>NW_027448739.1:0-300000 GCF_030867145.1 Opisthocomus hoazin | reverse complement strand
CAAACTTCAAATGTAGCTTAGGTGGTCCGTGCCGGGCGCATCCGGCACCCCTGCTCCGAAAATCCAAACGTCTGCAGATAGCTCGCAGCCAGAAAGAGCTAGCCTGGAAAGCTGTTGCTCAGCCTCATCTGCCCATGGCACTGCTCGCACAGAGGCACAGAGACTGGGGCTGCTTGCTTGTCTTGTCCCCTCAAACTTCAAACGTAGCTTAGGTGGTCCGTGCCGGGCGCCTCCGGCAGCCCTGCTCTGAAAATGCAAACGTCTGCAGATAGCTCGCAGGCAGAAAGAGCTAGCCTGGAAAGCTGTTGCTCAGCCTCATCTGCCCATGGCACTGCTCGCACAGAGGCACAGAGACTGGGGCTGCTTGCTTGTCTTGTCCCCTCAAACTTCAAACGTAGCTTAGGTGGTCCGTGCCGGGCGCCTCCGGCATCCCTGCTCTGAAAATGCGAACGTCTGCAGATAGCTCGCAGGCAGAAAGAGCTAGCCTGGAAAGCTGTTGCTCAGCCTCATCTGCCCATGGCACTGCTCGCACAGAGGCACAGAGACTGGGGCTGCTTGCTTGTCTTGTCCCCTCAAACTTCAAATGTATCTTTGGTGGTCCGTGCCGAGCGCATCCGGCAGCCCTGCTCTGAAAATCCAAACGTCTGCAGATAGCTCGCAGGCAGAAACAGCTAGCCTGGAAAGCTGTTGCTCAGCCTCATCTGCCCATGGCACTGCTCGCACAGAGGCACAGAGACTGGGGCTGCTTGCTTGTCTTGTCCCCTCAAACTTCAAACGTAGCTTAGGTGGTCCGTGCCGGGGGCCTCCGGCAGCCCTGCTCCGAAAATTCGAACGTCTGCAGATAGCTCGCAGGCAGAAACAGCTAGCCTGGAAAGCTGTTGCTCAGCCTGATCTGCCCATGGCACTGCTCGCACAGAGGCACAGAGACTGGGGCTGCTTGCTTGTCTTGCCCCCTCAAACTTCAAACGTAACTTAGGTGGTCCGTGCCGGGCGCCTCCGGCAGCCCTGCTCCGAAAATGCAAACGTCTGCAGATAGCTCGCAGGCAGAAAGAGCTAGCCTGGAAAGCTGTTGCTCAGCCTCATCTGCCCATGGCACTGCTCGCACAGAGGCACAGAGACTGGGGCTGCTTGCTTGTCTTGTCCCCTCAAACTTCAAACGTAGCTTAGGTGGTCCGTGCCAGGCGCCTCCGGCAGCCCTGCTCCAAAAATCCAAACGTCTGCAGATAGCTCGCAGGCAGAAAGAGCTAGCCTGGAAAGCTGTTGCTCAGCCTCATCTGCCCATGGCACTGCTCGCACAGAGGCACAGAGACTGGGGCTGCTTGCTTGTCTTGTCCCCTCAAACTTCAAACGTAGCTTAGGTGGTCCGTGCCGGGCGCCTCCGGCAGCCCTGCTCCGAAAATGCGAACGTCTGCAGATAGCTCGCAGGCAGAAAGAGCTAGCCTGGAAAGCTGTTGCTCAGCCTCATCTGCCCATGGCACTGCTCGCACAGAGGCACAGAGACTGGGGCTGCTTGCTTGTCTTGTCCCCTCAAACTTCAAACGTAGCTTAGGTGGTCTGTGCCGGGCGCCTCCGGCAGCCCTGCTCCAAAAATGCGAACGTCTGCAGATAGCTCGCAGGCAGAAAGAGCTAGCCTGGAAAGCTGTTGCTCCGCCTCATCTGCCCATGGCACTGCTCGCACAGAGGCACAGAGACTGGGGCTGCTTGCTTGTCTTGTCCCCTCAAACTTCAAACGTAGCTTAGGTGGTCTGTGCCGGGCGCCTCCGGCAGCCCTGCTCCAAAAATGCGAACGTCTGCAGATAGCTCGCAGGCAGAAAGAGCTAGCCTGGAAAGCTGTTGCTCAGCCTCATCTGCCCATGGCACTGCTCGCACAGAGGCACAGAGACTGGGGCTGCTTGCTTGTCTTGTCCCCTCAAACTTCAAATGTAGCTTAGGTGGTCTGTGCCAGGCGCCTCCGGCAGCCCTGCTCCGAAAATCCAAACGTCTGCAGATAGCTCGCAGGCAGAAAGAGCTAGCCTGGAAAGCTGTTGCTCAGCCTCATCTGCCCATGGCACTGCTCGCACAGAGGCACAGAGACTGGGGCTGCTTGCTTGTCTTGTCCCCTCAAACTTCAAATGTATCTTTGGTGGTCCGTGCCGGGCGCATCCGGCAGCGCTGCTCCGAAAATCCAAACGTCTGCAGATAGCTCGCAGGCAGAAAGAGCTAGCCTGGAAAGCTGTTGCTCAGCCTCATCTGCCCATGGCACTGCTCGCACAGAGGCACAGAGACTGGGGCTGCTTGCTTGTCTTGTCCCCTCAAACTTCAAACGTAGCTTAGGCGGTCCGTGCCGGGCGCATCCGGCAGCCCTGCTCCGAAAATTCGAACGTCTGCAGATAGCTCGCAGGCAGAAAGAGCTAGCCTGGAAAGCTGTTGCTCAGCCTCATCTGCCCATGGCACTGCTCGCACAGAGGCACAGAGACTGGGGCTGCTTGCTTGTCTTGTCCCCTCAAACTTCAAACGTAGCTTAGGTGGTCCGTGCCGGGCGCCTCCGGCAGCCCTGCTCTGAAAATGCAAACGTCTGCAGATAGCTCGCAGGCAGAAAGAGCTAGCCTGGAAAGCTGTTGCTCAGCCTCATCTGCCCATGGCACTGCTCGCACAGAGGCACAGAGACTGGGGCTGCTTGCTTGTCTTGCCCCCTCAAACTTCAAACGTAGCTTAGGTGGTCCGTGCCGGGCGCCTCCGGCAGCCCTGCTCTGAAAATGCGAACGTCTGCAGATAGCTCGCAGGCAGAAAGAGCTAGCCTGGAAAGCTGTTGCTCAGCCTCATCTGCCCATGGCACTGCTCGCACAGAGGCACAGAGACTGGGGCTGCTTGCTTGTCTTGTCCCCTCAAACTTCAAAAGTAGCTTAGGTGGTCCGTGCCAGGTGCCTCCGGCAGCCCTGCTCCGAAAATCCAAACGTCTGCAGATAGCCCGCAGCCAGAAAGAGCTAGCCTGGAAAGCTGTTGCTCAGCCTCATCTGCCCATGGCACTGCTCGCACAGAGGCACAGAGACTTGGGCTGCTTGCTTGTCTTGCCCCCTCAAACTTCAAACGTAGCTTAGGTGGTCCGTGCCGGGCGCCTCCGGCAGCCCTGCTCCGAAAATGCAAACGTCTGCAGATAGCTCGCAGGCAGAAAGAGCTAGCCTGGAAAGCTGTTGCTCAGCCTCATCTGCCCATGGCACTGCTCGCACAGAGGCACAGAGACTGGGGCTGCTTGCTTGTCTTGTCCCCTCAAACTTCAAACGTAGCTTAGGTGGTCCGTGCCAGGCGCCTCCGGCAGCCCTGCTCCGAAAATCCAAACGTCTGCAGATAGCTCGCAGGCAGAAAGAGCTAGCCTGGAAAGCTGTTGCTCAGCCTCATCTGCCCATGGCACTGCTCGCACAGAGGCACAGAGACTGGGGCTGCTTGCTTGTCTTGTCCCCTCAAACTTCAAACGTAGCTTAGGTGGTCTGTGCCGGGCGCCTCCGGCAGCCCTGCTCCGAAAATTCGAAAGTCTGCAGATAGCTCGCAGGCAGAAAGAGCTAGCCTGGAAAGCTGTTGCTCAGCCTCATCTGCCCATAGCACTGCTCGCACAGAGGCACAGAGACTGGGGCTGCTTGCTTGTCTTGCCCCCTCAAACTTCAAACGTATCTTAGGTGGTCCGTGCCGGGCGCCTCCGGCAGCCCTGCTCCGAAAATCCAAACGTCTGCAGATAGCTCGCAGGCAGAAAGAGCTAGCCTGGAAAGCTGTTGCTCAGCCTCATCTGCCCATGGCACTGCTCGCACAGAGGCACAGAGACTGGGGCTGCTTGCTTGTCTTGTCCCCTCAAACTTCAAATGTATCTTTGGTGGTCCGTGCCGGGCGCATCCGGCAGCGCTGCTCCGAAAATCCAAACGTCTGCAGATAGCTCGCAGGCAGAAAGAGCTAGCCTGGAAAGCTGTTGCTCAGCCTCATCTGCCCATGGCACTGCTCGCACAGAGGCACAGAGACTGGGGCTGCTTGCTTGTCTTGTCCCCTCAAACTTCAAACGTAGCTTAGGCGGTCCGTGCCGGGCGCATCCGGCAGCCCTGCTCCGAAAATTCGAACGTCTGCAGATAGCTCGCAGGCAGAAAGAGCTAGCCTGGAAAGCTGTTGCTCAGCCTCATCTGCCCATGGCACTGCTCGCACAGAGGCACAGAGACTGGGGCTGCTTGCTTGTCTTGTCCCCTCAAACTTCAAACGTAGCTTAGGTGGTCCGTGCCGGGCGCCTCCGGCAGCCCTGCTCTGAAAATGCAAACGTCTGCAGATAGTTCGTAGGCAGAAAGAGCTAGCCTGGAAAGCTGTTGCTCAGCCTCATCTGCCCATGGCACTGCTCGCACAGAGGCACAGAGACTGGGGCTGCTTGCTTGTCTTGCCCCCTCAAACTTCAAACGTAGCTTAGGTGGTCCGTGCCGGGCGCCTCCGGCAGCCCTGCTCTGAAAATGCGAACGTCTGCAGATAGCTCGCAGGCAGAAAGAGCTAGCCTGGAAAGCTGTTGCTCAGCCTCATCTGCCCATGGCACTGCTCGCACAGAGGCACAGAGACTGGGGCTGCTTGCTTGTCTTGTCCCCTCAAACTTCAAAAGTAGCTTAGGTGGTCCGTGCCAGGTGCCTCCGGCAGCCCTGCTCCGAAAATCCAAACGTCTGCAGATAGCCCGCAGCCAGAAAGAGCTAGCCTGGAAAGCTGTTGCTCAGCCTCATCTGCCCATGGCACTGCTCGCACAGAGGCACAGAGACTGGGGCTGCTTGCTTGTCTTGCCCCCTCAAACTTCAAACGTAGCTTAGGTGGTCCGTGCCGGGCGCCTCCGGCAGCCCTGCTCCGAAAATGCAAACGTCTGCAGATAGCTCGCAGGCAGAAAGAGCTAGCCTGGAAAGCTGTTGCTCAGCCTCATCTGCCCATGGCACTGCTCGCACAGAGGCACAGAGACTGGGGCTGCTTGCTTGTCTTGTCCCCTCAAACTTCAAACGTAGCTTAGGTGGTCCGTGCCAGGCGCCTCCGGCAGCCCTGCTCCGAAAATCCAAACGTCTGCAGATAGCTCGCAGGCAGAAAGAGCTAGCCTGGAAAGCTGTTGCTCAGCCTCATCTGCCCATGGCACTGCTCGCACAGAGGCACAGAGACTGGGGCTGCTTGCTTGTCTTGTCCCCTCAAACTTCAAACGTAGCTTAGGTGGTCTGTGCCGGGCGCCTCCGGCAGCCCTGCTCCGAAAATTCGAAAGTCTGCAGATAGCTCGCAGGCAGAAAGAGCTAGCCTGGAAAGCTGTTGCTCAGCCTCATCTGCCCATAGCACTGCTCGCACAGAGGCACAGAGACTGGGGCTGCTTGCTTGTCTTGCCCCCTCAAACTTCAAACGTATCTTAGGTGGTCCGTGCCGGGCGCCTCCGGCAGCCCTGCTCCGAAAATGCAAACGTCTGCAGATAGCTCGCAGGCAGAAAGAGCTAGCCTGGAAAGCTGTTGCTCAGCCTCATCTGCCCATGGCACTGCTCGCACAGAGGCACAGAGACTGGGGCTGCTTGCTTGTCTTGTCCCCTCAAACTTCAAACGTAGCTTAGGTGGTCCGTGCCAGGCGCCTCCGGCAGCCCTGCTCCAAAAATCCAAACGTCTGCAGATAGCTCGCAGGCAGAAAGAGCTAGCCTGGAAAGCTGTTGCTCAGCCTCATCTGCCCATGGCACTGCTCGCACAGAGGCACAGAGACTGGGGCTGCTTGCTTGTCTTGTCCCCTCAAACTTCAAACGTAGCTTAGGCGGTCCGTGCCGGGCGCATCCGGCAGCCCTGCTCCGAAAATTCGAACGTCTGCAGATAGCTCGCAGGCAGAAAGAGCTAGCCTGGAAAGCTGTTGCTCAGCCTCATCTGCCCATGGCACTGCTCGCACAGAGGCACAGAGACTGGGGCTGCTTGCTTGTCTTGTCCCCTCAAACTTCAAACGTAGCTTAGGTGGTCCGTGCCGGGCGCCTCCGGCAGCCCTGCTCTGAAAATGCAAACGTCTGCAGATAGCTCGCAGGCAGAAAGAGCTAGCCTGGAAAGCTGTTGCTCAGCCTCATCTGCCCATGGCACTGCTCGCACAGAGGCACAGAGACTGGGGCTGCTTGCTTGTCTTGCCCCCTCAAACTTCAAACGTAGCTTAGGTGGTCCGTGCCGGGCGCCTCCGGCAGCCCTGCTCTGAAAATGCGAACGTCTGCAGATAGCTCGCAGGCAGAAAGAGCTAGCCTGGAAAGCTGTTGCTCAGCCTCATCTGCCCATGGCACTGCTCGCACAGAGGCACAGAGACTGGGGCTGCTTGCTTGTCTTGTCCCCTCAAACTTCAAAAGTAGCTTAGGTGGTCCGTGCCGGGTGCCTCCGGCAGCCCTGCTCCGAAAATCCAAACGTCTGCAGATAGCCCGCAGCCAGAAAGAGCTAGCCTGGAAAGCTGTTGCTCAGCCTCATCTGCCCATGGCACTGCTCGCACAGAGGCACAGAGACTGGGGCTGCTTGCTTGTCTTGTCCCCTCAAACTTCAAACGTAGCTTAGGTGGTCCGTGCCGGGCGCCTCCGGCATCCCTGCTCTGAAAATGCAAACGTCTGCAGATAGCTCGCAGGCAGAAAGAGCTAGCCTGGAAAGCTGTTGCTCAGCCTCATCTGCCCATGGCACTGCTCGCACAGAGGCACAGAGACTGGGGCTGCTTGCTTGTCTTGTCCCCTCAAACTTCAAATGTATCTTTGGTGGTCCGTGCCGAGCGCATCCGGCAGCGCTGCTCTGAAAATCCAAACGTCTGCAGATAGCTCGCAGGCAGAAACAGCTAGCCTGGAAAGCTGTTGCTCAGCCTCATCTGCCCATGGCACTGCTCGCACAGAGGCACAGAGACTGGGGCTGCTTGCTTGTCTTGTCCCCTCAAACTTCAAACGTAGCTTAGGTGGTCCGTGCCGGGGGCCTCCGGCAGCCCTGCTCCGAAAATTCGAACGTCTGCAGATAACTCGCAGGCAGAAACAGCTAGCCTGGAAAGCTGTTGCTCAGCCTCATCTGCCCATGGCACTGCTCGCACAGAGGCACAGAGACTGGGGCTGCTTGCTTGTCTTGCCCCCTCAAACTTCAAACGTAACTTAGGTGGTCCGTGCCGGGCGCCTCCGGCAGCCCTGCTCCGAAAATGCAAACGTCTGCAGATAGCTCGCAGGCAGAAAGAGCTAGCCTGGAAAGCTGTTGCTCAGCCTCATCTGCCCATGGCACTGCTCGCACAGAGGCACAGAGACTGGGGCTGCTTGCTTGTCTTGTCCCCTCAAACTTCAAACGTAGCTTAGGTGGTCCGTGCCAGGCGCCTCCGGCAGCCCTGCTCCAAAAATCCAATCGTCTGCAGATAGCTCGCAGGCAGAAAGAGCTAGCCTGGAAAGCTGTTGCTCAGCCTCATCTGCCCATGGCACTGCTCGCACAGAGGCACAGAGACTGGGGCTGCTTGCTTGTCTTGTCCCCTCAAACTTCAAACGTAGCTTAGGTGGTCCGTGCCGGGCGCCTCCGGCAGCCCTGCTCCGAAAATGCGAACGTCTGCAGATAGCTCGCAGGCAGAAAGAGCTAGCCTGGAAAGCTGTTGCTCAGCCTCATCTGCCCATGGCACTGCTCGCACAGAGGCACAGAGACTGGGGCTGCTTGCTTGTCTTGTCCCCTCAAACTTCAAACGTAGCTTAGGTGGTCTGTGCCGGGCGCCTCCGGCAGCCCTGCTCCGAAAATCCGAACGTCTGCAGATAGCTCGCAGGCAGAAAGAGCTAGCCTGGAAAGCTGTTGCTCAGCCTCATCTGCCCATGGCACTGCTCGCACAGAGGCACAGAGACTGGGGCTGCTTGCTTGTCTTGTCCCCTCAAACTTCAAACGTAGCTTAAGTGGTCCGTGCCAGGAGCCTCCGGCAGCCCTGCTCCGAAAATGCAAACGTCTGCAGATAGCTCGCAGGCAGAAAGAGCTAGCCTGGAAAGCTGTTGCTCAGCCTCATCTGCCCATGGCACTGCTCGCACAGAGGCACAGAGACTGGGGCTGCTTGCTTGTCTTGTCCCCTCAAACTTCAAATGTAGCTTAGGTGGTCCGTGCCGGGCGCATCCGGCACCCCTGCTCCGAAAATCCAAACGTCTGCAGATAGCTCGCAGCCAGAAAGAGCTAGCCTGGAAAGCTGTTGCTCAGCCTCATCTGCCCATGGCACTGCTCGCACAGAGGCACAGAGACTGGGGCTGCTTGCTTGTCTTGTCCCCTCAAACTTCAAACGTAGCTTAGGTGGTCCGTGCCGGGCGCCTCCGGCAGCCCTGCTCTGAAAATGCAAACGTCTGCAGATAGCTCGCAGGCAGAAAGAGCTAGCCTGGAAAGCTGTTGCTCAGCCTCATCTGCCCATGGCACTGCTCGCACAGAGGCACAGAGACTGGGGCTGCTTGCTTGTCTTGCCCCCTCAAACTTCAAACGTAGCTTAGGTGGTCCGTGCCGGGCGCCTCCGGCAGCCCTGCTCTGAAAATGCGAACGTCTGCAGATAGCTCGCAGGCAGAAAGAGCTAGCCTGGAAAGCTGTTGCTCAGCCTCATCTGCCCATGGCACTGCTCGCACAGAGGCACAGAGACTGGGGCTGCTTGCTTGTCTTGTCCCCTCAAACTTCAAAAGTAGCTTAGGTGGTCCGTGCCGGGTGCCTCCGGCAGCCCTGCTCCGAAAATCCAAACGTCTGCAGATAGCCCGCAGCCAGAAAGAGCTAGCCTGGAAAGCTGTTGCTCAGCCTCATCTGCCCATGGCACTGCTCGCACAGAGGCACAGAGACTGGGGCTGCTTGCTTGTCTTGTCCCCTCAAACTTCAAACGTAGCTTAGGTGGTCCGTGCCGGGCGCCTCCGGCATCCCTGCTCTGAAAATGCAAACGTCTGCAGATAGCTCGCAGGCAGAAAGAGCTAGCCTGGAAAGCTGTTGCTCAGCCTCATCTGCCCATGGCACTGCTCGCACAGAGGCACAGAGACTGGGGCTGCTTGCTTGTCTTGTCCCCTCAAACTTCAAATGTATCTTTGGTGGTCCGTGCCGAGCGCATCCGGCAGCGCTGCTCTGAAAATCCAAACGTCTGCAGATAGCTCGCAGGCAGAAACAGCTAGCCTGGAAAGCTGTTGCTCAGCCTCATCTGCCCATGGCACTGCTCGCACAGAGGCACAGAGACTGGGGCTGCTTGCTTGTCTTGTCCCCTCAAACTTCAAACGTAGCTTAGGTGGTCCGTGCCGGGGGCCTCCGGCAGCCCTGCTCCGAAAATTCGAACGTCTGCAGATAACTCGCAGGCAGAAACAGCTAGCCTGGAAAGCTGTTGCTCAGCCTCATCTGCCCATGGCACTGCTCGCACAGAGGCACAGAGACTGGGGCTGCTTGCTTGTCTTGCCCCCTCAAACTTCAAACGTAACTTAGGTGGTCCGTGCCGGGCGCCTCCGGCAGCCCTGCTCCGAAAATGCAAACGTCTGCAGATAGCTCGCAGGCAGAAAGAGCTAGCCTGGAAAGCTGTTGCTCAGCCTCATCTGCCCATGGCACTGCTCGCACAGAGGCACAGAGACTGGGGCTGCTTGCTTGTCTTGTCCCCTCAAACTTCAAACGTAGCTTAGGTGGTCCGTGCCAGGCGCCTCCGGCAGCCCTGCTCCAAAAATCCAATCGTCTGCAGATAGCTCGCAGGCAGAAAGAGCTAGCCTGGAAAGCTGTTGCTCAGCCTCATCTGCCCATGGCACTGCTCGCACAGAGGCACAGAGACTGGGGCTGCTTGCTTGTCTTGTCCCCTCAAACTTCAAACGTAGCTTAGGTGGTCCGTGCCGGGCGCCTCCGGCAGCCCTGCTCCGAAAATGCGAACGTCTGCAGATAGCTCGCAGGCAGAAAGAGCTAGCCTGGAAAGCTGTTGCTCAGCCTCATCTGCCCATGGCACTGCTCGCACAGAGGCACAGAGACTGGGGCTGCTTGCTTGTCTTGTCCCCTCAAACTTCAAACGTAGCTTAGGTGGTCTGTGCCGGGCGCCTCCGGCAGCCCTGCTCCGAAAATCCGAACGTCTGCAGATAGCTCGCAGGCAGAAAGAGCTAGCCTGGAAAGCTGTTGCTCAGCCTCATCTGCCCATGGCACTGCTCGCACAGAGGCACAGAGACTGGGGCTGCTTGCTTGTCTTGTCCCCTCAAACTTCAAACGTAGCTTAAGTGGTCCGTGCCAGGAGCCTCCGGCAGCCCTGCTCCGAAAATGCAAACGTCTGCAGATAGCTCGCAGGCAGAAAGAGCTAGCCTGGAAAGCTGTTGCTCAGCCTCATCTGCCCATGGCACTGCTCGCACAGAGGCACAGAGACTGGGGCTGCTTGCTTGTCTTGTCCCCTCAAACTTCAAATGTAGCTTAGGTGGTCCGTGCCGGGCGCATCCGGCACCCCTGCTCCGAAAATCCAAACGTCTGCAGATAGCTCGCAGCCAGAAAGAGCTAGCCTGGAAAGCTGTTGCTCAGCCTCATCTGCCCATGGCACTGCTCGCACAGAGGCACAGAGACTGGGGCTGCTTGCTTGTCTTGTCCCCTCAAACTTCAAACGTAGCTTAGGTGGTCCGTGCCGGGCGCCTCCGGCAGCCCTGCTCTGAAAATGCAAACGTCTGCAGATAGCTCGCAGGCAGAAAGAGCTAGCCTGGAAAGCTGTTGCTCAGCCTCATCTGCCCATGGCACTGCTCGCACAGAGGCACAGAGACTGGGGCTGCTTGCTTGTCTTGCCCCCTCAAACTTCAAACGTAGCTTAGGTGGTCCGTGCCGGGCGCCTCCGGCAGCCCTGCTCTGAAAATGCGAACGTCTGCAGATAGCTCGCAGGCAGAAAGAGCTAGCCTGGAAAGCTGTTGCTCAGCCTCATCTGCCCATGGCACTGCTCGCACAGAGGCACAGAGACTGGGGCTGCTTGCTTGTCTTGTCCCCTCAAACTTCAAAAGTAGCTTAGGTGGTCCGTGCCGGGTGCCTCCGGCAGCCCTGCTCCGAAAATCCAAACGTCTGCAGATAGCCCGCAGCCAGAAAGAGCTAGCCTGGAAAGCTGTTGCTCAGCCTCATCTGCCCATGGCACTGCTCGCACAGAGGCACAGAGACTTGGGCTGCTTGCTTGTCTTGCCCCCTCAAACTTCAAACGTAGCTTAGGTGGTCCGTGCCGGGCGCCTCCGGCAGCCCTGCTCCGAAAATGCAAACGTCTGCAGATAGCTCGCAGGCAGAAAGAGCTAGCCTGGAAAGCTGTTGCTCAGCCTCATCTGCCCATGGCACTGCTCGCACAGAGGCACAGAGACTGGGGCTGCTTGCTTGTCTTGTCCCCTCAAACTTCAAACGTAGCTTAGGTGGTCCGTGCCAGGCGCCTCCGGCAGCCCTGCTCCGAAAATCCAAACGTCTGCAGATAGCTCGCAGGCAGAAAGAGCTAGCCTGGAAAGCTGTTGCTCAGCCTCATCTGCCCATGGCACTGCTCGCACAGAGGCACAGAGACTGGGGCTGCTTGCTTGTCTTGTCCCCTCAAACTTCAAACGTAGCTTAGGTGGTCTGTGCCGGGCGCCTCCGGCAGCCCTGCTCCGAAAATTCGAAAGTCTGCAGATAGCTCGCAGGCAGAAAGAGCTAGCCTGGAAAGCTGTTGCTCAGCCTCATCTGCCCATAGCACTGCTCGCACAGAGGCACAGAGACTGGGGCTGCTTGCTTGTCTTGCCCCCTCAAACTTCAAACGTATCTTAGGTGGTCCGTGCCGGGCGCCTCCGGCAGCCCTGCTCCGAAAATGCAAACGTCTGCAGATAGCTCGCAGGCAGAAAGAGCTAGCCTGGAAAGCTGTTGCTCAGCCTCATCTGCCCATGGCACTGCTCGCACAGAGGCACAGAGACTGGGGCTGCTTGCTTGTCTTGTCCCCTCAAACTTCAAACGTAGCTTAGGTGGTCCGTGCCAGGCGCCTCCGGCAGCCCTGCTCCAAAAATCCAAACGTCTGCAGATAGCTCGCAGGCAGAAAGAGCTAGCCTGGAAAGCTGTTGCTCAGCCTCATCTGCCCATGGCACTGCTCGCACAGAGGCACAGAGACTGGGGCTGCTTGCTTGTCTTGTCCCCTCAAACTTCAAACGTAGCTTAGGCGGTCCGTGCCGGGCGCATCCGGCAGCCCTGCTCCGAAAATTCGAACGTCTGCAGATAGCTCGCAGGCAGAAAGAGCTAGCCTGGAAAGCTGTTGCTCAGCCTCATCTGCCCATGGCACTGCTCGCACAGAGGCACAGAGACTGGGGCTGCTTGCTTGTCTTGTCCCCTCAAACTTCAAACGTAGCTTAGGTGGTCCGTGCCGGGCGCCTCCGGCAGCCCTGCTCTGAAAATGCAAACGTCTGCAGATAGCTCGCAGGCAGAAAGAGCTAGCCTGGAAAGCTGTTGCTCAGCCTCATCTGCCCATGGCACTGCTCGCACAGAGGCACAGAGACTGGGGCTGCTTGCTTGTCTTGCCCCCTCAAACTTCAAACGTAGCTTAGGTGGTCCGTGCCGGGCGCCTCCGGCAGCCCTGCTCTGAAAATGCAAACGTCTGCAGATAGCTCGCAGGCAGAAAGAGCTAGCCTGGAAAGCTGTTGCTCAGCCTCATCTGCCCATGGCACTGCTCGCACAGAGGCACAGAGACTGGGGCTGCTTGCTTGTCTTGTCCCCTCAAACTTCAAAAGTAGCTTAGGTGGTCCGTGCCGGGTGCCTCCGGCAGCCCTGCTCCGAAAATCCAAACGTCTGCAGATAGCCCGCAGCCAGAAAGAGCTAGCCTGGAAAGCTGTTGCTCAGCCTCATCTGCCCATGGCACTGCTCGCACAGAGGCACAGAGACTGGGGCTGCTTGCTTGTCTTGTCCCCTCAAACTTCAAACGTAGCTTAGGTGGTCCGTGCCGGGCGCCTCCGGCATCCCTGCTCTGAAAATGCAAACGTCTGCAGATAGCTCGCAGGCAGAAAGAGCTAGCCTGGAAAGCTGTTGCTCAGCCTCATCTGCCCATGGCACTGCTCGCACAGAGGCACAGAGACTGGGGCTGCTTGCTTGTCTTGTCCCCTCAAACTTCAAATGTATCTTTGGTGGTCCGTGCCGAGCGCATCCGGCAGCGCTGCTCTGAAAATCCAAACGTCTGCAGATAGCTCGCAGGCAGAAACAGCTAGCCTGGAAAGCTGTTGCTCAGCCTCATCTGCCCATGGCACTGCTCGCACAGAGGCACAGAGACTGGGGCTGCTTGCTTGTCTTGTCCCCTCAAACTTCAAACGTAGCTTAGGTGGTCCGTGCCGGGGGCCTCCGGCAGCCCTGCTCCGAAAATTCGAACGTCTGCAGATAACTCGCAGGCAGAAACAGCTAGCCTGGAAAGCTGTTGCTCAGCCTCATCTGCCCATGGCACTGCTCGCACAGAGGCACAGAGACTGGGGCTGCTTGCTTGTCTTGTCCCCTCAAACTTCAAACGTAGCTTAGGTGGTCCGTGCCAGGCGCCTCCGGCAGCCCTGCTCCAAAAATCCAATCGTCTGCAGATAGCTCGCAGGCAGAAAGAGCTAGCCTGGAAAGCTGTTGCTCAGCCTCATCTGCCCATGGCACTGCTCGCACAGAGGCACAGAGACTGGGGCTGCTTGCTTGTCTTGTCCCCTCAAACTTCAAACGTAGCTTAGGTGGTCCGTGCCGGGCGCCTCCGGCAGCCCTGCTCCGAAAATGCAAACGTCTGCAGATAGCTCGCAGGCAGAAAGAGCTAGCCTGGAAAGCTGTTGCTCAGCCTCATCTGCCCATGGCACTGCTCGCACAGAGGCACAGAGACTGGGGCTGCTTGCTTGTCTTGTCCCCTCAAACTTCAAACGTAGCTTAGGTGGTCTGTGCCGGGCGCCTCCGGCAGCCCTGCTCCGAAAATCCGAACGTCTGCAGATAGCTCGCAGGCAGAAAGAGCTAGCCTGGAAAGCTGTTGCTCAGCCTCATCTGCCCATGGCACTGCTCGCACAGAGGCACAGAGACTGGGGCTGCTTGCTTGTCTTGTCCCCTCAAACTTCAAACGTAGCTTAAGTGGTCCGTGCCAGGAGCCTCCGGCAGCCCTGCTCCGAAAATGCAAACGTCTGCAGATAGCTCGCAGGCAGAAAGAGCTAGCCTGGAAAGCTGTTGCTCAGCCTCATCTGCCCATGGCACTGCTCGCACAGAGGCACAGAGACTGGGGCTGCTTGCTTGTCTTGTCCCCTCAAACTTCAAATGTAGCTTAGGTGGTCCGTGCCGGGCGCATCCGGCACCCCTGCTCCGAAAATCCAAACGTCTGCAGATAGCTCGCAGCCAGAAAGAGCTAGCCTGGAAAGCTGTTGCTCAGCCTCATCTGCCCATGGCACTGCTCGCACAGAGGCACAGAGACTGGGGCTGCTTGCTTGTCTTGTCCCCTCAAACTTCAAACGTAGCTTAGGTGGTCCGTGCCGGGCGCCTCCGGCAGCCCTGCTCTGAAAATGCAAACGTCTGCAGATAGCTCGCAGGCAGAAAGAGCTAGCCTGGAAAGCTGTTGCTCAGCCTCATCTGCCCATGGCACTGCTCGCACAGAGGCACAGAGACTGGGGCTGCTTGCTTGTCTTGTCCCCTCAAACTTCAAACGTAGCTTAGGTGGTCCGTGCCGGGCGCCTCCGGCATCCCTGCTCTGAAAATGTGAACGTCTGCAGATAGCTCGCAGGCAGAAAGAGCTAGCCTGGAAAGCTGTTGCTCAGCCTCATCTGCCCATGGCACTGCTCGCACAGAGGCACAGAGACTGGGGCTGCTTGCTTGTCTTGTCCCCTCAAACTTCAAATGTATCTTTGGTGGTCCGTGCCGAGCGCATCCGGCAGCCCTGCTCTGAAAATCCAAACGTCTGCAGATAGCTCGCAGGCAGAAACAGCTAGCCTGGAAAGCTGTTGCTCAGCCTCATCTGCCCATGGCACTGCTCGCACAGAGGCACAGAGACTGGGGCTGCTTGCTTGTCTTGTCCCCTCAAACTTCAAACGTAGCTTAGGTGGTCCGTGCCGGGGGCCTCCGGCAGCCCTGCTCCGAAAATTCGAACGTCTGCAGATAGCTCGCAGGCAGAAACAGCTAGCCTGGAAAGCTGTTGCTCAGCCTCATCTGCCCATGGCACTGCTCGCACAGAGGCACAGAGACTGGGGCTGCTTGCTTGTCTTGCCCCCTCAAACTTCAAACGTAACTTAGGTGGTCTGTGCCAGGCGCCTCCGGCAGCCCTGCTCCGAAAATGCAAACGTCTGCAGATAGCTCGCAGGCAGAAAGAGCTAGCCTGGAAAGCTGTTGCTCAGCCTCATCTGCCCATGGCACTGCTCGCACAGAGGCACAGAGACTGGGGCTGCTTGCTTGTCTTGTCCCCTCAAACTTCAAACGTAGCTTAGGTGGTCCGTGCCGGGCGCCTCCGGCAGCCCTGCTCCGAAAATGCGAACGTCTGCAGATAGCTCGCAGGCAGAAAGAGCTAGCCTGGAAAGCTGTTGCTCAGCCTCATCTGCCCATGGCACTGCTCGCACAGAGGCACAGAGACTGGGGCTGCTTGCTTGTCTTGTCCCCTCAAACTTCAAACGTAGCTTAGGTGGTCTGTGCCGGGCGCCTCCGGCAGCCCTGCTCCAAAAATGCGAACGTCTGCAGATAGCTCGCAGGCAGAAAGAGCTAGCCTGGAAAGCTGTTGCTCCGCCTCATCTGCCCATGGCACTGCTCGCACAGAGGCACAGAGACTGGGGCTGCTTGCTTGTCTTGTCCCCTCAAACTTCAAACGTAGCTTAGGTGGTCTGTGCCGGGCGCCTCCGGCAGCCCTGCTCCAAAAATGCGAACGTCTGCAGATAGCTCGCAGGCAGAAAGAGCTAGCCTGGAAAGCTGTTGCTCAGCCTCATCTGCCCATGGCACTGCTCGCACAGAGGCACAGAGACTGGGGCTGCTTGCTTGTCTTGTCCCCTCAAACTTCAAATGTAGCTTAGGTGGTCTGTGCCAGGCGCCTCCGGCAGCCCTGCTCCGAAAATCCAAACGTCTGCAGATAGCTCGCAGGCAGAAAGAGCTAGCCTGGAAAGCTGTTGCTCAGCCTCATCTGCCCATGGCACTGCTCGCACAGAGGCACAGAGACTGGGGCTGCTTGCTTGTCTTGTCCCCTCAAACTTCAAACGTAGCTTAGGTGGTCCGTGCCAGGCGCCTCCGGCAGCCCTGCTCCGAAAATCCAAACGTCTGCAGATAGCTCGCAGGCAGAAAGAGCTAGCCTGGAAAGCTGTTGCTCAGCCTCATCTGCCCATGGCACTGCTCGCACAGAGGCACAGAGACTGGGGCTGCTTGCTTGTCTTGTCCCCTCAAACTTCAAACGTAGCTTAGGTGGTCTGTGCCGGGCGCCTCCGGCAGCCCTGCTCCGAAAATTCGAAAGTCTGCAGATAGCTCGCAGGCAGAAAGAGCTAGCCTGGAAAGCTGTTGCTCAGCCTCATCTGCCCATAGCACTGCTCGCACAGAGGCACAGAGACTGGGGCTGCTTGCTTGTCTTGCCCCCTCAAACTTCAAACGTATCTTAGGTGGTCCGTGCCGGGCGCCTCCGGCAGCCCTGCTCCAAAAATGCAAACGTCTGCAGATAGCTCGCAGGCAGAAAGAGCTAGCCTGGAAAGCTGTTGCTCAGCCTCATCTGCCCATGGCACTGCTCGCACAGAGGCACAGAGACTGGGGCTGCTTGCTTGTCTTGTCCCCTCAAACTTCAAACGTAGCTTAGGTGGTCCGTGCCAGGCGCCTCCGGCAGCCCTGCTCCAAAAATCCAAACGTCTGCAGATAGCTCGCAGGCAGAAAGAGCTAGCCTGGAAAGCTGTTGCTCAGCCTCATCTGCCCATGGCACTGCTCGCACAGAGGCACAGAGACTGGGGCTGCTTGCTTGTCTTGTCCCCTCAAACTTCAAACGTAGCTTAGGCGGTCCGTGCCGGGCGCATCCGGCAGCCCTGCTCCGAAAATTCGAACGTCTGCAGATAGCTCGCAGGCAGAAAGAGCTAGCCTGGAAAGCTGTTGCTCAGCCTCATCTGCCCATGGCACTGCTCGCACAGAGGCACAGAGACTGGGGCTGCTTGCTTGTCTTGTCCCCTCAAACTTCAAACGTAGCTTAGGTGGTCCGTGCCGGGCGCCTCCGGCAGCCCTGCTCTGAAAATGCAAACGTCTGCAGATAGCTCGCAGGCAGAAAGAGCTAGCCTGGAAAGCTGTTGCTCAGCCTCATCTGCCCATGGCACTGCTCGCACAGAGGCACAGAGACTGGGGCTGCTTGCTTGTCTTGCCCCCTCAAACTTCAAACGTAGCTTAGGTGGTCCGTGCCGGGCGCCTCCGGCAGCCCTGCTCTGAAAATGCGAACGTCTGCAGATAGCTCGCAGGCAGAAAGAGCTAGCCTGGAAAGCTGTTGCTCAGCCTCATCTGCCCATGGCACTGCTCGCACAGAGGCACAGAGACTGGGGCTGCTTGCTTGTCTTGTCCCCTCAAACTTCAAAAGTAGCTTAGGTGGTCCGTGCCGGGTGCCTCCGGCAGCCCTGCTCCGAAAATCCAAACGTCTGCAGATAGCCCGCAGCCAGAAAGAGCTAGCCTGGAAAGCTGTTGCTCAGCCTCATCTGCCCATGGCACTGCTCGCACAGAGGCACAGAGACTGGGGCTGCTTGCTTGTCTTGCCCCCTCAAACTTCAAACGTAGCTTAGGTGGTCCGTGCCGGGCGCCTCCGGCAGCCCTGCTCCGAAAATGCAAACGTCTGCAGATAGCTCGCAGGCAGAAAGAGCTAGCCTGGAAAGCTGTTGCTCAGCCTCATCTGCCCATGGCACTGCTCGCACAGAGGCACAGAGACTGGGGCTGCTTGCTTGTCTTGTCCCCTCAAACTTCAAACGTAGCTTAGGTGGTCCGTGCCAGGCGCCTCCGGCAGCCCTGCTCCTAAAATCCAAACGTCTGCAGATAGCTCGCAGGCAGAAAGAGCTAGCCTGGAAAGCTGTTGCTCAGCCTCATCTGCCCATGGCACTGCTCGCACAGAGGCACAGAGACTGGGGCTGCTTGCTTGTCTTGTCCTCTCAAACTTCAAACGTAGCTTAGGTGGTCTGTGCCGGGCGCCTCCGGCAGCCCTGCTCCGAAAATTCGAAAGTCTGCAGATAGCTCGCAGGCAGAAAGAGCTAGCCTGGAAAGCTGTTGCTCAGCCTCATCTGCCCATAGCACTGCTCGCACAGAGGCACAGAGACTGGGGCTGCTTGCTTGTCTTGCCCCCTCAAACTTCAAACGTATCTTAGGTGGTCCGTGCCGGGCGCCTCCGGCAGCCCTGCTCCGAAAATGCAAACGTCTGCAGATAGCTCGCAGGCAGAAAGAGCTAGCCTGGAAAGCTGTTGCTCAGCCTCATCTGCCCATGGCACTGCTCGCACAGAGGCACAGAGACTGGGGCTGCTTGCTTGTCTTGTCCCCTCAAACTTCAAACGTAGCTTAGGTGGTCCGTGCCAGGCGCCTCCGGCAGCCCTGCTCCAAAAATCCAAACGTCTGCAGATAGCTCGCAGGCAGAAAGAGCTAGCCTGGAAAGCTGTTGCTCAGCCTCATCTGCCCATGGCACTGCTCGCACAGAGGCACAGAGACTGGGGCTGCTTGCTTGTCTTGTCCACTCAAACTTCAAACGTAGCTTAGGTGATCCGTGCCGGGCGCCTCGGGCAGCCCTGCTCCGAAAATGCGAACGTCTGCAGATAGCTCGCAGGCAGAAAGAGCTAGCCTGGAAAGCTGTTGCTCAGCCTCATCTGCCCATGGCACTGCTCGCACAGAGGCACAGAGACTGGGGCTGCTTGCTTGTCTTGTCCCCTCAAACTTCAAACGTAGCTTAGGTGGTCCGTGCCGGGCGCCTCCGGCATCCCTGCTCCAAAAATGCGAACGTCTGCAGATAGCTCGCAGGCAGAAAGAGCTAGCCTGGAAAGCTGTTGCTCAGCCTCATCTGCCCATGGCACTGCTCGCACAGAGGCACAGAGACTGGGGCTGCTTGCTTGTCTTGTCCCCTCAAACTTCAAACGTAGCTTAGGTGGTCTGTGCCGGGCGCCTCCGGCAGCCCTGCTCCAAAAATGCGAACGTCTGCAGATAGCTCGCAGGCAGAAAGAGCTAGCCTGGAAAGCTGTTGCTCAGCCTCATCTGCCCATGGCACTGCTCGCACAGAGGCACAGAGACTGGGGCTGCTTGCTTGTCTTGTCCCCTCAAACTTCAAATGTAGCTTAGGTGGTCCGTGCCGGGCGCATCCAGCAGCCCTGCTCCAAAAATTCGAACGTCTGCAGATAGCTCGCAGGCAGAAAGAGCTAGCCTGGAAAGCTGTTGCTCAGCCTCATCTGCCCATGGCACTGCTCGCACAGAGGCACAGAGACTGGGGCTGCTTGCTTGTCTTGTCCCCTCAAACTTCAAATGTAGCTTAGGTGGTCCGTGCCGGGCACCTCCGGCAGCCCTGCTCTGAAAATGCGAACGTCTGCAGATAGCTCGCAGGCAGAAAGAGCTAGCCTGGAAAGCTGTTGCTCAGCCTCATCTGCCCATGGCACTGCTCGCACAGAGGCACAGAGACTGGGGCTGCTTGCTTGTCTTGTCCCCTCAAACTTCAAACGTATCTTTGGTGGTCCGTGCCGGGCGCATAAGGCAGCGCTGCTCTGAAAATCCAAACGTCTGCAGATAGCTCGCAGGCAGAAAGAGCTAGCCTGGAAAGCTGTTGCTCAGCCTCATCTGCCCATGGCACTGCTCGCACAGAGGCACAGAGACTGGGGCTGCTTGCTTGTCTTGCCCCCTCAAACTTCAAACGTATCTTAGGTGGTCCGTGCCGGGCGCCTCCGGCAGCCCTGCTCCGAAAATGCAAACGTCTGCAGATAGCTCGCAGGCAGAAAGAGCTAGCCTGGAAAGCTGTTGCTCAGCCTCATCTGCCCATGGCACTGCTCGCACAGAGGCACAGAGACTGGGGCTGCTTGCTTGTCTTGTCCCCTCAAACTTCAAATGTATCTTTTGTGGTCCGTGCCGGGCGCATCCGGCAGCGCTGCTCCGAAAATCCAAACGTCTGCAGATAGCTCGCAGGCAGAAAGAGCTAGCCTGGAAAGCTGTTGCTCAGCCTCATCTGCCCATGGCACTGCTCGCACAGAGGCACAGAGACTGGGGCTGCTTGCTTGTCTTGTCCCCTCAAACTTCAAACGTAGCTTAGGTGGTCCGTGCCGGGCGCATCCGGCAGCCCTGCTCCAAAAATGCAAACGTCTGCAGATAGCTCGCAGGCAGAAAGAGCTAGCCTGGAAAGCTGTTGCTCAGCCTCATCTGCCCATGGCACTGCTCGCACAGAGGCACAGAGACTGGGGCTGCTTGCTTGTCTTGTCCCCTCAAACTTCAAACGTAGCTTAGGTGGTCCGTGTCAGGCGCCTCCGGCAGCCCTGCTCCAAAAATGCGAACGTCTGCAGATAGCTCGCAGGCAGAAAGAGCTAGCCTGGAAAGCTGTTGCTCAGCCTCATCTGCCCATGGCACTGCTCGCACAGAGGCACAGAGACTGGGGCTGCTTGCTTGTCTTGTCCCCTCAAACTTCAAATGTAGCTTAGGTGGTCCGTGCCGGGCACCTCCGGCAGCCCTGCTCTGAAAATGCGAACGTCTGCAGATAGCTCGCAGGCAGAAAGAGCTAGCCTGGAAAGCTGTTGCTCAGCCTCATCTGCCCATGGCACTGCTCGCACAGAGGCACAGAGACTGGGGCTGCTTGCTTGTCTTGTCCCCTCAAACTTCAAATGTATCTTTGGTGGTCCGTGCCGGGCGCATCCGGCAGCGCTGCTCTGAAAATCCAAACGTCTGCAGATAGCTCGCAGGCAGAAAGAGCTAGCCTGGAAAGCTGTTGCTCAGCCTCATCTGCCCATGGCACTGCTCGCACAGAGGCACAGAGACTGGGGCTGCTTGCTTGTCTTGTCCCCTCAAACTTCAAACGTAGCTTAGGTGGTCCGTGCCGGGCGCCTCCGGCAGCCCTGCTCCAAAAATGCGAACGTCTGCAGATAGCTCGCAGGCAGAAAGAGCTAGCCTGGAAAGCTGTTGCTCAGCCTCATCTGCCCATGGCACTGCTCGCACAGAGGCACAGAGACTGGGGCTGCTTGCTTGTCTTGTCCCCTCAAACTTCAAACGTAGCTTAGGTGGTCCGTGCCGGGCGCCTCCGGCAGTCCTGCTCTGAAAATGCAAACGTCTGCAGATAGCTCGCAGGCAGAAAGAGCTAGCCTGGAAAGCTGTTGCTCAGCCTCATCTGCCCATGGCACTGCTCGCACAGAGGCACAGAGACTGGGGCTGCTTGCTTGTCTTGTCCCCTCAAACTTCAAACGTAGCTTAGGTGGTCCGTGCCGGGCGCCTCCGGCATCCCTGCTCTGAAAATGTGAACGTCTGCAGATAGCTCGCAGGCAGAAAGAGCTAGCCTGGAAAGCTGTTGCTCAGCCTCATCTGCCCATGGCACTGCTCGCACAGAGGCACAGAGACTGGGGCTGCTTGCTTGTCTTGCCCCCTCAAACTTCAAACGTAACTTAGGTGGTCCGTGCCGGGCGCCTCCGGCAGCCCTGCTCCGAAAATGCAAACGTCTGCAGATAGCTCGCAGGCAGAAAGAGCTAGCCTGGAAAGCTGTTGCTCAGCCTCATCTGCCCATGGCACTGCTCGCACAGAGGCACAGAGACTGGGGCTGCTTGCTTGTCTTGTCCCCTCAAACTTCAAACGTAGCTTAGGTGGTGCGTGCCAGGCGCCTCCGGCAGCCCTGCTCCAAAAATCCGAAAGTCTGCAGATAGCTCGCAGGCAGAAAGAGCTAGCCTGGAAAGCTGTTGCTCAGCCTCATCTGCCCATGGCACTGCTCGCACAGAGGCACAGAGACTGGGGCTGCTTGCTTGTCTTGTCCCCTCAAACTTCAAACGTAGCTTAGGTGGTCCGTGCCGGGCGCCTCCGGCAGCCCTGCTCCGAAAATGCAAACGTCTGCAGATAGCTCGCAGGCAGAAAGAGCTAGCCTGGAAAGCTGTTGCTCAGCCTCA
The DNA here is from genome assembly GCF_030867145.1 of Opisthocomus hoazin. Classification (NCBI taxonomy): domain Eukaryota; kingdom Metazoa; phylum Chordata; class Aves; order Opisthocomiformes; family Opisthocomidae; genus Opisthocomus; species Opisthocomus hoazin. The sequence continues at coordinate 278,099 of NW_027448739.1, read as the reverse complement.
TCTGCCCATGGCACTGCTCGCACAGAGGCACAGAGACTGGGGCTGCTTGCTTGTCTTGTCCCCTCAAACTTCAAACGTAGCTTAGGTGGTCTGTGCCGGGCGCCTCCGGCAGCCCTGCTCCAAAAATCCAAACGTCTGCAGATAGCTCGCAGGCAGAAAGAGCTAGCCTGGAAAGCTGTTGCTCCGCCTCATCTGCCCATGGCACTGCTCGCACAGAGGCACAGAGACTGGGGCTGCTTGCTTGTCTTGTCCCCTCAAACTTCAAACGTAGCTTAGGTGGTCTGTGCCGGGCGCCTCCGGCAGCCCTGCTCCGAAAATGCAAACGTCTGCAGATAGCTCGCAGGCAGAAAGAGCTAGCCTGGAAAGCTGTTGCTCAGCCTCATCTGCCCATGGCACTGCTCGCACAGAGGCACAGAGACTGGGGCTGCTTGCTTGTCTTGTCCCCTCAAACTTCAAATGTATCTTTGATGGTCCGTGCCGGGCGCATCCGGCAGCGCTGCTCCGAAAATCCAAACGTCTGCAGATAGCTCGCAGGCAGAAAGAGCTAGCCTGGAAAGCTGTTGCTCAGCCTCATCTGCCCATGGCACTGCTCGCACAGAGGCACAGAGACTGGGGCTGCTTGCTTGTCTTGTCCCCTCAAACTTAAAACGTAGCTTAGGCGGTCCGTGCCGGGCTCCTCCGGCAGCCCTGCTCCAAAAATTCGAACGTCTGCAGATAGCTCGCAGGCAGAAAGAGCTAGCCTGGAAAGCTGTTGCTCAGCCTCATCTGCCCATGGCACTGCTCGCACAGAGGCACAGAGACTGGGGCTGCTTGCTTGTCTTGTCCCCTCAAACTTCAAACGTAGCTTAGGTGGTCCGTGCCGGGCGCCTCCGGCAGCCCTGCTCCAAAAATTCGAACGTCTGCAGATAGCTCGCAGGCAGAAAGAGCTAGCCTGGAAAGCTGTTGCTCAGCCTCATCTGCCCATGGCACTGCTCGCACAGAGGCACAGAGACTGGGGCTGCTTGCTTGTCTTGTCCCCTCAAACTTCAAATGTAGCTTAGGTGGTCCGTGCCGGGCACCTCCGGCACTCCTGCTTCGAAAATCCAAACGTCTGCAGATAGTTCGCAGCCAGAAAGAGCTAGCCTGGAAAGCTGTTGCTCAGCCTCATCTGCCCATGGCACTGCTCGCACAGAGGCACAGAGACTGGGGCTGCTTGCTTGTCTTGTCCCCTCAAACTTCAAACGTAGCTTAGGTGGTCCGTGCCGGGCGCCTCCGGCAGCCCTGCTCTGAAAATGCAAACGTCTGCAGATAGCTCGCAGGCAGAAAGAGCTAGCCTGGAAAGCTGTTGCTCAGCCTCATCTGCCCATGGCACTGCTCGCACAGAGGCACAGAGACTGGGGCTGCTTGCTTGTCTTGTCCCCTCAAACTTCAAACGTAGCTTAGGTGGTCCGTGCCGGGCGCCTCCGGCAGCCCTGCTCTGAAAATGCAAACGTCTGCAGATAGCTCGCAGGCAGAAAGAGCTAGCCTGGAAAGCTGTTGCTCAGCCTCATCTGCCCATGGCACTGCTCGCACAGAGGCACAGAGACTGGGGCTGCTTGCTTGTCTTGTCCCCTCAAACTTCAAACGTAGCTTAGGTGGTCCGTGCCGGGCGCCTCCGGCAGCCCTGCTCTGAAAATTCGAACGTCTGCAGATAGCTTGCAGGCAGAAAGAGCTAGCCTGGAAAGCTGTTGCTCAGCCTCATCTGCCCATGGCACTGCTCGCACAGAGGCACAGAGACTGGGGCTGCTTGCTTGTCTTGTCCCCTCAAACTTCAAACGTAGCTTAGGTGGTCTGTGCCGGGCGCATCCGGCAGCCCTGCTCCGAAAATGCAAACGTCTGCAGATAGCTCGCAGGCAGAAAGAGCTAGCCTGGAAAGCTGTTGCTCCGCCTCATCTGCCCATGGCACTGCTCGCACAGAGGCACAGAGACTGGGGCTGCTTGCTTGTCTTGTCCCCTCAAACTTCAAACGTAGCTTAGGTGGTCTGTGCCGGGCGCCTCCGGCAGCCCTGCTCCGAAAATCCAAACGTCTGCAGATAGCTCGCAGGCAGAAAGAGCTAGCCTGGAAAGCTGTTGCTCAGCCTCATCTGCCCATGGCACTGCTCGCACAGAGGCACAGAGACTGGGGCTGCTTGCTTGTCTTGTCCCCTCAAACTTCAAGTGTAGCTTAGGTGGTCCGTGCCGGGCGCCTCCGGCAGCCCTGCTCCGAAAATGCGAACGTCTGCAGATAGCTCGCAGGCAGAAAGAGCTAGCCTGGAAAGCTGTTGCTCAGCCTCATCTGCCCATGGCACTGCTCGCACAGAGGCACAGAGACTGGGGCTGCTTGCTTGTCTTGTCCCCTCAAACTTCAAACGTAGCCTAGGTGGTGCGTGCCGGGCGCATCCGGCAGCCCTGCTCCAAAAATGCGAACGTCTGCAGATAGCTCGCAGGCAGAAAGAGCTAGCCTGGAAAGCATTTGCTCAGCCTGATCTGCCCATGGCACTGCTCGCACAGAGGCACAGAGACTGGAGCTGCTTGCTTGTCTTGTCCCCTCAAACTTCAAACGTAGCTTAGGTGGTCCGTGCCGAACGCCTCCGGCAGCCCTGCTCCGAAAATCCAAACGTCTGCAGATAGCTCGCAGGCAGAAAGAGCTAGCCTGGAAAGCTGTTGCTCAGCCTCATCTGCCCATGGCACTGCTCGCACAGAGGCACAGAGACTGGGGCTGCTTGCTTGTCTTGTCCCCTCAAACTTCAAACGTAGCTTAGGTGGTCTGTGCCGGGCGCCTCCGGCAGCCCTGCTCCAAAAATGCGAACGTCTGCAGATAGCTCGCAGGCAGAAAGAGCTAGCCTGGAAAGCTGTTGCTCAGCCTCATCTGCCCATGGCACTGCTCGCACAGAGGCACAGAGACTGGGGCTGCTTGCTTGTCTTGTCCCCTCAAACTTCAAACGTAGCTTAGGTGGTCCGTGCCGGGCGCCTCCGGCAGCCCTGCTCCAAAAATTCGAACGTCTGCAGATAGCTCGCAGGCAGAAAGAGCTAGCCTGGAAAGCTGTTGCTCAGCCTCATCTGCCCATGGCACTGCTCGCACAGAGGCACAGAGACTGGGGCTGCTTGCTTGTCTTGTCCCCTCAAACTTCAAACGTAGCTTAGGTGGTCCGTGCCGGGCACCACCGGCACCCCTGCTTCAAAAATCCAAACGTCTGCAGATAGTTCGCAGCCAGAAAGAGCTAGCCTGGAAAGCTGTTGCTCAGCCTCATCTGCCCATGGCACTGCTCGCACAGAGGCACAGAGACTGGGGCTGCTTGCTTGTCTTGTCCCCTCAAACTTCAAACGTAGCTTAGGTGGTCCGTGCCGGGCGCCTCCGGCAGCCCTGCTGTGAAAATGCAAACGTCTGCAGATAGCTCGCAGGCAGAAAGAGCTAGCCTGGAAAGCTGTTGCTCAGCCTCATCTGCCCATGGCACTGCTCGCACAGAGGCACAGAGACTGGGGCTGCTTGCTTGTCTTGTCCCCTCAAACTTCAAACGTAGCTTAGGTGGTCCGTGCCGGGCGCCTCCGGCAGCCCTGCTCTGAAAATGCAAACGTCTGCAGATAGCTTGCAGGCAGAAAGAGCTAGCCTGGAAAGCTGTTGCTCAGCCTCATCTGCCCATGGCACTGCTCGCACAGAGGCACAGAGACTGGGGCTGCTTGCTTGTCTTGTCCCCTCAAACTTCAAACGTAGCTTAGGTGGTCCGTGCCGGGCGCCTCCGGCAGCCCTGCTCTGAAAATTCGAACGTCTGCAGATAGCTCGCAGGCAGAAAGAGCTAGCCTGGAAAGCTGTTGCTCAGCCTAATCTGCCCATGGCACTGCTCGCACAGAGGCACAGAGACTGGGGCTGCTTGCTTGTCTTGTCCCCTCAAACTTCAAACGTAGCTTAGGTGGTCCGTGCCGGGCGCCTCCGGCAGCCCTGCTCCGAAAATCCAAACGTCTGCAGATAGCTCGCAGGCAGAAAGAGCTAGCCTGGAAAGCTGTTGCTCAGCCTCATCTGCCCATGGCACTGCTCGCACAGAGGCACAGAGACTGGGGCTGCTTGCTTGTCTTGTCCCCTCAAACTTCAAACGTAGCTTAGGTGGTCTGTGCCGGGCGCCTCCGGCAGCCCTGCTCCGAAAATGCAAACGTCTGCAGATAGCTCGCAGGCAGAAAGAGCTAGCCTGGAAAGCTGTTGCTCAGCCTCATCTGCCCATGGCACTGCTCACACAGAGGCACAGAGACTGGGGCTGCTTGCTTGTCTTGTCCCCTCAAACTTCAAATGTAGCTTAGGTGGTCCGTGCCGGGCGCATCCGGCAGCCCTGCTCCGAAAATGCGAACGTCTGCAGATAGCTCGCAGGCAGAAAGAGCTAGCCTGGAAAGCTGTTGCTCAGCCTCATCTGCCTATGGCACTGCTCGCACAGAGGCACAGAGACTGGGGCTGCTTGCTTGTCTTGTCCCCTCAAACTTCAAACGTAGCTTAGGTGGTCGGTGCCGGGCGCATCCGGCAGCCCTGCTCCAAAAATGCGAACGTCTGCAGATAGCTCGCAGGCAGAAAGAGCTAGCCTGGAAAGCATTTGCTCAGCCTCATCTGCCCATGGCACTGCTCGCACAGAGGCACAGAGACTGGGGCTGCTTGCTTGTCTTGTCCCCTCAAACTTCAAACGTAGCCTAGGTGGTCCGTGCCGGGGGCCTCCGGCAGCCCTGCTTCGAAAATCCAAACGTCTGCAGATAGCTCGCAGGCAGAAAGAGCTAGCCTGGAAAGCTGTTGCTCAGCCTCCTCTGCCCATGGCACTGCTCGCACAGAGGCACAGAGACTGGGGCTGCTTGTTTGTCTTGCCCTCTCAAACTTCAAACGTAGCTTAGGTGGTCCGTGCCGGGCGCATCCGGCAGCCCTGCTCCGAAAATGCGAACGTCTGCAGATAGCTCGCAGGCAGAAAGAGCTAGCCTGGAAAGCTGTTGCTCAGCCTCATCTGCCCATGGCACTGCTCGCACAGAGGCACAGAGACTGGGGCTGCTTGCTTGTCTTGTCCCCTCAAACTACAAACGTAGCTTAGGTGGTCCGTGACGGGCGCCTCCGGCAGCCCTGCTCCGAAAATGCAAACGTCTGCAGATAGCTCGCAGGCAGAAAGAGCTAGCCTGGAAAGCTGTTGCTCAGCCTCATCTGCCCATGGCACTGCTCGCACAGAGGCACAGAGACTGGGGCTGCTTGCTTGTCTTGTCCCCTCAAACTTCAAACGTAGCTTAGGTGGTCTGTGCCGGGCGCCTCCGGCAGCCCTGCTCCGAAAATGCAAACGTCTGCAGATAGCTCGCAGGCAGAAAGAGCTAGCCTGGAAAGCTGTTGCTCAGCCTCATCTGCCCATGGCACTGCTCGCACAGAGGCACAGAGACTGGGGCTGCTTGCTTGTCTTGTCCCCTCAAACTTCAAACGTAGCTTAGGTGGTCCGTGCCGGGCGCCTCCGGCAGCCCTGCTCTGAAAATTCGAACGTCTGCAGATAGCTCGCAGGCAGAAAGAGCTAGCCTGGAAAGCTGTTGCTCAGCCTCATCTGCCCATGGCACTGCTCGCACAGAGGCACAGAGACTGGGGCTGCTTGCTTGTCTTGTCCCCTCAAACTTCAAACGTAGCTTAGGTGGTCCGTGCCGGGCGCCTCCGGCAGCCCTGCTCCGAAAATCCAAACGTCTGCAGATAGCTCGCAGGCAGAAAGAGCTAGCCTGGAAAGCTGTTGCTCAGCCTCATCTGCCCATGGCACTGCTCGCACAGAGGCACAGAGACTGGGGCTGCTTGCTTGTCTTGTCCCCTCAAACTTCAAACGTAGCTTAGGTGGTCTGTGCCGGGCGCCTCCGGCAGCCCTGCTCCGAAAATGCAAACGTCTGCAGATAGCTCGCAGGCAGAAAGAGCTAGCCTGGAAAGCTGTTGCTCAGCCTCATCTGCCCATGGCACTGCTCACACAGAGGCACAGAGACTGGGGCTGCTTGCTTGTCTTGTCCCCTCAAACTTCAAATGTAGCTTAGGTGGTCCGTGCCGGGCGCATCCGGCAGCCCTGCTCCGAAAATGCGAACGTCTGCAGATAGCTCGCAGGCAGAAAGAGCTAGCCTGGAAAGCTGTTGCTCAGCCTCATCTGCCTATGGCACTGCTCGCACAGAGGCACAGAGACTGGGGCTGCTTGCTTGTCTTGTCCCCTCAAACTTCAAACGTAGCTTAGGTGGTCGGTGCCGGGCGCATCCGGCAGCCCTGCTCCAAAAATGCGAACGTCTGCAGATAGCTCGCAGGCAGAAAGAGCTAGCCTGGAAAGCATTTGCTCAGCCTCATCTGCCCATGGCACTGCTCGCACAGAGGCACAGAGACTGGGGCTGCTTGCTTGTCTTGTCCCCTCAAACTTCAAACGTAGCTTAGGTGGTCCGTGCCGGGGGCCTCCGGCAGCCCTGCTTCGAAAATCCAAACGTCTGCAGATAGCTCGCAGGCAGAAAGAGCTAGCCTGGAAAGCTGTTGCTCAGCCTCCTCTGCCCATGGCACTGCTCGCACAGAGGCACAGAGACTGGGGCTGCTTGTTTGTCTTGCCCCCTCAAACTTCAAACGTAGCTTAGGTGGTCCGTGCCGGGCGCCTCCGGCAGCCCTGCTCCGAAAATGCGAACGTCTGCAGATAGCTCGCAGGCAGAAAGAGCTAGCCTGGAAAGCTGTTGCTCAGCCTCATCTGCCCATGGCACTGCTCGCACAGAGGCACAGAGACTGGGGCTGCTTGCTTGTCTTGTCCCCTCAAACTACAAACGTAGCTTAGGTGGTCCGTGACGGGCGCCTCCGGCAGCCCTGCTCCGAAAATGCAAACGTCTGCAGATAGCTCGCAGGCAGAAAGAGCTAGCCTGGAAAGCTGTTGCTCAGCCTCATCTGCCCATGGCACTGCTCGCACAGAGGCACAGAGACTGGGGCTGCTTGCTTGTCTTGTCCCCTCAAACTTCAAACGTAGCTTAGGTGGTCTGTGCCGGGCGCCTCCGGCAGCCCTGCTCCGAAAATGCAAACGTCTGCAGATAGCTCGCAGGCAGAAAGAGCTAGCCTGGAAAGCTGTTGCTCAGCCTCATCTGCCCATGGCACTGCTCGCACAGAGGCACAGAGACTGGGGCTGCTTGCTTGTTTTGCCCCCTCAAACTTAAAATGTAGCTTAGGTAGTCCGTGCCGGGCGCATCCGGCAGCCCTGCTCCGAAAATGCAAACGTCTGCAGATAGCTCGCAGGCAGAAAGAGCTAGCCTGGAAAGCTGTTGCTCAGCCTCATCTGCCCATGGCACTGCTCGCACAGAGGCACAGAGACTGGGGCTGCTTGCTTGTCTTGCCCACTTAAACTTCAAATGTAACTTAGGTGGTCCGTGCCGGGTGCATCCAGCAGCCCTGCTCCGAAAATGCAAACGTCTGCAGATAGCTCGCAGGCAGAAAGAGCTAGCCTGGAAAGCTGTTTCTCAGCCTCATCTGCCCATGGCACTGCTCGCACAGAGGCACAGAGACTGGGGCTGCTTGCTTGTCTTGTCCCCTCAAACTTCAAACGTAGCTTAGGTGTTCTGTGCCGGGCGCCTCCAGCAGCCCTGCTCCGAAAATGCGAACGTCTGCAGATAGTTCGCAGGCAGAAAGAGCTAGCCTGGAAAGCTGTTGCTCAGCCTCATCTGCCCATGGCACTGCTCGCACAGAGGCACAGAGACTGGGGCTGCTTGCTTGTCTTGTCCCCTCAAACTTCAAACGTAGCTTAGGTGGTCCGTGCCGGGAGCCTCCGGCAGCCCTGCTCCAAAAATGCGAACGTCTCCAGATAGCTCGCAGGCAGAAAGAGCTAGCCTGGAAAGCTGTTGCTCAGCCTCATCTGCCCATGGCACTGCTCGCACAGAGGCACAGAGACTGGGGCTGCTTGCTTGTTTTGCCCCCTCAAACTTCAAACGTAGCTTAGGTGGTCTGTGCCGGGCGCCTCCGGCAGCCCTGCTCCGAAAATGCAAACGTCTGCAGATAGCTCGCAGGCAGAAAGAGCTAGCCTGGAAAGCTGTTGCTCAGCCTCATCTGCCCATGGCACTGCTCGCACAGAGGCACAGAGACTGGGGCTGCTTGCTTGTCTTGTCCCCTCAAACTTCAAACGTAGCTTAGGTGGTCCGTGCCGGGCGCCTCCGGCAGCCCTGCTCTGAAAATGCGAACGTCTGCAGATAGCTCGCAGGCAGAAAGAGCTAGCCTGGAAAGCTGTTGCTCAGCCTCATCTGCCCATGGCACTGCTCGCACAGAGGCACAGAGACTGGGGCTGCTTGCTTGTCTTGTCCCCTCAAACTTCAAACGTAGCTTAGGTGGTCCGTGCCGGGCGCATCCGGCAGCCCTGCTCCGAAAATGCAAACGTCTGCAGATAGCTCGCAGGCAGAAAGAGCTAGCCTAGAAAGCTGTTGCTCAGCCTCATCTGCCCATGGCACTGCTCGCACAGAGGCACAGAGACTGGGGCTGCTTGCTTGTCTTGTCCCCTCAAACTTCAAACGTAGCTTAGGTGGTCCGTGCCGGGCGCATCCGGCAGCCCTGCTCCGAAAATGCGAACGTCTGCAGATAGCTCGCAGGCAGAAAGAGCTAGCCTGGAAAGCTGTTGCTCAGCCTCATCTGCCCATGGCACTGCTCGCACAGAGGCACAGAGACTGGGGCTGCTTGCTTGTCTTGTCCCCTCAAACTTCAAACGTAGCTTAGGTGGTCCGTGCCGGGCGCATCCGGCAGCCCTGCTCCGAAAATGCAAACGTCTGCAGATAGCTCGCAGGCAGAAAGAGCTAGCCTGGAAAGCTGTTGCTCAGCCTCATCTGCCCATGGCACTGCTCGCACAGAGGCACAGAGACTGGGGCTGCTTGCTTGTCTTGTCCCCTCAAACTTCAAACGTAGATTAGGTGGTCCGTGCCGGGCGCATCCGGCAGCCCTGCTCCAAAAATGCGAACGTCTGCAGATAGCTCGCAGGCAGAAAGAGCTAGCCTGGAAAGCTGTTGCTCAGCCTCATCTGCCCATGGCACTGCTCGCACAGAGGCACAGAGACTGGGGCTGCTTGCTTGTCTTGTCCCCTCAAACTTCAAACGTAGCTTAGGTGGTCTGTGCCGGGCGCCTCCGGCAGCCCTGCTCCAAAAATGCGAACGTCTGCAGATAGCTCGCAGGCAGAAAGAGCTAGCCTGGAAAGCTGTTGCTCAGCCTCATCTGCCCATGGCACTGCTCGCACAGAGGCACAGAGACTGGGGCTGCTTGCTTGTCTTGTCCCCTCAAACTTCAAACGTAGCTTAGGTGGTCTGTGCCGGGCGCCTCCGGCAGCCCTGCTCCGAAAATGCGAACGTCTGCAGATAGCTCGCAGGCAGAAAGAGCTAGCCTGGAAAGCTGTTGCTCAGCCTCATCTGCCCATGGCACTGCTCGCACAGAGGCACAGAGACTGGGGCTACTTGCTTGTCTTGTCCCCTCAAACTTCAAACGTAGCTTAGGTGGTCTGTGCCGGGCGCATCCGGCAGCCCTGCTCCAAAAATGCGAACGTCTGCAGATAGCTCGCAGGCAGAAAGAGCTAGCCTGGAAAGCTGTTGCTCAGCCTCATCTGCCCATGGCACTGCTCGCACAGAGGCACAGAGACTGGGGCTGCTTGCTTGTCTTGTCCCCTCAAACTTCAAACGTAGCTTAGGTGGTCTGTGCCGGGCGCCTCCGGCAGCCCTGCTCCCAAAAATGCGAACGTCTGCAGATAGCTCGCAGCCAGAAAGAGCTAGCCTGGAAAGCTGTTGCTCAGCCTCATCTGCCCATGGCACTGCTCGCACAGAGGCACAGAGACTGGGGCTGCTTGCTTGTCTTGTCCCCTCAAACTTCAAATGTAGCTTAGGTGGTCCGTGCCGGGCACCTCCGGCAGCCCTGCTCTGAAAATGCGAACGTCTGCAGATAGCTCGCAGGCAGAAAGAGCTAGCCTGGAAAGCTGTTGCTCAGCCTCATCTGCCCATGGCACTGCTCGCACAGAGGCACAGAGACTGGGGCTGCTTGCTTGTCTTGTCCCCTCAAACTTCAAATGTATCTTTGGTGGTCCGTGCCGGGCGCATCCGGCAGCCCTGCTCCGAAAATGCGAACGTCTGCAGATAGCTCGCAGGCAGAAAGAGCTAGCCTGGAAAGCTGTTGCTCAGCCTCATCTGCCCATGGCACTGCTCGCACAGAGGCACAGAGACTGGGGCTGCTTGCTTGTCTTGCCCCCTCAAACTTCAAACGTAGCTTAGGTGGTCCGTGCCGGGCGCATCCGGCAGCCCTGCTCCGAAAATGCGAACGTCTGCAGATAGCTCGCAGGCAGAAAGAGCTAGCCTGGAAAGCTGTTGCTCAGCCTCATCTGCCCATGGCACTGCTCGCACAGAGGCACAGAGACTGGGGCTGCTTGCTTGTCTTGCCCCCTCAAACTTCAAACGTAGCTTAGGTGGTCCGTGCCGGGTGCATCCAGCAGCCCTGCTCCGAAAATGCAAACGTTTGCAGATAGCTCGCAGGCAGAAAGAGCTAGCCTGGAAAGCTGTTGCTCAGCCTCATCTGCCCATGGCACTGCTCGCACAGAGGCACAGAGACTGGGGCTGCTTGCTTGTCTTGTCCCCTCAAACTTCAAACGTAGCCTAGGTGGTCCGTGCCGGGGGCCTCCGGCAGCCCTGCTTCGAAAATCCAAACGTCTGCAGATAGCTCGCAGGCAGAAAGAGCTAGCCTGGAAAGCTGTTGCTCAGCCTCCTCTGCCCATGGCACTGCTCGCACAGAGGCACAGAGACTGGGGCTGCTTGTTTGTCTTGCCCTCTCAAACTTCAAACGTAGCTTAGGTGGTCCGTGCCGGGCGCCTCCGGCAGCCCTGCTCCGAAAATGCGAACGTCTGCAGATAGCTCGCAGGCAGAAAGAGCTAGCCTGGAAAGCTGTTGCTCAGCCTCATCTGCCCATGGCACTGCTCGCACAGAGGCACAGAGACTGGGGCTGCTTGCTTGTCTTGTCCCCTCAAACTACAAACGTAGCTTAGGTGGTCCGTGACGGGCGCCTCCGGCAGCCCTGCTCCGAAAATGCAAACGTCTGCAGATAGCTCGCAGGCAGAAAGAGCTAGCCTGGAAAGCTGTTGCTCAGCCTCATCTGCCCATGGCACTGCTCGCACAGAGGCACAGAGACTGGGGCTGCTTGCTTGTCTTGTCCCCTCAAACTTCAAACGTAGCTTAGGTGGTCTGTGCCGGGCGCCTCCGGCAGCCCTGCTCCGAAAATGCAAACGTCTGCAGATAGCTCGCAGGCAGAAAGAGCTAGCCTGGAAAGCTGTTGCTCAGCCTCATCTGCCCATGGCACTGCTCGCACAGAGGCACAGAGACTGGGGCTGCTTGCTTGTCTTGTCCCCTCAAACTTCAAACGTAGCTTAGGTGGTCCGTGCCGGGCGCCTCCGGCAGCCCTGCTCTGAAAATTCGAACGTCTGCAGATAGCTCGCAGGCAGAAAGAGCTAGCCTGGAAAGCTGTTGCTCAGCCTCATCTGCCCATGGCACTGCTCGCACAGAGGCACAGAGACTGGGGCTGCTTGCTTGTCTTGTCCCCTCAAACTTCAAACGTAGCTTAGGTGGTCCGTGCCGGGCGCCTCCGGCAGCCCTGCTCCGAAAATCCAAACGTCTGCAGATAGCTCGCAGGCAGAAAGAGCTAGCCTGGAAAGCTGTTGCTCAGCCTCATCTGCCCATGGCACTGCTCGCACAGAGGCACAGAGACTGGGGCTGCTTGCTTGTCTTGTCCCCTCAAACTTCAAACGTAGCTTAGGTGGTCTGTGCCGGGCGCCTCCGGCAGCCCTGCTCCGAAAATGCAAACGTCTGCAGATAGCTCGCAGGCAGAAAGAGCTAGCCTGGAAAGCTGTTGCTCAGCCTCATCTGCCCATGGCACTGCTCACACAGAGGCACAGAGACTGGGGCTGCTTGCTTGTCTTGTCCCCTCAAACTTCAAATGTAGCTTAGGTGGTCCGTGCCGGGCGCATCCGGCAGCCCTGCTCCGAAAATGCGAACGTCTGCAGATAGCTCGCAGGCAGAAAGAGCTAGCCTGGAAAGCTGTTGCTCAGCCTCATCTGCCTATGGCACTGCTCGCACAGAGGCACAGAGACTGGGGCTGCTTGCTTGTCTTGTCCCCTCAAACTTCAAACGTAGCTTAGGTGGTCGGTGCCGGGCGCATCCGGCAGCCCTGCTCCAAAAATGCGAACGTCTGCAGATAGCTCGCAGGCAGAAAGAGCTAGCCTGGAAAGCATTTGCTCAGCCTCATCTGCCCATGGCACTGCTCGCACAGAGGCACAGAGACTGGGGCTGCTTGCTTGTCTTGTCCCCTCAAACTTCAAACGTAGCTTAGGTGGTCCGTGCCGGGGGCCTCCGGCAGCCCTGCTTCGAAAATCCAAACGTCTGCAGATAGCTCGCAGGCAGAAAGAGCTAGCCTGGAAAGCTGTTGCTCAGCCTCCTCTGCCCATGGCACTGCTCGCACAGAGGCACAGAGACTGGGGCTGCTTGTTTGTCTTGCCCCCTCAAACTTCAAACGTAGCTTAGGTGGTCCGTGCCGGGCGCCTCCGGCAGCCCTGCTCCGAAAATGCGAACGTCTGCAGATAGCTCGCAGGCAGAAAGAGCTAGCCTGGAAAGCTGTTGCTCAGCCTCATCTGCCCATGGCACTGCTCGCACAGAGGCACAGAGACTGGGGCTGCTTGCTTGTCTTGTCCCCTCAAACTACAAACGTAGCTTAGGTGGTCCGTGACGGGCGCCTCCGGCAGCCCTGCTCCGAAAATGCAAACGTCTGCAGATAGCTCGCAGGCAGAAAGAGCTAGCCTGGAAAGCTGTTGCTCAGCCTCATCTGCCCATGGCACTGCTCGCACAGAGGCACAGAGACTGGGGCTGCTTGCTTGTCTTGTCCCCTCAAACTTCAAACGTAGCTTAGGTGGTCTGTGCCGGGCGCCTCCGGCAGCCCTGCTCCGAAAATGCAAACGTCTGCAGATAGCTCGCAGGCAGAAAGAGCTAGCCTGGAAAGCTGTTGCTCAGCCTCATCTGCCCATGGCACTGCTCGCACAGAGGCACAGAGACTGGGGCTGCTTGCTTGTTTTGCCCCCTCAAACTTAAAATGTAGCTTAGGTAGTCCGTGCCGGGCGCATCCGGCAGCCCTGCTCCGAAAATGCAAACGTCTGCAGATAGCTCGCAGGCAGAAAGAGCTAGCCTGGAAAGCTGTTGCTCAGCCTCATCTGCCCATGGCACTGCTCGCACAGAGGCACAGAGACTGGGGCTGCTTGCTTGTCTTGCCCACTTAAACTTCAAATGTAACTTAGGTGGTCCGTGCCGGGTGCATCCAGCAGCCCTGCTCCGAAAATGCAAACGTCTGCAGATAGCTCGCAGGCAGAAAGAGCTAGCCTGGAAAGCTGTTTCTCAGCCTCATCTGCCCATGGCACTGCTCGCACAGAGGCACAGAGACTGGGGCTGCTTGCTTGTCTTGTCCCCTCAAACTTCAAACGTAGCTTAGGTGTTCTGTGCCGGGCGCCTCCAGCAGCCCTGCTCCGAAAATGCGAACGTCTGCAGATAGTTCGCAGGCAGAAAGAGCTAGCCTGGAAAGCTGTTGCTCAGCCTCATCTGCCCATGGCACTGCTCGCACAGAGGCACAGAGACTGGGGCTGCTTGCTTGTCTTGTCCCCTCAAACTTCAAACGTAGCTTAGGTGGTCCGTGCCGGGAGCCTCCGGCAGCCCTGCTCCAAAAATGCGAACGTCTCCAGATAGCTCGCAGGCAGAAAGAGCTAGCCTGGAAAGCTGTTGCTCAGCCTCATCTGCCCATGGCACTGCTCGCACAGAGGCACAGAGACTGGGGCTGCTTGCTTGTTTTGCCCCCTCAAACTTCAAACGTAGCTTAGGTGGTCTGTGCCGGGCGCCTCCGGCAGCCCTGCTCCGAAAATGCAAACGTCTGCAGATAGCTCGCAGGCAGAAAGAGCTAGCCTGGAAAGCTGTTGCTCAGCCTCATCTGCCCATGGCACTGCTCGCACAGAGGCACAGAGACTGGGGCTGCTTGCTTGTCTTGTCCCCTCAAACTTCAAACGTAGCTTAGGTGGTCCGTGCCGGGCGCCTCCGGCAGCCCTGCTCTGAAAATGCGAACGTCTGCAGATAGCTCGCAGGCAGAAAGAGCTAGCCTGGAAAGCTGTTGCTCAGCCTCATCTGCCCATGGCACTGCTCGCACAGAGGCACAGAGACTGGGGCTGCTTGCTTGTCTTGTCCCCTCAAACTTCAAACGTAGCTTAGGTGGTCCGTGCCGGGCGCATCCGGCAGCCCTGCTCCGAAAATGCAAACGTCTGCAGATAGCTCGCAGGCAGAAAGAGCTAGCCTAGAAAGCTGTTGCTCAGCCTCATCTGCCCATGGCACTGCTCGCACAGAGGCACAGAGACTGGGGCTGCTTGCTTGTCTTGTCCCCTCAAACTTCAAACGTAGCTTAGGTGGTCCGTGCCGGGCGCATCCGGCAGCCCTGCTCCGAAAATGCGAACGTCTGCAGATAGCTCGCAGGCAGAAAGAGCTAGCCTGGAAAGCTGTTGCTCAGCCTCATCTGCCCATGGCACTGCTCGCACAGAGGCACAGAGACTGGGGCTGCTTGCTTGTCTTGTCCCCTCAAACTTCAAACGTAGCTTAGGTGGTCCGTGCCGGGCGCATCCGGCAGCCCTGCTCCGAAAATGCAAACGTCTGCAGATAGCTCGCAGGCAGAAAGAGCTAGCCTGGAAAGCTGTTGCTCAGCCTCATCTGCCCATGGCACTGCTCGCACAGAGGCACAGAGACTGGGGCTGCTTGCTTGTCTTGTCCCCTCAAACTTCAAACGTAGATTAGGTGGTCCGTGCCGGGCGCATCCGGCAGCCCTGCTCCAAAAATGCGAACGTCTGCAGATAGCTCGCAGGCAGAAAGAGCTAGCCTGGAAAGCTGTTGCTCAGCCTCATCTGCCCATGGCACTGCTCGCACAGAGGCACAGAGACTGGGGCTGCTTGCTTGTCTTGTCCCCTCAAACTTCAAACGTAGCTTAGGTGGTCTGTGCCGGGCGCCTCCGGCAGCCCTGCTCCAAAAATGCGAACGTCTGCAGATAGCTCGCAGGCAGAAAGAGCTAGCCTGGAAAGCTGTTGCTCAGCCTCATCTGCCCATGGCACTGCTCGCACAGAGGCACAGAGACTGGGGCTGCTTGCTTGTCTTGTCCCCTCAAACTTCAAACGTAGCTTAGGTGGTCTGTGCCGGGCGCCTCCGGCAGCCCTGCTCCGAAAATGCGAACGTCTGCAGATAGCTCGCAGGCAGAAAGAGCTAGCCTGGAAAGCTGTTGCTCAGCCTCATCTGCCCATGGCACTGCTCGCACAGAGGCACAGAGACTGGGGCTACTTGCTTGTCTTGTCCCCTCAAACTTCAAACGTAGCTTAGGTGGTCTGTGCCGGGCGCATCCGGCAGCCCTGCTCCAAAAATGCGAACGTCTGCAGATAGCTCGCAGGCAGAAAGAGCTAGCCTGGAAAGCTGTTGCTCAGCCTCATCTGCCCATGGCACTGCTCGCACAGAGGCACAGAGACTGGGGCTGCTTGCTTGTCTTGTCCCCTCAAACTTCAAACGTAGCTTAGGTGGTCTGTGCCGGGCGCCTCCGGCAGCCCTGCTCCCAAAAATGCGAACGTCTGCAGATAGCTCGCAGCCAGAAAGAGCTAGCCTGGAAAGCTGTTGCTCAGCCTCATCTGCCCATGGCACTGCTCGCACAGAGGCACAGAGACTGGGGCTGCTTGCTTGTCTTGTCCCCTCAAACTTCAAATGTAGCTTAGGTGGTCCGTGCCGGGCACCTCCGGCAGCCCTGCTCTGAAAATGCGAACGTCTGCAGATAGCTCGCAGGCAGAAAGAGCTAGCCTGGAAAGCTGTTGCTCAGCCTCATCTGCCCATGGCACTGCTCGCACAGAGGCACAGAGACTGGGGCTGCTTGCTTGTCTTGTCCCCTCAAACTTCAAATGTATCTTTGGTGGTCCGTGCCGGGCGCATCCGGCAGCCCTGCTCCGAAAATGCGAACGTCTGCAGATAGCTCGCAGGCAGAAAGAGCTAGCCTGGAAAGCTGTTGCTCAGCCTCATCTGCCCATGGCACTGCTCGCACAGAGGCACAGAGACTGGGGCTGCTTGCTTGTCTTGCCCCCTCAAACTTCAAACGTAGCTTAGGTGGTCCGTGCCGGGCGCATCCGGCAGCCCTGCTCCGAAAATGCGAACGTCTGCAGATAGCTCGCAGGCAGAAAGAGCTAGCCTGGAAAGCTGTTGCTCAGCCTCATCTGCCCATGGCACTGCTCGCACAGAGGCACAGAGACTGGGGCTGCTTGCTTGTCTTGCCCCCTCAAACTTCAAACGTAGCTTAGGTGGTCCGTGCCGGGTGCATCCAGCAGCCCTGCTCCGAAAATGCAAACGTTTGCAGATAGCTCGCAGGCAGAAAGAGCTAGCCTGGAAAGCTGTTGCTCAGCCTCATCTGCCCATGGCACTGCTCGCACAGAGGCACAGAGACTGGGGCTGCTTGCTTGTTTTGCCCCCTCAAACTTCAAACGTAGCTTAGGTGGTCCGTGCCGGGCGCATCCGGCAGCCCTGCTCCGAAAATTCGAACGTCTGCAGATAGCTCGCAGGCAGAAAGAGCTAGCCTGGAAAGCTGTTGCTCAGCCTCATCTGCCCATGGCACTGCTCGCACAGAGGCACAGAGACTGGGGCTGCTTGCTTGTCTTGTCCCCTCAAACTTCAAACGTAGCTTAGGTGGTCCGTGCCGGGCGCCTCCGGCAGCCCTGCTCCGAAAATGCGAACGTCTGCAGATAGCTCGCAGGCAGAAAGAGCTAGCCTGGAAAGCTGTTGCTCAGCCTCATCTGCCCATGGCACTGCTCGCACAGAGGCACAGAGACTGGGGCTGCTTGCTTGTCTTGCCCCCTCAAACTTCAAACGTAGCTTAGGTGGTCCGTGCCGGGCGCCTCCGGCAGCCCTGCTCCGAAAATCCAAACGTCTGCAGATAGCTCGCAGGCAGAAAGAGCTAGCCTGGAAAGCTGTTGCTCAGCCTCATCTGCCCATGGCACTGCTCGCACAGAGGCACAGAGACTGGGGCTGCTTGCTTGTCTTGTCCCCTCAAACTTCAAACGTAGCTTAGGTGGTCCGTGCCGGGCGCCTCCGGCAGCCCTGCTCCGAAAATCCAAACGTCTGCAGATAGCTCGCAGGCAGAAAGAGCTAGCCTGGAAAGCTGTTGCTCAGCCTCATCTGCCCATGGCACTGCTCGCACAGAGGCACAGAGACTGGGGCTGCTTGCTTGTCTTGTCCCCTCAAACTTCAAACGTAGCTTAGGTGGTCCGTGCCGGGCGCCTCCGGCAGCCCTGCTCCGAAAATGCGAACGTCTGCAGATAGCTCGCAGGCAGAAAGAGCTAGCCTGGAAAGCTGTTGCTCAGCCTCATCTGCCCATGGCACTGCTCGCACAGAGGCACAGAGACTGGGGCTGCTTGCTTGTCTTGTCCCCTCAAACTTCAAACGTAGCTTAGGTGGTCTGTGCCGGGCGCCTCCGGCAGCCCTGCTCCGAAAATGCGAACGTCTGCAGATAGCTCGCAGGCAGAAAGAGCTAGCCTGGAAAGCTGTTGCTCAGCCTCATCTGCCCATGGCACTGCTCGCACAGAGGCACAGAGACTGGGGCTGCTTGCTTGTCTTGTCCCCTCAAACTTCAAACGTAGCTTAGGTGGTCCGTGCCGGGAGCCTCCGGCAGCCCTGCTCCGAAAATGCGAACGTCTGCAGATAGCTCGCAGGCAGAAAGAGCTAGCCTGGAAAGCTGTTGCTCAGCCTCATCTGCCCATGGCACTGCTCGCACAGAGGCACAGAGACTGGGGCTGCTTGCTTGTTTTGCCCCCTCAAACTTCAAACGTAGCTTAGGTGGTCCGTGCCGGGTGCCTCCGGCAGCCCTGCTCCGAAAATTCGAACGTCTGCAGATAGCTCGCAGGCAGAAAGAGCTAGCCTGGAAAGCTGTTGCTCAGCCTCATCTGCCCATGGCACTGCTCGCACAGAGGCACAGAGACTGGGGCTGCTTGCTTGTCTTGTCCCCTCAAACTTCAAACGTAGCTTAGGTGGTCCGTGCCGGGAGCCTCCGGCAGCCCTGCTCCGAAAATCCAAACGTCTGCAGATAGCTCGCAGGCAGAAAGAGCTAGCCTGGAAAGCTGTTGCTCAGCCTCATCTGCCCATGGCACTGCTCGCACAGAGGCACAGAGACTGGGGCTGCTTGCTTGTCTTGCCCCCTCAAACTTCAAACGTAGCTTAGGTGGTCCGTGCCGGGCGCCTCCGGCAGCCCTGCTCCGAAAATGCAAACGTCTGCAGATAGCTCGCAGGCAGAAAGAGCTAGCCTGGAAAGCTGTTGCTCAGCCTCATCTGCCCATGGCACTGCTCGCACAGAGGCACAGAGACTGGGGCTGCTTGCTTGTCTTGTCCCCTCAAACTTCAAACGTAGCTTAGGTGGTCCGTGACGGGCGCCTCCGGCAGCCCTGCTCCGAAAATCCAAACGTCTGCAGATAGCTCGCAGGCAGAAAGAGCTAGCCTGGAAAGCTGTTGCTCAGCCTCATCTGCCCATGGCACTGCTCGCACAGAGGCACAGAGACTGGGGCTGCTTGCTTGTCTTGTCCCCTCAAACTTCAAACGTAGCTTAGGTGGTCTGTGCCGGGCGCATCCGGCAGCCCTGCTCCGAAATGCAAACGTCTGCAGATAGCTCGCAGGCAGAAAGAGCTAGCCTGGAAAGCTGTTGCTCAGCCTCATCTGCCCATGGCACTGCTCGCACAGAGGCACAGAGACTGGGGCTGCTTGCTTGTCTTGTCCCCTCAAACTTCAAATGTAGCTTAGGTGGTCCGTGCCGGGCGCATCCGGCAGCCCTGCTCCGAAAATGCGAACGTCTGCAGATAGCTCGCAGGCAGAAAGAGCTAGCCTGGAAAGCTGTTGCTCAGCCTCATCTGCCCATGGCACTGCTCGCACAGAGGCACAGAGACTGGGGCTGCTTGCTTGTCTTGTCCCCTCAAACTTCAAATGTAGCTTAGGTGGTCCGTGCCGGGCGCATCCGGCAGCCCTGCTCCGAAAATGCGAACGTCTGCAGATAGCTCGCAGGCAGAAAGAGCTAGCCTGGAAAGCTGTTGCTCAGCCTCATCTGCCCATGGCACTGCTCGCACAGAGGCACAGAGACTGGAGCTGCTTGCTTGTCTTGTCCCCTCAAACTTCAAACGTAGCTTAGGTGGTCCGTGCCGGGCGCCTCCGGCAGCCCTGCTCCGAAAATCCAAACGTCTGCAGATAGCTCGCAGGCAGAAAGAGCTAGCCTGGAAAGCTGTTGCTCAGCCTCATCTGCCCATGGCACTGCTCGCACAGAGGCACAGAGACTGGGGCTACTTGCTTGTCTTGTCCCCTCAAAGTTCAAACGTAGCTTAGGTGGTCTGTGCCGGGCGCCTCCGGCAGCCCTGCTCCAAAAATGCGAACGTCTGCAGATAGCTCGCAGGCAGAAAGAGCTAGCCTGGAAAGCTGTTGCTCAGCCTCATCTGCCCATGGCACTGCTCACACAGAGGCACAGAGACTGGGGCTGCTTGCTTGTCTTGTCCCCTCAAACTTCAAACGTAGCTTAGGTGGTCCGTGCCGGGCGCCTCCGGCAGCCTTGCTCCGAAAAACCAAACGTCTGCAGATAGCTCGCAGGCAGAAAGAGCTAGCCTGGAAAGCTGTTGCTCAGCCTCATCTGCCCATGGCACTGCTCGCACAGAGGCACAGAGACTGGGGCTGCTTGCTTGTTTTGCCCCCTCAAACTTAAAATGTAGCTTAGGTAGTCCGTGCCGGGCGCATCCGGCAGCCCTGCTCCGAAAATGCAAACGTCTGCAGATAGCTCGCAGGCAGAAAGAGCTAGCCTGGAAAGCTGTTGCTCAGCCTCATCTGCCCATGGCACTGCTTGCACAGAGGCACAGAGACTGGGGCTGCTTGCTTGTCTTGCCCTCTCAAACTTCAAACGTAGCTTAGGTGGTCTGTGCCGGGCGCCTCCGGCAGCCCTGCTCCGAAATGCAAACGTCTGCAGATAGCTCGCAGGCAGAAAGAGCTAGCCTGGAAAGCTGTTGCTCAGCCTCATCTGCCCATGGCACTGCTCGCACAGAGGCACAGAGACTGGGGCTGCTTGCTTGTCTTGTCCCCTCAAACTTCAAATGTAGCTTAGGTGGTCCGTGCCGGGCGCATCCGGCAGCCCTGCTCCGAAAATGCGAACGTCTGCAGATAGCTCGCAGGCAGAAAGAGCTAGCCTGGAAAGCTGTTGCTCAGCCTCATCTGCCCATGGCACTGCTCGCACAGAGGCACAGAGACTGGGGCTGCTTGCTTGTCTTGTCCCCTCAAACTTCAAACGTAGCTTAGGTGGTCTGTGCCGGGCGCCTCCGGCAGCCCTGCTCCGAAAATGCGAACGTCTGCAGATAGCTCGCAGGCAGAAAGAGCTAGCCTGGAAAGCTGTTGCTCAGCCTCATCTGCCCATGGCACTGCTCGCACAGAGGCACAGAGACTGGGGCTGCTTGCTTGTCTTGTCCCCTCAAACTTCAAACGTAGCTTAGGTGGTCCGTGCCGTGAGCCTCCGGCAGCCCTGCTCCGAAAATGCGAACGTCTGCAGATAGCTCGCAGGCAGAAAGAGCTAGCCTGGAAAGCTGTTGCTCAGCCTCATCTGCCCATGGCACTGCTCGCACAGAGGCACAGAGACTGGGGCTGCTTGCTTGTCTTGCCCCCTCAAACTTCAAACGTAGCTTAGGTGGTCCGTGCCGGGCGCCTCCGGCAGCCCTGCTCCGAAAATGCAAACGTCTGCAGATAGCTCGCAGGCAGAAAGAGCTAGCCTGGAAAGCTGTTGCTCAGCCTCATCTGCCCCTGGCACTGCTCGCACAGAGGCACAGAGACTGGGGCTGCTTGCTTGTCTTGTCCCCTCAAACTTCAAACGTAGCTTAGGTGGTCCGTGCCGGGCGCCTCCGGCAGCCCTGCTCCGAAAATGCAAACGTCTGCAGATAGCTCGCAGGCAGAAAGAGCTAGCCTGGAAAGCTGTTGCTCAGCCTCATCTGCCCATGGCACTGCTCGCACAGAGGCACAGAGACTGGGGCTGCTTGCTTGTCTTGTCCCCTCAAACTTCAAACGTAGCTTAGGTGGTCCGTGCCGGGCGCCTCCGGCAGCCCTGCTCCGAAAATGCAAACGTCTGCAGATAGCTCGCAGGCAGAAAGAGCTAGCCTGGAAAGCTGTTGCTCAGCCTCATCTGCCCATGGCACTGCTCGCACAGAGGCACAGAGACTGGGGCTGCTTGCTTGTCTTGTCCCCTCAAACTTCAAATGTAGCTTTGGTGGTCCGTGCCGGGCGCATCCGGCAGCCCTGCTCCAAAAATGCGAACGTCTGCAGATAGCTCGCAGGCAGAAAGAGCTAGCCTGGAAAGCTGTTGCTCAGCCTCATCTGCCCATGGCACTGCTCGCACAGAGGCACAGAGACTGGGGCTGCTTGCTTGTCTTGTCCCCTCAAACTTCAAACGTAGCTTAGGTGGTCCGTGCCGGGCGCATCCGGCAGCCCTGCTCCGAAAATGCAAACGTCTGCAGATAGCTCGCAGCCAGAAAGAGCTAGCCTGGAAAGCTGTTGCTCAGCCTCATCTGCCCATGGCACTGCTCGCACAGAGGCACAGAGACTGGAGCTGCTTGCTTGTCTTGTCCCCTCAAACTTCAAACGTAGCTTAGGTGGTCCGTGCCGGGCGCCTCCGGCAGCCCTGCTCCGAAAATCCAAACGTCTGCAGATAGCTCGCAGGCAGAAAGAGCTAGCCTGGAAAGCTGTTGCTCAGCCTCATCTGCCCATGGCACTGCTCGCACAGAGGCACAGAGACTGGGGCTGCTTGTTTGTCTTGTCCCCTCAAACTTCAAACGTAGCTTAGGTGGTCTGTGCCGGGCGCCTCCGGCAGCCCTGCTCCGAAAATGCGAACGTCTGCAGATAGCTCGCAGGCAGAAAGAGCTAGCCTGGAAAGCTGTTGCTCAGCCTCATCTGCCCATGGCACTGCTCGCACAGAGGCACAGAGACTGGGGCTACTTGCTTGTCTTGTCCCCTCAAACTTCAAACGTAGCTTAGGTGGTCTGTGCCGGGCGCCTCCGGCAGCCCTGCTCCAAAAATGCGAACGTCTGCAGATAGCTCGCAGGCAGAAAGAGCTAGCCTGGAAAGCTGTTGCTCAGCCTCATCTGCCCATGGCACTGCTCGCACAGAGGCACAGAGACTGGGGCTGCTTGCTTGTCTTGTCCCCTCAAACTTCAAACGTAGCTTAGGTGGTCTGTGCCGGGCGCCTCCGGCAGCCCTGCTCCAAAAATGCGAACGTCTGCAGATAGCTCGCAGGCAGAAAGAGCTAGCCTGGAAAGCTGTTGCTCAGCCTCATCTGCCCATGGCACTGCTCGCACAGAGGCACAGAGACTGGGGCTGCTTGCTTGTTTTGCCCCCTCAAACTTAAAATGTAGCTTAGGTAGTCCGTGCCGGGCGCATCCGGCAGCCCTGCTCCGCAAATGCAAACGTCTGCAGATAGCTCGCAGGCAGAAAGAGCTAGCCTGGAAAGCTGTTGCTCAGCCTCATCTGCCCATGGCACTGCTCGCACAGAGGCACAGAGACTGGGGCTGCTTGCTTGTTTTGCCCCCTCAAACTTAAAATGTAGCTTAGGTAGTCCGTGCCGGGCGCATCCGGCAGCCCTGCTCCGAAAATGCAAACGTCTGCAGATAGCTCGCAGGCAGAAAGAGCTAGCCTGGAAAGCTGTTGCTCAGCCTCATCTGCCCATGGCACTGCTCGCACAGAGGCACAGAGACTGGGGCTGCTTGCTTGTCTTGCCCCCTCAAACTTCAAATGTAACTTAGGTGGTCCGTGCCGGGTGCATCCGGCAGCCCTGCTCCGAAAATGCAAACGTTTGCAGATAGCTCGCAGGCAGAAAGAGCTAGCCTGGAAAGCTGTTGCTCAGCCTCATCTGCCCATGGCACTGCTCGCACAGAGGCACAGAGACTGGGGCTGCTTGCTTGTCTTGTCCCCTCAAACTTCAAACGTAGCTTAGGTGGTCCGTGCCGGGCGCATCCGGCAGCCCTGCTCCGAAAATGCGAACGTCTGCAGATAGCTCGCAGGCAGAAAGAGCTAGCCTGGAAAGCTGTTGCTCAGCCTCATCTGCCCATGGCACTGCTCGCACAGAGGCACAGAGACTGGGGCTGCTTGCTTGTCTTGTCCCCTCAAACTTCAAACGTAGCTTAGGTGGTCCGTGCCGGGAGCCTCCGGCAGCCCTGCTCCGAAAATGCGAACGTCTGCAGATAGCTCGCAGGCAGAAAGAGCTAGCCTGGAAAGCTGTTGCTCAGCCTCATCTGCCCATGGCACTGCTCGCACAGAGGCACAGAGACTGGGGCTGCTTGCTTGTCTTGCCCCCTCAAACTTCAAACGTAGCTTAGGTGGTCCGTGCCGGGCGCCTCCGGCAGCCCTGCTCCGAAAATGCAAACGTCTGCAGATAGCTCGCAGGCAGAAAGAGCTAGCCTGGAAAGCTGTTGCTCAGCCTCATCTGCCCATGGCACTGCTCGCACAGAGGCACAGAGACTGGGGCTGCTTGCTTGTCTTGTCCCCTCAAACTTCAAACGTATCTTAGGTGGTCTGTGCCGGGCGCCTCCGGCAGCCCTGCTCCGAAAATGCGAACGTCTGCAGATAGCTCGCAGGCAGAAAGAGCTAGCCTGGAAAGCTGTTGCTCAGCCTCATCTGCCCATGGCACTGCTCGCACAGAGGCACAGAGACTGGGGCTGCTTGCTTGTCTTGTCCCCTCAAACTTCAAACGTAGCTTAGGTGGTCCGTGCCGGGAGCCTCCGGCAGCCCTGCTCCGAAAATTCGAACGTCTGCAGATAGCTCGCAGGCAGAAAGAGCTAGCCTGGAAAGCTGTTGCTCAGCCTCATCTGCCCATGGCACTGCTCGCACAGAGGCACAGAGACTGGGGCTGCTTGCTTGTCTTGCCCCCTCAAACTTCAAATGTAACTTAGGTGGTCCGTGCCGGGTGCATCCGGCAGCCCTGCTCCGAAAATGCAAACGTTTGCAGATAGCTCGCAGGCAGAAAGAGCTAGCCTGGAAAGCTGTTGCTCAGCCTCATCTGCCCATGGCACTGCTCGCACAGAGGCACAGAGACTGGGGCTGCTTGCTTGTCTTGTCCCCTCAAACTTCAAACGTAGCTTAGGTGGTCTGTGCCGGGCGCCTCCGGCAGCCCTGCTCCGAAAATGCGAACGTCTGCAGATAGCTCGCAGGCAGAAAGAGCTAGCCTGGAAAGCTGTTGCTCAGCCTCATCTGCCCATGGCACTGCTCGCACAGAGGCACAGAGACTGGGGCTGCTTGCTTGTCTTGTCCCCTCAAACTTCAAACGTAGCTTAGGTGGTCCGTGCCGGGAGCCTCCGGCAGCCCTGCTCCGAAAATTCGAACGTCTGCAGATAGCTCGCAGGCAGAAAGAGCTAGCCTGGAAAGCTGTTCCTCAGCCTCATCTGCCCATGGCACTGCTCGCACAGAGGCACAGAGACTGGGGCTGCTTGCTTGTCTTGCCCCCTCATACTTCAAACGTAGCTTAGGTGGTCCGTGCCGGGCGCCTCCGGCAGCCCTGCTCCGAAAATGCAAACGTCTGCAGATAGCTCGCAGGCAGAAAGAGCTAGCCTGGAAAGCTGTTGCTCAGCCTCATCTGCCCATGGCACTGCTCGCACAGAGGCACAGAGACTGGGGCTGCTTGCTTGTCTTGTCCCCTCAAACTTCAAACGTAGCTTAGGTGGTCTGTGCCGGGCGCCTCCGGCAGCCCTGCTCCGAAAATCCAAACGTCTGCAGATAGCTCGCAGGCAGAAAGAGCTAGCCTGGAAAGCTGTTGCTCAGCCTCATCTGCCCATGGCACTGCTCGCACAGAGGCACAGAGACTGGGGCTGCTTGCTTGTCTTGCCCCCTCAAACTTCAAATGTAACTTAGGTGGTCCGTGCCGGGCGCATCCGGCAGCCCTGCTCCGAAAATGCAAACGTTTGCAGATAGCTCGCAGGCAGAAAGAGCTAGCCTGGAAAGCTGTTGCTCAGCCTCATCTGCCCATGGCACTGCTCGCACAGAGGCACAGAGACTGGGGCTGATTGCTTGTTTTGCCCCCTCAAACTTAAAATGTAGTTTAGGTGGTCCGTGCCGGGCGCATCCGGCAGCCCTGCTCCGAAAATGCAAACGTCTGCAGATAGCTCGCAGGCAGAAAGAGCTAGCCTGGAAAGCTGTTGCTCAGCCTCATCTGCCCATGGCACTGCTCGCACAGAGGCACAGAGACTGGGGCTGCTTGCTTGTCTTGCCCCCTCAAACTTCAAATGTAACTTAGGTGGTCCGTGCCGGGTGCATCCGGCAGCCCTGCTCCGAAAATGCAAACGTTTGCAGATAGCTCGCAGGCAGAAAGAGCTAGCCTGGAAAGCTGTTGCTCAGCCTCATCTGCCCATGGCACTGCTCGCACAGAGGCACAGAGACTGGGGCTGCTTGCTTGTCTTGTCCCCTCAAACTTCAAACGTAGCTTAGGTGGTCTGTGCCGGGCGCCTCCGGCAGCCCTGCTCCGAAAATGCGAATGTCTGCAGATAGCTCGCAGGCAGAAAGAGCTAGCCTGGAAAGCTGTTGCTCAGCCTCATCTGCCCATGGCACTGCTCGCACAGAGGCACAGAGACTGGGGCTGCTTGCTTGTCTTGTCCCCTCAAACTTCAAACGTAGCTTAGGTGGTCCGTGCCGGGCGCCTCCGGCAGCCCTGCTCTGAAAATGCAAACGTCTGCAGATAGCTCGCAGGCAGAAAGAGCTAGCCTGGAAACCTGTTGCTCAGCCTCATCTGCCCATGGCACTGCTCGCACAGAGGCACAGAGACTGGGGCTGCTTGCTTGTCTTGTCCCCTCAAACTTCAAACGTAGCTTAAGTGGTCCGTGCCGGGCGCATCCGGCAGCCCTGCTCCGAAAATGCGAACGTCTGCAGATAGCTCGCAGGCAGAAAGAGCTAGCCTAGAAAGCTGTTGCTCAGCCTCATCTGCCCATGGCACTGCTCGCACAGAGGCACAGAGACTGGGGCTGCTTGCTTGTCTTGTCCCCTCAAACTTCAAACGTAGCTTAGGTGGTCCGTGCCGGGCGCATCCGGCAGCCCTGCTCCGAAAATGCGAACGTCTGCAGATAGCTCGCAGGCAGAAAGAGCTAGCCTGGAAAGCTGTTGCTCAGCCTCATCTGCCCATGGCACTGCTCGCACAGAGGCACAGAGACTGGGGCTGCTTGCTTGTCTTGTCCCCTCAAACTTCAAACGTAGCTTAGGTGGTCCGTGCCGGGCGCATCCGGCAGCCCTGCTCCGAAAATGCAAACGTCTGCAGATAGCTCGCAGGCAGAAAGAGCTAGCCTGGAAAGCTGTTGCTCAGCCTCATCTGCCCATGGCACTGCTCGCACAGAGGCACAGAGACTGGGGCTGCTTGCTTGTCTTGTCCCCTCAAACTTCAAACGTAGCTTAGGTGGTCTGTGCCGAGCGCCTCCGGCAGCCCTGCTCCGAAAATGCAAACGTCTGCAGATAGCTCGCAGGCAGAAAGAGCTAGCCTGGAAAGCTGTTGCTCAGCCTCATCTGCCCATGGCACTGCTCGCACAGAGGCACAGAGACTGGGGCTGCTTGCTTGTCTTGTCCCCTCAAACTTCAAATGTAGCTTAGGTGGTCCGTGCCGGGCGCATCCGGCAGCCCTGCTCCGAAAATGCGAACGTCTGCAGATAGCTGGCAGGCAGAAAGAGCTAGCCTGGAAAGCTGTTGCTCAGCCTCATCTGCCCATGGCACTGCTCGCACAGAGGCACAGAGACTGGGGCTGCTTGCTTGTATTGTCCCCTCAAACTTCAAACGTAGCTTAGGTGGTCCGTGCCGGGCGCCTCCGGCAGCCCTGCTCCGAAAATGCAAACGTCTGCAGATAGCTCGCAGGCAGAAAGAGCTAGCCTGGAAAGCTGTTGCTCAGCCTCATCTGCCCATGGCACTGCTCGCACAGAGGCACAGAGACTGGGGCTGCTTGCTTGTCTTGCCCCCTCAAACTTCAAATGTAGCTTAGGTGGTCCGTGCCGGGCGCCTCCGGCAGCCCTGCTCCGAAAATGCAAAAGTCTGCAGATAGCTCGCAGGCAGAAAGAGCTAGCCTGGAAAGCTGTTGCTCAGCCTCATCTGCCCATGGCACTGCTCGCACAGAGGCACAGAGACTGGGGCTGCTTGCTTGTCTTGTCCCCTCAAACTTCAAATGTACCTTAGGTGGTCCGTGCCGGGCGCCTCCGGCAGCCCTGCTCCGAAAATGCAAACGTCTGCAGATAGCTTGCAGGCAGAAAGAGCTAGCCTGGAAAGCTGTTGCTCAGCCTCATCTGCCCATGGCACTGCTTGCACAGAGGCACAGAGACTGGGGTTGCTTGCTTGTCTTGTCCCCTCAAACTTCAAACGTAGCTTAGGTGGTCCGTGCCAGGCGCCTCCGGCAGCCCTGCTCCAAAAATGCAAAAGTCTGCAGATAGCTCGCAGGCAGAAAGAGCTAGCCTGGAAAGCTGTTGCTCAGCCTCATCTGCCCATGGCACTGCTCGCACAGAGGCACAGAGACTGGGGCTGCTTGCTTGTCTTGCCCCCTCAAACTTCAAACGTAGCTTAGGTGGTCCGTGCCGGGCGCCTCCTGCAGCCCTGCTCCGAAAATGCAAACGTGTGCAGATAGCTCGCAGGCAGAAAGAGCTAGCCTGGAAAGCTGTTGCTCAGCCTCATCTGCCCATGGCACTGCTCGCACAGAGGCACAGAGACTGAGGCTGCTTGCTTGTCTTGTCCACTCAAACTTCAAATGTAGCTTAGGTGGTCCGTGCCGAGCGCCTCCGGCAGCCCTGCTCCGAAAATGCAAACGTCTGCAGATAGCTCGCAGGCAGAAAGAGCTAGCCTGGAAAGCTGTTGCTCAGCCTCATCTGCCCATGGCACTGCTCGCACAGAGGCACAGAGACTGGGGCTGCTTGCTTGTCTTGCCCCCTCAAACTTCAAACGTAGCTTAGGTGGTCCGTGCCGGGCGCCTCCGGCAGCCCTGCTCCGAAAATGCAAACGTCTGCAGATAGCTCGCAGGCAGAAAGAGCTAGCCTGGAAAGCTGTTGCTCAGCCTCATCTGCCCATGGCACTGCTCGCACAGAGGCACAGAGACTGGGGCTGCTTGCTTGTCTTGTCCCCTCAAACTTCAAATGTAGCTTAGGTGGTCCGTGCCGGGCGCCTCCGGCAGCCCTGCTCCGAAAATGCAAAAGTCTGCAGATAGCTCGCAGGCAGAAAGAGCTAGCCTGGAAAGCTGTTGCTCAGCCTCATCTGCCCATGGCACTGCTCGCACAGAGGCACAGAGACTGGGGCTGCTTGCTTGTCTTGTCCCCTCAAACTTCAAACGTAGCTTAGGTGGTCCGTGCCGGGCGCCTCCGGCAGCCCTGCTCTGAAAATGCAAACGTCTGCAGATAGCTCGCAGGCAGAAAGAGCTAGCCTGGAAAGCTGTTGCTCAGCCTCATCTGCCCATGGCACTGCTCACACAGAGGCACAGAGACTGGGGCTGCTTGCTTGTCTTGCCCCCTCAAACTTCAAACGTAACTTAGGTGGTCCGTGCCGGGCGCCTCCGGCAGCCCTGCTCCGAAAATGCCAACGTCTGCAGATAGCTTGCAGGCAGAAAGAGCTAGCCTGGAAAGCTGTTGCTCAGCCTCATCTGCCCATGGCACTGCTCGCACAGAGGCACAGAGACTGGGGCTGCTTGCTTGTCTTGTCCCCTCAAACTTCAAACGTAGCTTAGGTGGTCTGTGCCGGGCGCCTCCGGCAGCCCTGCTCCGAAAATGCGAACGTCTGCAGATAGCTCTCAGGCAGAAAGAGCTAGCCTGGAAAGCTGTTGCTCAGCCTCATCTGCCCATGGCACTGCTCGCACAGAGGCACAGAGACTGGGGCTGCTTGCTTGTCTTGCCCCCTCAAACTTCAAACGTAGCTTAGGTGGTCCGTGCCAGGCGCCTCCGGCAGCCCTGCTCCGAAAATCCAAACGTCTGCAGATAGCTCGCAGGCAGAAAGAGCTAGCCTGGAAAGCTGTTGCTCAGCCTCATCTGCCCATGGCACTGCTCGCACAGAGGCACAGAGACTGGGGCTGCTTGCTTGTCTTGCCCCCTCGAACTTCAAACGTAGCTTAGGTGGTCCGTGCCGGGCGCCTCCGGCAGCCCTGCTCTTAAAATGCAAACGTCTGCAGATAGCTCGCAGGCAGAAAGAGCTAGCCTGGAAAGCTGTTGCTCAGCCTCATCTGCCCATGGCACTGCTCATACAGAGGCACAGAGACTGGGGCTGCTTGCTTGTCTTGTCCCCTCAAACTTCAAACGTAGCTTAGGTGGTCTGTGCCGGGCGCCTCCGGCAGCCCTGCTCCGAAAATGCGAACGTCTGCAGATAGCTCGCAGGCAGAAAGAGCTAGCCTGGAAAGCTGTTGCTCAGCCTCATCTGCCCATGGCACTGCTCGCACAGAGGCACAGAGACTGGGGCTGCTTGCTTGTCTTGCCCCCTGAAACTTCAAACGTAACTTAGGTGGTCCGTGCCGAGCGCCTCCGGCAGCCCTGCTCCGAAAATGCAAACGTCTGCAGATAGCTCGCAGGCAGAAAGAGCTAGCCTGGAAAGCTGTTGCTCAGCCTCATCTGCCCATGGCACTGCTCGCACAGAGGCACAGAGACTGGGGCTGCTTGCTTGTCTTGTCCCCTCAAACTTCAAATGTAGCTTAGGTGGTCCGTGCCGGGCGCATCCGGCAGCCCTGCTCCGAAAATGCGAACGTCTGCAGATAGCTCGCAGGCAGAAAGAGCTAGCCTGGAAAGCTGTTGCTCAGCCTCATCTGCCCATGGCACTGCTCGCACAGAGGCACAGAGACTGGGGCTGCTTGCTTGTCTTGTCCCCTCAAACTTCAAATGTAGCTTAGGTGGTCCGTGCCGGGCGCATCCGGCAGCCCTGCTCCAAAAATGCGAACGTCTGCAGATAGCTCGCAGGCAGAAAGAGCTAGCCTGGAAAGCTGTTGCTCAGCCTCATCTGCCCATGGCACTGCTCGCACAGAGGCACAGAGACTGGGGCTGCTTGCTTGTCTTGTCCCCTCAAACTTCAAATGTAGCTTAGGTGGTCCGTGCCGGGCGCATCCGGCAGCCCTGCTCCGAAAATGCGAACGTCTGCAGATAGCTCGCAGGCAGAAAGAGCTAGCCTGGAAAGCTGTTGCTCAGCCTCATCTGCCCATGGCACTGCTCGCACAGAGGCACAGAGACTGGGGCTGCTTGCTTGTTTTGCCCCCTCAAACTTCAAACGTAGCTTAGGTGGTCCGTGCCGGGCGCCTCCGGCAGCCCTGCTCCGAAAATTCGAACGTCTGCAGATAGCTCGCAGGCAGAAAGAGCTAGCCTGGAAAGCTGTTGCTCAGCCTCATCTGCCCATGGCACTGCTCGCACAGAGGCACAGAGACTGGGGCTGCTTGCTTGTCTTGTCCCCTCAAACTTCAAACGTAGCTTAGGTGGTCCGTGCCGGGAGCCTCCGGCAGCCCTGCTCCGAAAATCCAAACGTCTGCAGATAGCTCGCAGGCAGAAAGAGCTAGCCTGGAAAGCTGTTGCTCAGCCTCATCTGCCCATGGCACTGCTCGCACAGAGGCACAGAGACTGGGGCTGCTTGCTTGTCTTGCCCCCTCAAACTTCAAACGTAGCTTAGGTGGTCCGTGCCGGGCGCCTCCGGCAGCCCTGCTCCGAAAATGCAAACGTCTGCAGATAGCTCGCAGGCAGAAAGAGCTAGCCTGGAAAGCTGTTGCTCAGCCTCATCTGCCCATGGCACTGCTCGCACAGAGGCACAGAGACTGGGGCTGCTTGCTTGTCTTGTCCCCTCAAACTTCAAACGTAGCTTAGGTGGTCCGTGCCGGGCGCCTCCGGCAGCCCTGCTCCGAAAATCCAAACGTCTGCAGATAGCTCGCAGGCAGAAAGAGCTAGCCTGGAAAGCTGTTGCTCAGCCTCATCTGCCCATGGCACTGCTCGCACAGAGGCACAGAGACTGGGGCTGCTTGCTTGTCTTGTCCCCTCAAACTTCAAACGTAGCTTAGGTGGTCTGTGCCGGGCGCATCCGGCAGCCCTGCTCCGAAATGCAAACGTCTGCAGATAGCTCGCAGGCAGAAAGAGCTAGCCTGGAAAGCTGTTGCTCAGCCTCATCTGCCCATGGCACTGCTCGCACAGAGGCACAGAGACTGGGGCTGCTTGCTTGTCTTGTCCCCTCAAACTTCAAATGTAGCTTAGGTGGTCCGTGCCGGGCGCATCCGGCAGCCCTGCTCCGAAAATGCGAACGTCTGCAGATAGCTCGCAGGCAGAAAGAGCTAGCCTGGAAAGCTGTTGCTCAGCCTCATCTGCCCATGGCACTGCTCGCACAGAGGCACAGAGACTGGGGCTGCTTGCTTGTCTTGTCCCCTCAAACTTCAAATGTAGCTTAGGTGGTCCGTGCCGGGCGCATCCGGCAGCCCTGCTCCGAAAATGCGAACGTCTGCAGATAGCTCGCAGGCAGAAAGAGCTAGCCTGGAAAGCTGTTGCTCAGCCTCATCTGCCCATGGCACTGCTCGCACAGAGGCACAGAGACTGGAGCTGCTTGCTTGTCTTGTCCCCTCAAACTTCAAACGTAGCTTAGGTGGTCCGTGCCGGGCGCCTCCGGCAGCCCTGCTCCGAAAATGCAAACGTCTGCAGATAGCTCGCAGGCAGAAAGAGCTAGCCTGGAAAGCTGTTGCTCAGCCTCATCTGCCCATGGCACTGCTCGCACAGAGGCACAGAGACTGGGGCTACTTGCTTGTCTTGTCCCCTCAAAGTTCAAACGTAGCTTAGGTGGTCTGTGCCGGGCGCCTCCGGCAGCCCTGCTCCAAAAATGCGAACGTCTGCAGATAGCTCGCAGGCAGAAAGAGCTAGCCTGGAAAGCTGTTGCTCAGCCTCATCTGCCCATGGCACTGCTCACACAGAGGCACAGAGACTGGGGCTGCTTGCTTGTCTTGTCCCCTCAAACTTCAAACGTAGCTTAGGTGGTCCGTGCCGGGCGCCTCCGGCAGCCTTGCTCCGAAAAACCAAACGTCTGCAGATAGCTCGCAGGCAGAAAGAGCTAGCCTAGAAAGCTGTTGCTCAGCCTCATCTGCCCATGGCACTGCTCGCACAGAGGCACAGAGACTGGGGCTGCTTGCTTGTTTTGCCCCCTCAAACTTAAAATGTAGCTTAGGTAGTCCGTGCCGGGCGCATCCGGCAGCCCTGCTCCGAAAATGCAAACGTCTGCAGATAGCTCGCAGGCAGAAAGAGCTAGCCTGGAAAGCTGTTGCTCAGCCTCATCTGCCCATGGCACTGCTTGCACAGAGGCACAGAGACTGGGGCTGCTTGCTTGTCTTGCCCCCTCAAACTTCAAACGTAGCTTAGGTGGTCTGTGCCGGGCGCCTCCGGCAGCCCTGCTCCGAAATGCAAACGTCTGCAGATAGCTCGCAGGCAGAAAGAGCTAGCCTGGAAAGCTGTTGCTCAGCCTCATCTGCCCATGGCACTGCTCGCACAGAGGCACAGAGACTGGGGCTGCTTGCTTGTCTTGTCCCCTCAAACTTCAAATGTAGCTTAGGTGGTCCGTGCCGGGCGCATCCGGCAGCCCTGCTCCGAAAATGCGAACGTCTGCAGATAGCTCGCAGGCAGAAAGAGCTAGCCTGGAAAGCTGTTGCTCAGCCTCATCTGCCCATGGCACTGCTCGCACAGAGGCACAGAGACTGGGGCTGCTTGCTTGTCTTGACCCCTCAAACTTCAAACGTAGCTTAGGTGGTCTGTGCCGGGCGCCTCCGGCAGCCCTGCTCCGAAAATGCGAACGTCTGCAGATAGCTCGCAGGCAGAAAGAGCTAGCCTGGAAAGCTGTTGCTCAGCCTCATCTGCCCATGGCACTGCTCGCACAGAGGCACAGAGACTGGGGCTGCTTGCTTGTCTTGTCCCCTCAAACTTCAAACGTAGCTTAGGTGGTCCGTGCCGTGAGCCTCCGGCAGCCCTGCTCCGAAAATGCGAACGTCTGCAGATAGCTCGCAGGCAGAAAGAGCTAGCCTGGAAAGCTGTTGCTCAGCCTCATCTGCCCATGGCACTGCTCGCACAGAGGCACAGAGACTGGGGCTGCTTGCTTGTTTTGCCCCCTCAAACTTCAAACGTAGCTTAGGTGGTCCGTGCCGGGCGCCTCCGGCAGCCCTGCTCCGAAAATTCGAACGTCTGCAGATAGCTCGCAGGCAGAAAGAGCTAGCCTGGAAAGCTGTTGCTCAGCCTCATCTGCCCATGGCACTGCTCGCACAGAGGCACAGAGACTGGGGCTGCTTGCTTGTCTTGCCCCCTCAAACTTCAAACGTAGCTTAGGTGGTCCGTGCCGGGCGCCTCCGGCAGCCCTGCTCCGAAAATGCAAACGTCTGCAGATAGCTCGCAGGCAGAAAGAGCTAGCCTGGAAAGCTGTTGCTCAGCCTCATCTGCCCCTGGCACTGCTCGCACAGAGGCACAGAGACTGGGGCTGCTTGCTTGTCTTGTCCCCTCAAACTTCAAACGTAGCTTAGGTGGTCCGTGCCGGGCGCCTCCGGCAGCCCTGCTCCGAAAATGCAAACGTCTGCAGATAGCTCGCAGGCAGAAAGAGCTAGCCTGGAAAGCTGTTGCTCAGCCTCATCTGCCCATGGCACTGCTCGCACAGAGGCACAGAGACTGGGGCTGCTTGCTTGTCTTGTCCCCTCAAACTTCAAATGTAGCTTAGGTGGTCCGTGCCGGGCGCATCCGGCAGCCCTGCTCCGAAAATGCGAACGTCTGCAGATAGCTCGCAGGCAGAAAGAGCTAGCCTGGAAAGCTGTTGCTCAGCCTCATCTGCCCATGGCACTGCTCGCACAGAGGCACAGAGACTGGGGCTGCTTGCTTGTTTTGCCCCCTCAAACTTCAAACGTAGCTTAGGTGGTCCGTGCCGGGCGCCTCCGGCAGCCCTGCTCCGAAAATTCGAACGTCTGCAGATAGCTCGCAGGCAGAAAGAGCTAGCCTGGAAAGCTGTTGCTCAGCCTCATCTGCCCATGGCACTGCTCGCACAGAGGCACAGAGACTGGGGCTGCTTGCTTGTCTTGTCCCCTCAAACTTCAAACGTAGCTTAGGTGGTCCGTGCCGTGAGCCTCCGGCAGCCCTGCTCCGAAAATGCGAACGTCTGCAGATAGCTCGCAGGCAGAAAGAGCTAGCCTGGAAAGCTGTTGCTCAGCCTCATCTGCCCATGGCACTGCTCGCACAGAGGCACAGAGACTGGGGCTGCTTGCTTGTCTTGCCCCCTCAAACTTCAAACGTAGCTTAGGTGGTCCGTGCCGGGCGCCTCCGGCAGCCCTGCTCCGAAAATGCAAACGTCTGCAGATAGCTCTCAGGCAGAAAGAGCTAGCCTGGAAAGCTGTTGCTCAGCCTCATCTGCCCATGGCACTGCTCGCACAGAGGCACAGAGACTGGGGCTGCTTGCTTGTCTTGTCCCCTCAAACTTCAAACGTAGCTTAGGTGGTCCGTGCCGGGCGCCTCCGGCAGCCCTGCTCCGAAAATCCAAACGTCTGCAGATAGCTCGCAGGCAGAAAGAGCTAGCCTGGAAAGCTGTTGCTCAGCCTCATCTGCCCATGGCACTGCTCGCACAGAGGCACAGAGACTGGGGCTGCTTGCTTGTCTTGTCCCCTCAAACTTCAAACGTAGCTTAGGTGGTCTGTGCCGGGCGCATCCGGCAGCCCTGCTCCGAAATGCAAACGTCTGCAGATAGCTCGCAGGCAGAAAGAGCTAGCCTGGAAAGCTGTTGCTCAGCCTCATCTGCCCATGGCACTGCTCGCACAGAGGCACAGAGACTGGGGCTGCTTGCTTGTCTTGTCCCCTCAAACTTCAAATGTAGCTTAGGTGGTCCGTGCCGGGCGCATCCGGCAGCCCTGCTCCGAAAATGCGAACGTCTGCAGATAGCTCGCAGGCAGAAAGAGCTAGCCTGGAAAGCTGTTGCTCAGCCTCATCTGCCCATGGCACTGCTCGCACAGAGGCACAGAGACTGGGGCTGCTTGCTTGTCTTGTCCCCTCAAACTTCAAATGTAGCTTAGGTGGTCCGTGCCGGGCGCATCCGGCAGCCCTGCTCCGAAAATGCGAACGTCTGCAGATAGCTCGCAGGCAGAAAGAGCTAGCCTGGAAAGCTGTTGCTCAGCCTCATCTGCCCATGGCACTGCTCGCACAGAGGCACAGAGACTGGAGCTGCTTGCTTGTCTTGTCCCCTCAAACTTCAAACGTAGCTTAGGTGGTCCGTGCCGGGCGCCTCCGGCAGCCCTGCTCCGAAAATCCAAACGTCTGCAGATAGCTCGCAGGCAGAAAGAGCTAGCCTGGAAAGCTGTTGCTCAGCCTCATCTGCCCATGGCACTGCTCGCACAGAGGCACAGAGACTGGGGCTACTTGCTTGTCTTGTCCCCTCAAAGTTCAAACGTAGCTTAGGTGGTCTGTGCCGGGCGCCTCCGGCAGCCCTGCTCCAAAAATGCGAACGTCTGCAGATAGCTCGCAGGCAGAAAGAGCTAGCCTGGAAAGCTGTTGCTCAGCCTCATCTGCCCATGGCACTGCTCACACAGAGGCACAGAGACTGGGGCTGCTTGCTTGTCTTGCCCCCTCAAACTTCAAACGTAACTTAGGTGGTCCGTGCCGGGCGCCTCCGGCAGCCCTGCTCCGAAAATGCCAACGTCTGCAGATAGCTTGCAGGCAGAAAGAGCTAGCCTGGAAAGCTGTTGCTCAGCCTCATCTGCCCATGGCACTGCTCGCACAGAGGCACAGAGACTGGGGCTGCTTGCTTGTCTTGTCCCCTCAAACTTCAAACGTAGCTTAGGTGGTCTGTGCCGGGCGCCTCCGGCAGCCCTGCTCCGAAAATGCGAACGTCTGCAGATAGCTCTCAGGCAGAAAGAGCTAGCCTGGAAAGCTGTTGCTCAGCCTCATCTGCCCATGGCACTGCTCGCACAGAGGCACAGAGACTGGGGCTGCTTGCTTGTCTTGCCCCCTCAAACTTCAAACGTAGCTTAGGTGGTCCGTGCCAGGCGCCTCCGGCAGCCCTGCTCCGAAAATCCAAACGTCTGCAGATAGCTCGCAGGCAGAAAGAGCTAGCCTGGAAAGCTGTTGCTCAGCCTCATCTGCCCATGGCACTGCTCGCACAGAGGCACAGAGACTGGGGCTGCTTGCTTGTCTTGCCCCCTCGAACTTCAAACGTAGCTTAGGTGGTCCGTGCCGGGCGCCTCCGGCAGCCCTGCTCTTAAAATGCAAACGTCTGCAGATAGCTCGCAGGCAGAAAGAGCTAGCCTGGAAAGCTGTTGCTCAGCCTCATCTGCCCATGGCACTGCTCATACAGAGGCACAGAGACTGGGGCTGCTTGCTTGTCTTGTCCCCTCAAACTTCAAACGTAGCTTAGGTGGTCTGTGCCGGGCGCCTCCGGCAGCCCTGCTCCGAAAATGCGAACGTCTGCAGATAGCTCGCAGGCAGAAAGAGCTAGCCTGGAAAGCTGTTGCTCAGCCTCATCTGCCCATGGCACTGCTCGCACAGAGGCACAGAGACTGGGGCTGCTTGCTTGTCTTGCCCCCTGAAACTTCAAACGTAACTTAGGTGGTCCGTGCCGAGCGCCTCCGGCAGCCCTGCTCCGAAAATGCAAACGTCTGCAGATAGCTCGCAGGCAGAAAGAGCTAGCCTGGAAAGCTGTTGCTCAGCCTCATCTGCCCATGGCACTGCTCGCACAGAGGCACAGAGACTGGGGCTGCTTGCTTGTCTTGTCCCCTCAAACTTCAAATGTAGCTTAGGTGGTCCGTGCCGGGCGCATCCGGCAGCCCTGCTCCGAAAATGCGAACGTCTGCAGATAGCTCGCAGGCAGAAAGAGCTAGCCTGGAAAGCTGTTGCTCAGCCTCATCTGCCCATGGCACTGCTCGCACAGAGGCACAGAGACTGGGGCTGCTTGCTTGTCTTGTCCCCTCAAACTTCAAATGTAGCTTAGGTGGTCCGTGCCGGGCGCATCCGGCAGCCCTGCTCCAAAAATGCGAACGTCTGCAGATAGCTCGCAGGCAGAAAGAGCTAGCCTGGAAAGCTGTTGCTCAGCCTCATCTGCCCATGGCACTGCTCGCACAGAGGCACAGAGACTGGGGCTGCTTGCTTGTCTTGTCCCCTCAAACTTCAAATGTAGCTTAGGTGGTCCGTGCCGGGCGCATCCGGCAGCCCTGCTCCGAAAATGCGAACGTCTGCAGATAGCTCGCAGGCAGAAAGAGCTAGCCTGGAAAGCTGTTGCTCAGCCTCATCTGCCCATGGCACTGCTCGCACAGAGGCACAGAGACTGGGGCTGCTTGCTTGTTTTGCCCCCTCAAACTTCAAACGTAGCTTAGGTGGTCCGTGCCGGGCGCCTCCGGCAGCCCTGCTCCGAAAATTCGAACGTCTGCAGATAGCTCGCAGGCAGAAAGAGCTAGCCTGGAAAGCTGTTGCTCAGCCTCATCTGCCCATGGCACTGCTCGCACAGAGGCACAGAGACTGGGGCTGCTTGCTTGTCTTGTCCCCTCAAACTTCAAACGTAGCTTAGGTGGTCCGTGCCGGGAGCCTCCGGCAGCCCTGCTCCGAAAATCCAAACGTCTGCAGATAGCTCGCAGGCAGAAAGAGCTAGCCTGGAAAGCTGTTGCTCAGCCTCATCTGCCCATGGCACTGCTCGCACAGAGGCACAGAGACTGGGGCTGCTTGCTTGTCTTGCCCCCTCAAACTTCAAACGTAGCTTAGGTGGTCCGTGCCGGGCGCCTCCGGCAGCCCTGCTCCGAAAATGCAAACGTCTGCAGATAGCTCGCAGGCAGAAAGAGCTAGCCTGGAAAGCTGTTGCTCAGCCTCATCTGCCCATGGCACTGCTCGCACAGAGGCACAGAGACTGGGGCTGCTTGCTTGTCTTGTCCCCTCAAACTTCAAACGTAGCTTAGGTGGTCCGTGCCGGGCGCCTCCGGCAGCCCTGCTCCGAAAATCCAAACGTCTGCAGATAGCTCGCAGGCAGAAAGAGCTAGCCTGGAAAGCTGTTGCTCAGCCTCATCTGCCCATGGCACTGCTCGCACAGAGGCACAGAGACTGGGGCTGCTTGCTTGTCTTGTCCCCTCAAACTTCAAACGTAGCTTAGGTGGTCTGTGCCGGGCGCATCCGGCAGCCCTGCTCCGAAATGCAAACGTCTGCAGATAGCTCGCAGGCAGAAAGAGCTAGCCTGGAAAGCTGTTGCTCAGCCTCATCTGCCCATGGCACTGCTCGCACAGAGGCACAGAGACTGGGGCTGCTTGCTTGTCTTGTCCCCTCAAACTTCAAATGTAGCTTAGGTGGTCCGTGCCGGGCGCATCCGGCAGCCCTGCTCCGAAAATGCGAACGTCTGCAGATAGCTCGCAGGCAGAAAGAGCTAGCCTGGAAAGCTGTTGCTCAGCCTCATCTGCCCATGGCACTGCTCGCACAGAGGCACAGAGACTGGGGCTGCTTGCTTGTCTTGTCCCCTCAAACTTCAAATGTAGCTTAGGTGGTCCGTGCCGGGCGCATCCGGCAGCCCTGCTCCGAAAATGCGAACGTCTGCAGATAGCTCGCAGGCAGAAAGAGCTAGCCTGGAAAGCTGTTGCTCAGCCTCATCTGCCCATGGCACTGCTCGCACAGAGGCACAGAGACTGGAGCTGCTTGCTTGTCTTGTCCCCTCAAACTTCAAACGTAGCTTAGGTGGTCCGTGCCGGGCGCCTCCGGCAGCCCTGCTCCGAAAATCCAAACGTCTGCAGATAGCTCGCAGGCAGAAAGAGCTAGCCTGGAAAGCTGTTGCTCAGCCTCATCTGCCCATGGCACTGCTCGCACAGAGGCACAGAGACTGGGGCTACTTGCTTGTCTTGTCCCCTCAAAGTTCAAACGTAGCTTAGGTGGTCTGTGCCGGGCGCCTCCGGCAGCCCTGCTCCAAAAATGCGAACGTCTGCAGATAGCTCGCAGGCAGAAAGAGCTAGCCTGGAAAGCTGTTGCTCAGCCTCATCTGCCCATGGCACTGCTCACACAGAGGCACAGAGACTGGGGCTGCTTGCTTGTCTTGTCCCCTCAAACTTCAAACGTAGCTTAGGTGGTCCGTGCCGGGCGCCTCCGGCAGCCTTGCTCCGAAAAACCAAACGTCTGCAGATAGCTCGCAGGCAGAAAGAGCTAGCCTAGAAAGCTGTTGCTCAGCCTCATCTGCCCATGGCACTGCTCGCACAGAGGCACAGAGACTGGGGCTGCTTGCTTGTTTTGCCCCCTCAAACTTAAAATGTAGCTTAGGTAGTCCGTGCCGGGCGCATCCGGCAGCCCTGCTCCGAAAATGCAAACGTCTGCAGATAGCTCGCAGGCAGAAAGAGCTAGCCTGGAAAGCTGTTGCTCAGCCTCATCTGCCCATGGCACTGCTTGCACAGAGGCACAGAGACTGGGGCTGCTTGCTTGTCTTGCCCCCTCAAACTTCAAACGTAGCTTAGGTGGTCTGTGCCGGGCGCCTCCGGCAGCCCTGCTCCGAAATGCAAACGTCTGCAGATAGCTCGCAGGCAGAAAGAGCTAGCCTGGAAAGCTGTTGCTCAGCCTCATCTGCCCATGGCACTGCTCGCACAGAGGCACAGAGACTGGGGCTGCTTGCTTGTCTTGTCCCCTCAAACTTCAAATGTAGCTTAGGTGGTCCGTGCCGGGCGCATCCGGCAGCCCTGCTCCGAAAATGCGAACGTCTGCAGATAGCTCGCAGGCAGAAAGAGCTAGCCTGGAAAGCTGTTGCTCAGCCTCATCTGCCCATGGCACTGCTCGCACAGAGGCACAGAGACTGGGGCTGCTTGCTTGTCTTGACCCCTCAAACTTCAAACGTAGCTTAGGTGGTCTGTGCCGGGCGCCTCCGGCAGCCCTGCTCCGAAAATGCGAACGTCTGCAGATAGCTCGCAGGCAGAAAGAGCTAGCCTGGAAAGCTGTTGCTCAGCCTCATCTGCCCATGGCACTGCTCGCACAGAGGCACAGAGACTGGGGCTGCTTGCTTGTCTTGTCCCCTCAAACTTCAAACGTAGCTTAGGTGGTCCGTGCCGTGAGCCTCCGGCAGCCCTGCTCCGAAAATGCGAACGTCTGCAGATAGCTCGCAGGCAGAAAGAGCTAGCCTGGAAAGCTGTTGCTCAGCCTCATCTGCCCATGGCACTGCTCGCACAGAGGCACAGAGACTGGGGCTGCTTGCTTGTTTTGCCCCCTCAAACTTCAAACGTAGCTTAGGTGGTCCGTGCCGGGCGCCTCCGGCAGCCCTGCTCCGAAAATTCGAACGTCTGCAGATAGCTCGCAGGCAGAAAGAGCTAGCCTGGAAAGCTGTTGCTCAGCCTCATCTGCCCATGGCACTGCTCGCACAGAGGCACAGAGACTGGGGCTGCTTGCTTGTCTTGCCCCCTCAAACTTCAAACGTAGCTTAGGTGGTCCGTGCCGGGCGCCTCCGGCAGCCCTGCTCCGAAAATGCAAACGTCTGCAGATAGCTCGCAGGCAGAAAGAGCTAGCCTGGAAAGCTGTTGCTCAGCCTCATCTGCCCCTGGCACTGCTCGCACAGAGGCACAGAGACTGGGGCTGCTTGCTTGTCTTGTCCCCTCAAACTTCAAACGTAGCTTAGGTGGTCCGTGCCGGGCGCCTCCGGCAGCCCTGCTCCGAAAATGCAAACGTCTGCAGATAGCTCGCAGGCAGAAAGAGCTAGCCTGGAAAGCTGTTGCTCAGCCTCATCTGCCCATGGCACTGCTCGCACAGAGGCACAGAGACTGGGGCTGCTTGCTTGTCTTGTCCCCTCAAACTTCAAATGTAGCTTAGGTGGTCCGTGCCGGGCGCATCCGGCAGCCCTGCTCCGAAAATGCGAACGTCTGCAGATAGCTCGCAGGCAGAAAGAGCTAGCCTGGAAAGCTGTTGCTCAGCCTCATCTGCCCATGGCACTGCTCGCACAGAGGCACAGAGACTGGGGCTGCTTGCTTGTTTTGCCCCCTCAAACTTCAAACGTAGCTTAGGTGGTCCGTGCCGGGCGCCTCCGGCAGCCCTGCTCCGAAAATTCGAACGTCTGCAGATAGCTCGCAGGCAGAAAGAGCTAGCCTGGAAAGCTGTTGCTCAGCCTCATCTGCCCATGGCACTGCTCGCACAGAGGCACAGAGACTGGGGCTGCTTGCTTGTCTTGTCCCCTCAAACTTCAAACGTAGCTTAGGTGGTCCGTGCCGTGAGCCTCCGGCAGCCCTGCTCCGAAAATGCGAACGTCTGCAGATAGCTCGCAGGCAGAAAGAGCTAGCCTGGAAAGCTGTTGCTCAGCCTCATCTGCCCATGGCACTGCTCGCACAGAGGCACAGAGACTGGGGCTGCTTGCTTGTCTTGCCCCCTCAAACTTCAAACGTAGCTTAGGTGGTCCGTGCCGGGCGCCTCCGGCAGCCCTGCTCCGAAAATGCAAACGTCTGCAGATAGCTCTCAGGCAGAAAGAGCTAGCCTGGAAAGCTGTTGCTCAGCCTCATCTGCCCATGGCACTGCTCGCACAGAGGCACAGAGACTGGGGCTGCTTGCTTGTCTTGTCCCCTCAAACTTCAAACGTAGCTTAGGTGGTCCGTGCCGGGCGCCTCCGGCAGCCCTGCTCCGAAAATCCAAACGTCTGCAGATAGCTCGCAGGCAGAAAGAGCTAGCCTGGAAAGCTGTTGCTCAGCCTCATCTGCCCATGGCACTGCTCGCACAGAGGCACAGAGACTGGGGCTGCTTGCTTGTCTTGTCCCCTCAAACTTCAAACGTAGCTTAGGTGGTCTGTGCCGGGCGCATCCGGCAGCCCTGCTCCGAAATGCAAACGTCTGCAGATAGCTCGCAGGCAGAAAGAGCTAGCCTGGAAAGCTGTTGCTCAGCCTCATCTGCCCATGGCACTGCTCGCACAGAGGCACAGAGACTGGGGCTGCTTGCTTGTCTTGTCCCCTCAAACTTCAAATGTAGCTTAGGTGGTCCGTGCCGGGCGCATCCGGCAGCCCTGCTCCGAAAATGCGAACGTCTGCAGATAGCTCGCAGGCAGAAAGAGCTAGCCTGGAAAGCTGTTGCTCAGCCTCATCTGCCCATGGCACTGCTCGCACAGAGGCACAGAGACTGGGGCTGCTTGCTTGTCTTGTCCCCTCAAACTTCAAATGTAGCTTAGGTGGTCCGTGCCGGGCGCATCCGGCAGCCCTGCTCCGAAAATGCGAACGTCTGCAGATAGCTCGCAGGCAGAAAGAGCTAGCCTGGAAAGCTGTTGCTCAGCCTCATCTGCCCATGGCACTGCTCGCACAGAGGCACAGAGACTGGAGCTGCTTGCTTGTCTTGTCCCCTCAAACTTCAAACGTAGCTTAGGTGGTCCGTGCCGGGCGCCTCCGGCAGCCCTGCTCCGAAAATCCAAACGTCTGCAGATAGCTCGCAGGCAGAAAGAGCTAGCCTGGAAAGCTGTTGCTCAGCCTCATCTGCCCATGGCACTGCTCGCACAGAGGCACAGAGACTGGGGCTACTTGCTTGTCT
This sequence comes from Opisthocomus hoazin, assembly GCF_030867145.1. Taxonomy (NCBI): domain Eukaryota; kingdom Metazoa; phylum Chordata; class Aves; order Opisthocomiformes; family Opisthocomidae; genus Opisthocomus; species Opisthocomus hoazin. Next base: position 235,647 of record NW_027448739.1, on the reverse strand, counting down.
TGTCCCCTCAAAGTTCAAACGTAGCTTAGGTGGTCTGTGCCGGGCGCCTCCGGCAGCCCTGCTCCAAAAATGCGAACGTCTGCAGATAGCTCGCAGGCAGAAAGAGCTAGCCTGGAAAGCTGTTGCTCAGCCTCATCTGCCCATGGCACTGCTCACACAGAGGCACAGAGACTGGGGCTGCTTGCTTGTCTTGTCCCCTCAAACTTCAAACGTAGCTTAGGTGGTCCGTGCCGGGCGCCTCCGGCAGCCTTGCTCCGAAAAACCAAACGTCTGCAGATAGCTCGCAGGCAGAAAGAGCTAGCCTAGAAAGCTGTTGCTCAGCCTCATCTGCCCATGGCACTGCTCGCACAGAGGCACAGAGACTGGGGCTGCTTGCTTGTTTTGCCCCCTCAAACTTAAAATGTAGCTTAGGTAGTCCGTGCCGGGCGCATCCGGCAGCCCTGCTCCGAAAATGCAAACGTCTGCAGATAGCTCGCAGGCAGAAAGAGCTAGCCTGGAAAGCTGTTGCTCAGCCTCATCTGCCCATGGCACTGCTTGCACAGAGGCACAGAGACTGGGGCTGCTTGCTTGTCTTGCCCCCTCAAACTTCAAACGTAGCTTAGGTGGTCTGTGCCGGGCGCCTCCGGCAGCCCTGCTCCGAAATGCAAACGTCTGCAGATAGCTCGCAGGCAGAAAGAGCTAGCCTGGAAAGCTGTTGCTCAGCCTCATCTGCCCATGGCACTGCTCGCACAGAGGCACAGAGACTGGGGCTGCTTGCTTGTCTTGTCCCCTCAAACTTCAAATGTAGCTTAGGTGGTCCGTGCCGGGCGCATCCGGCAGCCCTGCTCCGAAAATGCGAACGTCTGCAGATAGCTCGCAGGCAGAAAGAGCTAGCCTGGAAAGCTGTTGCTCAGCCTCATCTGCCCATGGCACTGCTCGCACAGAGGCACAGAGACTGGGGCTGCTTGCTTGTCTTGTCCCCTCAAACTTCAAACGTAGCTTAGGTGGTCTGTGCCGGGCGCCTCCGGCAGCCCTGCTCCGAAAATGCGAACGTCTGCAGATAGCTCGCAGGCAGAAAGAGCTAGCCTGGAAAGCTGTTGCTCAGCCTCATCTGCCCATGGCACTGCTCGCACAGAGGCACAGAGACTGGGGCTGCTTGCTTGTCTTGTCCCCTCAAACTTCAAACGTAGCTTAGGTGGTCCGTGCCGTGAGCCTCCGGCAGCCCTGCTCCGAAAATGCGAACGTCTGCAGATAGCTCGCAGGCAGAAAGAGCTAGCCTGGAAAGCTGTTGCTCAGTCTCATCTGCCCATGGCACTGCTCGCACAGAGGCACAGAGACTGGGGCTGCTTGCTTGTTTTGCCCCCTCAAACTTCAAACGTAGCTTAGGTGGTCTGTGCCGGGCGCCTCCGGCAGCCCTGCTCCGAAAATTCGAACGTCTGCAGATAGCTCGCAGGCAGAAAGAGCTAGCCTGGAAAGCTGTTGCTCAGCCTAATCTGCCCATGGCACTGCTCGCACAGAGGCACAGAGACTGGGGCTGCTTGCTTGTCTTGCCCCCTCAAACTTCAAACGTAGCTTAGGTGGTCCGTGCCGGGCGCCTCCGGCAGCCCTGCTCCGAAAATGCAAACGTCTGCAGATAGCTCGCAGGCAGAAAGAGCTAGCCTGGAAAGCTGTTGCTCAGCCTCATCTGCCCCTGGCACTGCTCGCACAGAGGCACAGAGACTGGGGCTGCTTGCTTGTCTTGTCCCCTCAAACTTCAAACGTAGCTTAGGTGGTCCGTGCCGGGCGCCTCCGGCAGCCCTGCTCCGAAAATGCAAACGTCTGCAGATAGCTCGCAGGCAGAAAGAGCTAGCCTGGAAAGCTGTTGCTCAGCCTCATCTGCCCATGGCACTGCTCGCACAGAGGCACAGAGACTGGGGCTGCTTGCTTGTCTTGTCCCCTCAAACTTCAAACGTAGCTTAGGTGGTCTGTGCCGGGCGCCTCCGGCAGCCCTGCTCCGAAAATGCAAACGTCTGCAGATAGCTCGCAGGCAGAAAGAGCTAGCCTGGAAAGCTGTTGCTCAGCCTCATCTGCCCATGGCACTGCTCGCACAGAGGCACAGAGACTGGGGCTGCTTGCTTGTCTTGTCCCCTCAAACTTCAAATGTAGCTTAGGTGGTCCGTGCCGGGCGCATCCGGCAGCCCTGCTCCAAAAATGCGAACGTCTGCAGATAGCTCGCAGGCAGAAAGAGCTAGCCTGGAAAGCTGTTGCTCAGCCTCATCTGCCCATGGCACTGCTCGCACAGAGGCACAGAGACTGGGGCTGCTTGCTTGTCTTGTCCCCTCAAACTTCAAACGTAGCTTAGGTGGTCCGTGCCGGGCGCATCCGGCAGCCCTGCTCCGAAAATGCAAACGTCTGCAGATAGCTCGCAGCCAGAAAGAGCTAGCCTGGAAAGCTGTTGCTCAGCCTCATCTGCCCATGGCACTGCTCGCACAGAGGCACAGAGACTGGAGCTGCTTGCTTGTCTTGTCCCCTCAAACTTCAAACGTAGCTTAGGTGGTCCGTGCCGGGCGCCTCCGGCAGCCCTGCTCCGAAAATCCAAACGTCTGCAGATAGCTCGCAGGCAGAAAGAGCTAGCCTGGAAAGCTGTTGCTCAGCCTCATCTGCCCATGGCACTGCTCGCACAGAGGCACAGAGACTGGGGCTGCTTGTTTGTCTTGTCCCCTCAAACTTCAAACGTAGCTTAGGTGGTCTGTGCCGGGCGCCTTCGGCAGCCCTGCTCCGAAAATGCGAACGTCTGCAGATAGCTCGCAGGCAGAAAGAGCTAGCCTGGAAAGCTGTTGCTCAGCCTCATCTGCCCATGGCACTGCTCGCACAGAGGCACAGAGACTGGGGCTACTTGCTTGTCTTGTCCCCTCAAACTTCAAACGTAGCTTAGGTGGTCTGTGCCGGGCGCCTCCGGCAGCCCTGCTCCAAAAATGCGAACGTCTGCAGATAGCTCGCAGGCAGAAAGAGCTAGCCTGGAAAGCTGTTGCTCAGCCTCATCTGCCCATGGCACTGCTCGCACAGAGGCACAGAGACTGGGGCTGCTTGCTTGTCTTGTCCCCTCAAACTTCAAACGTAGCTTAGGTGGTCTGTGCCGGGCGCCTCCGGCAGCCCTGCTCCAAAAATGCGAACGTCTGCAGATAGCTCGCAGGCAGAAAGAGCTAGCCTGGAAAGCTGTTGCTCAGCCTCATCTGCCCATGGCACTGCTCGCACAGAGGCACAGAGACTGGGGCTGCTTGCTTGTTTTGCCCCCTCAAACTTAAAATGTAGCTTAGGTAGTCCGTGCCGGGCGCATCCGGCAGCCCTGCTCCGCAAATGCAAACGTCTGCAGATAGCTCGCAGGCAGAAAGAGCTAGCCTGGAAAGCTGTTGCTCAGCCTCATCTGCCCATGGCACTGCTCGCACAGAGGCACAGAGACTGGGGCTGCTTGCTTGTTTTGCCCCCTCAAACTTAAAATGTAGCTTAGGTAGTCCGTGCCGGGCGCATCCGGCAGCCCTGCTCCGAAAATGCAAACGTCTGCAGATAGCTCGCAGGCAGAAAGAGCTAGCCTGGAAAGCTGTTGCTCAGCCTCATCTGCCCATGGCACTGCTCGCACAGAGGCACAGAGACTGGGGCTGCTTGCTTGTCTTGCCCCCTCAAACTTCAAATGTAACTTAGGTGGTCCGTGCCGGGTGCATCCGGCAGCCCTGCTCCGAAAATGCAAACGTTTGCAGATAGCTCGCAGGCAGAAAGAGCTAGCCTGGAAAGCTGTTGCTCAGCCTCATCTGCCCATGGCACTGCTCGCACAGAGGCACAGAGACTGGGGCTGCTTGCTTGTCTTGTCCCCTCAAACTTCAAACGTAGCTTAGGTGGTCCGTGCCGGGCGCATCCGGCAGCCCTGCTCCGAAAATGCGAACGTCTGCAGATAGCTCGCAGGCAGAAAGAGCTAGCCTGGAAAGCTGTTGCTCAGCCTCATCTGCCCATGGCACTGCTCGCACAGAGGCACAGAGACTGGGGCTGCTTGCTTGTCTTGTCCCCTCAAACTTCAAACGTAGCTTAGGTGGTCCGTGCCGGGAGCCTCCGGCAGCCCTGCTCCGAAAATGCGAACGTCTGCAGATAGCTCGCAGGCAGAAAGAGCTAGCCTGGAAAGCTGTTGCTCAGCCTCATCTGCCCATGGCACTGCTCGCACAGAGGCACAGAGACTGGGGCTGCTTGCTTGTCTTGCCCCCTCAAACTTCAAACGTAGCTTAGGTGGTCCGTGCCGGGCGCCTCCGGCAGCCCTGCTCCGAAAATGCAAACGTCTGCAGATAGCTCGCAGGCAGAAAGAGCTAGCCTGGAAAGCTGTTGCTCAGCCTCATCTGCCCATGGCACTGCTCGCACAGAGGCACAGAGACTGGGGCTGCTTGCTTGTCTTGTCCCCTCAAACTTCAAACGTATCTTAGGTGGTCTGTGCCGGGCGCCTCCGGCAGCCCTGCTCCGAAAATGCGAACGTCTGCAGATAGCTCGCAGGCAGAAAGAGCTAGCCTGGAAAGCTGTTGCTCAGCCTCATCTGCCCATGGCACTGCTCGCACAGAGGCACAGAGACTGGGGCTGCTTGCTTGTCTTGTCCCCTCAAACTTCAAACGTAGCTTAGGTGGTCCGTGCCGGGAGCCTCCGGCAGCCCTGCTCCGAAAATTCGAACGTCTGCAGATAGCTCGCAGGCAGAAAGAGCTAGCCTGGAAAGCTGTTGCTCAGCCTCATCTGCCCATGGCACTGCTCGCACAGAGGCACAGAGACTGGGGCTGCTTGCTTGTCTTGTCCCCTCAAACTTCAAATGTAACTTAGGTGGTCCGTGCCGGGTGCATCCGGCAGCCCTGCTCCGAAAATGCAAACGTTTGCAGATAGCTCGCAGGCAGAAAGAGCTAGCCTGGAAAGCTGTTGCTCAGCCTCATCTGCCCATGGCACTGCTCGCACAGAGGCACAGAGACTGGGGCTGCTTGCTTGTCTTGTCCCCTCAAACTTCAAACGTAGCTTAGGTGGTCTGTGCCGGGCGCCTCCGGCAGCCCTGCTCCGAAAATGCGAACGTCTGCAGATAGCTCGCAGGCAGAAAGAGCTAGCCTGGAAAGCTGTTGCTCAGCCTCATCTGCCCATGGCACTGCTCGCACAGAGGCACAGAGACTGGGGCTGCTTGCTTGTCTTGTCCCCTCAAACTTCAAACGTAGCTTAGGTGGTCCGTGCCGGGAGCCTCCGGCAGCCCTGCTCCGAAAATTCGAACGTCTGCAGATAGCTCGCAGGCAGAAAGAGCTAGCCTGGAAAGCTGTTCCTCAGCCTCATCTGCCCATGGCACTGCTCGCACAGAGGCACAGAGACTGGGGCTGCTTGCTTGTCTTGCCCCCTCAAACTTCAAACGTAGCTTAAGTGGTCCGTGCCGGGCGCCTCCGGCAGCCCTGCTCCGAAAATGCAAACGTCTGCAGATAGCTCGCAGGCAGAAAGAGCTAGCCTGGAAAGCTGTTGCTCAGCCTCATCTGCCCATGGCACTGCTCGCACAGAGGCACAGAGACTGGGGCTGCTTGCTTGTCTTGTCCCCTCAAACTTCAAACGTAGCTTAGGTGGTCTGTGCCGGGCGCCTCCGGCAGCCCTGCTCCGAAAATCCAAACGTCTGCAGATAGCTCGCAGGCAGAAAGAGCTAGCCTGGAAAGCTGTTGCTCAGCCTCATCTGCCCATGGCACTGCTCGCACAGAGGCACAGAGACTGGGGCTGCTTGCTTGTCTTGCCCCCTCAAACTTCAAATGTAACTTAGGTGGTCCGTGCCGGGCGCATCCGGCAGCCCTGCTCCGAAAATGCAAACGTTTGCAGATAGCTCGCAGGCAGAAAGAGCTAGCCTGGAAAGCTGTTGCTCAGCCTCATCTGCCCATGGCACTGCTCGCACAGAGGCACAGAGACTGGGGCTGATTGCTTGTTTTGCCCCCTCAAACTTAAAATGTAGTTTAGGTGGTCCGTGCCGGGCGCATCCGGCAGCCCTGCTCCGAAAATGCAAACGTCTGCAGATAGCTCGCAGGCAGAAAGAGCTAGCCTGGAAAGCTGTTGCTCAGCCTCATCTGCCCATGGCACTGCTCGCACAGAGGCACAGAGACTGGGGCTGCTTGCTTGTCTTGCCCCCTCAAACTTCAAATGTAACTTAGGTGGTCCGTGCCGGGTGCATCCGGCAGCCCTGCTCCGAAAATGCAAACGTTTGCAGATAGCTCGCAGGCAGAAAGAGCTAGCCTGGAAAGCTGTTGCTCAGCCTCATCTGCCCATGGCACTGCTCGCACAGAGGCACAGAGACTGGGGCTGCTTGCTTGTCTTGTCCCCTCAAACTTCAAACGTAGCTTAGGTGGTCTGTGCCGGGCGCCTCCGGCAGCCCTGCTCCGAAAATGCGAATGTCTGCAGATAGCTCGCAGGCAGAAAGAGCTAGCCTGGAAAGCTGTTGCTCAGCCTCATCTGCCCATGGCACTGCTCGCACAGAGGCACAGAGACTGGGGCTGCTTGCTTGTCTTGTCCCCTCAAACTTCAAACGTAGCTTAGGTGGTCCGTGCCGGGCGCCTCCGGCAGCCCTGCTCTGAAAATGCAAACGTCTGCAGATAGCTCGCAGGCAGAAAGAGCTAGCCTGGAAACCTGTTGCTCAGCCTCATCTGCCCATGGCACTGCTCGCACAGAGGCACAGAGACTGGGGCTGCTTGCTTGTCTTGTCCCCTCAAACTTCAAACGTAGCTTAAGTGGTCCGTGCCGGGCGCATCCGGCAGCCCTGCTCCGAAAATGCGAACGTCTGCAGATAGCTCGCAGGCAGAAAGAGCTAGCCTAGAAAGCTGTTGCTCAGCCTCATCTGCCCATGGCACTGCTCGCACAGAGGCACAGAGACTGGGGCTGCTTGCTTGTCTTGTCCCCTCAAACTTCAAACGTAGCTTAGGTGGTCCGTGCCGGGCGCATCCGGCAGCCCTGCTCCGAAAATGCGAACGTCTGCAGATAGCTCGCAGGCAGAAAGAGCTAGCCTGGAAAGCTGTTGCTCAGCCTCATCTGCCCATGGCACTGCTCGCACAGAGGCACAGAGACTGGGGCTGCTTGCTTGTCTTGTCCCCTCAAACTTCAAATGTAGCTTAGGTGGTCCGTGCCGGGCGCATCCGGCAGCCCTGCTCCGAAAATGCGAACGTCTGCAGATAGCTGGCAGGCAGAAAGAGCTAGCCTGGAAAGCTGTTGCTCAGCCTCATCTGCCCATGGCACTGCTCGCACAGAGGCACAGAGACTGGGGCTGCTTGCTTGTATTGTCCCCTCAAACTTCAAACGTAGCTTAGGTGGTCCGTGCCGGGCGCCTCCGGCAGCCCTGCTCCGAAAATGCAAACGTCTGCAGATAGCTCGCAGGCAGAAAGAGCTAGCCTGGAAAGCTGTTGCTCAGCCTCATCTGCCCATGGCACTGCTCGCACAGAGGCACAGAGACTGGGGCTGCTTGCTTGTCTTGCCCCCTCAAACTTCAAATGTAGCTTAGGTGGTCCGTGCCGGGCGCCTCCGGCAGCCCTGCTCCGAAAATGCAAAAGTCTGCAGATAGCTCGCAGGCAGAAAGAGCTAGCCTGGAAAGCTGTTGCTCAGCCTCATCTGCCCATGGCACTGCTCGCACAGAGGCACAGAGACTGGGGCTGCTTGCTTGTCTTGTCCCCTCAAACTTCAAATGTACCTTAGGTGGTCCGTGCCGGGCGCCTCCGGCAGCCCTGCTCCGAAAATGCAAACGTCTGCAGATAGCTTGCAGGCAGAAAGAGCTAGCCTGGAAAGCTGTTGCTCAGCCTCATCTGCCCATGGCACTGCTTGCACAGAGGCACAGAGACTGGGGTTGCTTGCTTGTCTTGTCCCCTCAAACTTCAAACGTAGCTTAGGTGGTCCGTGCCAGGCGCCTCCGGCAGCCCTGCTCCAAAAATGCAAAAGTCTGCAGATAGCTCGCAGGCAGAAAGAGCTAGCCTGGAAAGCTGTTGCTCAGCCTCATCTGCCCATGGCACTGCTCGCACAGAGGCACAGAGACTGGGGCTGCTTGCTTGTCTTGCCCCCTCAAACTTCAAACGTAGCTTAGGTGGTCCGTGCCGGGCGCCTCCGGCAGCCCTGCTCCGAAAATGCAAACGTCTGCAGATAGCTCGCAGGCAGAAAGAGCTAGCCTGGAAAGCTGTTGCTCAGCCTCATCTGCCCATGGCACTGCTCGCACAGAGGCACAGAGACTGAGGCTGCTTGCTTGTCTTGTCCACTCAAACTTCAAATGTAGCTTAGGTGGTCCGTGCCGAGCGCCTCCGGCAGCCCTGCTCCGAAAATGCAAACGTCTGCAGATAGCTCGCAGGCAGAAAGAGCTAGCCTGGAAAGCTGTTGCTCAGCCTCATCTGCCCATGGCACTGCTCGCACAGAGGCACAGAGACTGGGGCTGCTTGCTTGTCTTGCCCCCTCAAACTTCAAACGTAGCTTAGGTGGTCCGTGCCGGGCGCCTCCGGCAGCCCTGCTCCGAAAATGCAAACGTCTGCAGATAGCTCGCAGGCAGAAAGAGCTAGCCTGGAAAGCTGTTGCTCAGCCTCATCTGCCCATGGCACTGCTCGCACAGAGGCACAGAGACTGGGGCTGCTTGCTTGTCTTGTCCCCTCAAACTTCAAATGTAGCTTAGGTGGTCCGTGCCGGGCGCCTCCGGCAGCCCTGCTCCGAAAATGCAAAAGTCTGCAGATAGCTCGCAGCCAGAAAGAGCTAGCCTGGAAAGCTGTTGCTCAGCCTCATCTGCCCATGGCACTGCTCGCACAGAGGCACAGAGACTGGGGCTGCTTGCTTGTCTTGTCCCCTCAAACTTCAAACGTAGCTTAGGTGGTCCGTGCCGGGCGCCTCCGGCAGCCCTGCTCTGAAAATGCAAACGTCTGCAGATAGCTCGCAGGCAGAAAGAGCTAGCCTGGAAAGCTGTTGCTCAGCCTCATCTGCCCATGGCACTGCTCACACAGAGGCACAGAGACTGGGGCTGCTTGCTTGTCTTGCCCCCTCAAACTTCAAACGTAGCTTAGGTGGTCTGTGCCGGGCGCCTCCGGCAGCCCTGCTCCGAAAATGCGAACGTCTGCAGATAGCTCTCAGGCAGAAAGAGCTAGCCTGGAAAGCTGTTGCTCAGCCTCATCTGCCCATGGCACTGCTCGCACAGAGGCACAGAGACTGGGGCTGCTTGCTTGTCTTGCCCCCTCAAACTTCAAACGTAGCTTAGGTGGTCCGTGCCAGGCGCCTCCGGCAGCCCTGCTCCGAAAATCCAAACGTCTGCAGATAGCTCGCAGGCAGAAAGAGCTAGCCTGGAAAGCTGTTGCTCAGCCTCATCTGCCCATGGCACTGCTCGCACAGAGGCACAGAGACTGGGGCTGCTTGCTTGTCTTGCCCCCTCGAACTTCAAACGTAGCTTAGGTGGTCCGTGCCGGGCGCCTCCGGCAGCCCTGCTCTTAAAATGCAAACGTCTGCAGATAGCTCGCAGGCAGAAAGAGCTAGCCTGGAAAGCTGTTGCTCAGCCTCATCTGCCCATGGCACTGCTCATACAGAGGCACAGAGACTGGGGCTGCTTGCTTGTCTTGTCCCCTCAAACTTCAAACGTAGCTTAGGTGGTCTGTGCCGGGCGCCTCCGGCAGCCCTGCTCCGAAAATGCGAACGTCTGCAGATAGCTCGCAGGCAGAAAGAGCTAGCCTGGAAAGCTGTTGCTCAGCCTCATCTGGCCATGGCACTGCTCGCACAGAGGCACAGAGACTGGGGCTGCTTGCTTGTCTTGCCCCCTGAAACTTCAAACGTAACTTAGGTGGTCCGTGCCGAGCGCCTCCGGCAGCCCTGCTCCGAAAATGCAAACGTCTGCAGATAGCTCGCAGGCAGAAAGAGCTAGCCTGGAAAGCTGTTGCTCAGCCTCATCTGCCCATGGCACTGCTCGCACAGAGGCACAGAGACTGGGGCTGCTTGCTTGTCTTGTCCCCTCAAACTTCAAATGTAGCTTAGGTGGTCCGTGCCGGGCGCATCCGGCAGCCCTGCTCCGAAAATGCGAACGTCTGCAGATAGCTCGCAGGCAGAAAGAGCTAGCCTGGAAAGCTGTTGCTCAGCCTCATCTGCCCATGGCACTGCTCGCACAGAGGCACAGAGACTGGGGCTGCTTGCTTGTCTTGTCCCCTCAAACTTCAAATGTAGCTTAGGTGGTCCGTGCCGGGCGCATCCGGCAGCCCTGCTCCAAAAATGCGAACGTCTGCAGATAGCTCGCAGGCAGAAAGAGCTAGCCTGGAAAGCTGTTGCTCAGCCTCATCTGCCCATGGCACTGCTCGCACAGAGGCACAGAGACTGGGGCTGCTTGCTTGTCTTGTCCCCTCAAACTTCAAATGTAGCTTAGGTGGTCCGTGCCGGGCGCATCCGGCAGCCCTGCTCCGAAAATGCGAACGTCTGCAGATAGCTCGCAGGCAGAAAGAGCTAGCCTGGAAAGCTGTTGCTCAGCCTCATCTGCCCATGGCACTGCTCGCACAGAGGCACAGAGACTGGGGCTGCTTGCTTGTCTTGTCCCCTCAAACTTCAAACGTAGCTTAGGTGGTCCGTGCCGGGCGCCTCCGGCAGCCCTGCTCCAAAAATTCGAACGTCTGCAGATAGCTCGCAGGCAGAAAGAGCTAGCCTGGAAAGCTGTTGCTCAGCCTCATCTGCCCATGGCACTGCTCGCACAGAGGCACAGAGACTGGGGCTGCTTGCTTGTCTTGTCCCCTCAAACTTCAAATGTAGCTTAGGTGGTCCGTGCCGGGCGCATCCGGCAGCCCTGCTCCGAAAATGCGAACGTCTGCAGATAGCTGGCAGGCAGAAAGAGCTAGCCTGGAAAGCTGTTGCTCAGCCTCATCTGCCCATGGCACTGCTCGCACAGAGGCACAGAGACTGGGGCTGCTTGCTTGTATTGTCCCCTCAAACTTCAAACGTAGCTTAGGTGGTCCGTGCCGGGCGCCTCCGGCAGCCCTGCTCTGAAAATGCAAACGTCTGCAGATAGCTCGCAGGCAGAAAGAGCTAGCCTGGAAAGCTGTTGCTCAGCCTCATCTGCCCATGGCACTGCTCGCACAGAGGCACAGAGACTGGGGCTGCTTGCTTGTCTTGTCCCCTCAAACTTCAAATGTAGCTTAGGTGGTCCGTGCCGGGCGCATCCGGCAGCCCTGCTCCGAAAATGCAAAAGTCTGCAGATAGCTCGCAGGCAGAAAGAGCTAGCCTGGAAAGCTGTTGCTCAGCCTCATCTGCCCATGGCACTGCTCGCACAGAGGCACAGAGACTGGGGCTGCTTGCTTGTCTTGTCCCCTCAAACTTCAAATGTACCTTAGGTGGTCCGTGCCGGGCGCCTCCGGCAGCCCTGCTCCGAAAATGCAAACGTCTGCAGATAGCTCGCAGGCAGAAAGAGCTAGCCTGGAAAGCTGTTGCTCAGCCTCATCTGCCCATGGCACTGCTTGCACAGAGGCACAGAGACTGGGGCTGCTTGCTTGTCTTGTCCCCTCAAACTTCAAACGTAGCTTAGGTGGTCCGTGCCAGGCGCCTCCGGCAGCCCTGCTGCGAAAATGCAAAAGTCTGCAGATAGCTCGCAGGCAGAAAGAGCTAGCCTGGAAAGCTGTTGCTCAGCCTCATCTGCCCATGGCACTGCTCGCACAGAGGCACAGAGACTGGGGCTGCTTGCTTGTCTTGCCCCCTCAAACTTCAAACGTAGCTTAGGTGGTCCGTGCCGGGCGCCTCCGGCAGCCCTGCTCCGAAAATGCAAACGTCTGCAGATAGCTCGCAGGCAGAAAGAGCTAGCCTGGAAAGCTGTTGCTCAGCCTCATCTGCCCATGGCACTGCTCGCACAGAGGCACAGAGACTGGGGCTGCTTGCTTGTCTTGTCCACTCAAACTTCAAATGTAGCTTAGGTGGTCCGTGCCGGGCGCCTCCGGCAGCCCTGCTCCGAAAATGCGAACGTCTGCAGATAGCTCGCAGGCAGAAAGAGCTAGCCTGGAAAGCTGTTGCTCAGCCTCATCTGCCCATGGCACTGCTCGCACAGAGGCACAGAGACTGGGGCTGCTTGCTTGTCTTGCCCCCTCAAACTTCAAACGTAGCTTAGGTGGTCCGTGCCGGGCGCCTCCGGCAGCCCTGCTCCGAAAATGCAAACGTCTGCAGATAGCTCGCAGGCAGAAAGAGCTAGCCTGGAAAGCTGTTGCTCAGCCTCATCTGCCCATGGCACTGCTCGCACAGAGGCACAGAGACTGGGGCTGCTTGCTTGTCTTGTCCCCTCAAACTTCAAACGTAGCTTAGGTGGTCCGTGCCGGGCGCCTCCGGCAGCCCTGCTCCGAAAATGCAAACGTCTGCAGATAGCTCGCAGGCAGAAAGAGCTAGCCTGGAAAGCTGTTGCTCAGCCTCATCTGCCCATGGCACTGCTCGCACAGAGGCACAGAGACTGGGGCTGCTTGCTTGTCTTGCCCCCTCAAACTTCAAACGTAACTTAGGTGGTCCGTGCCGGGCGCCTCCGGCAGCCCTGCTCCGAAAATGCCAACGTCTGCAGATAGCTTGCAGGCAGAAAGAGCTAGCCTGGAAAGCTGTTGCTCAGCCTCATCTGCCCATGGCACTGCTCGCACAGAGGCACAGAGACTGGGGCTGCTTGCTTGTCTTGTCCCCTCAAACTTCAAACGTAGCTTAGGTGGTCCGTGCCGGGCGCCTCCGGCAGCCCTGCTCTGAAAATGCAAACGTCTGCAGATAGCTCGCAGGCAGAAAGAGCTAGCCTGGAAAGCTGTTGCTCAGCCTCATCTGCCCATGGCACTGCTCGCACAGAGGCACAGAGACTGGGGCTGCTTGCTTGTCTTGCCCCCTCAAACTTCAAACGTAACTTAGGTGGTCCGTGCCGGGCGCCTCCGGCAGCCCTGCTCCGAAAATGCCAACGTCTGCAGATAGCTTGCAGGCAGAAAGAGCTAGCCTGGAAAGCTGTTGCTCAGCCTCATCTGCCCATGGCACTGCTCGCACAGAGGCACAGAGACTGGGGCTGCTTGCTTGTCTTGTCCCCTCAAACTTCAAACGTAGCTTAGGTGGTCCGTGCCGGGCGCCTCCGGCAGCCCTGCTCCGAAAATGCGAACGTCTGCAGATAGCTCGCAGGCAGAAAGAGCTAGCCTGGAAAGCTGTTGCTCAGCCTCATCTGCCCATGGCACTGCTCGCACAGAGGCACAGAGACTGGGGCTGCTTGCTTGTCTTGTCCCCTCAAACTTCAAACGTAGCTTAGGTGGTCCGTGCCAGGCGCCTCCGGCAGCCCTGCTCCGAAAATCCAAACGTCTGCAGATAGCTCGCAGCCAGAAAGAGCTAGCCTGGAAAGCTGTTGCTCAGCCTCATCTGCCCATGGCACTGCTCGCACAGAGGCACAGAGACTGGGGCTGCTTGCTTGTCTTGTCCCCTCAAACTTCAAACGTAGCTTAGGTGGTCTGTGCCGGGCGCCTCCGGCAGCCCTGCTCCGAAAATGCGAACGTCTGCAGATAGCTCGCAGGCAGAAAGAGCTAGCCTGGAAAGCTGTTGCTCAGCCTCATCTGCCCATGGCACTGCTCGCACAGAGGCACAGAGACTGGGGCTGCTTGCTTGTCTTGTCCCCTCAAACTTCAAACGTAGCTTAGGTGGTCTGTGCCGGGCGCCTCCGGCAGCCCTGCTCCGAAAATCCAAACGTCTGCAGATAGCTCGCAGCCAGAAAGAGCTAGCCTGGAAAGCTGTTGCTCAGCCTCATCTGCCCATGGCACTGCTCGCACAGAGGCACAGAGACTGGGGCTGCTTGCTTGTCTTGTCCCCTCAAACTTCAAACGTAGCTTAGGTGGTCTGTGCCGGGCGCCTCCGGCAGCCCTGCTCCGAAAATGCGAACGTCTGCAGATAGCTCGCAGGCAGAAAGAGCTAGCCTGGAAAGCTGTTGCTCAGCCTCATCTGCCCATGGCACTGCTCGCACAGAGGCACAGAGACTGGGGCTGCTTGCTTGTCTTGTCCCCTCAAACTTCAAACGTAGCTTAGGTGGTCTGTGCCGGGCGCCTCCGGCAGCCCTGCTCCGAAAATGCGAACGTCTGCAGATAGCTCGCAGGCAGAAAGAGCTAGCCTGGAAAGCTGTTGCTCAGCCTCATCTGCCCATGGCACTGCTCGCACAGAGGCACAGAGACTGGGGCTGCTTGCTTGTCTTGTCCCCTCAAACTTCAAACGTAGCTTAGGTGGTCCGTGCCGGGCGCCTCCGGCAGCCCTGCTCCAAAAATTCGAACGTCTGCAGATAGCTCGCAGGCAGAAAGAGCTAGCCTGGAAAGCTGTTGCTCAGCCTCATCTGCCCATGGCACTGCTCGCACAGAGGCACAGAGACTGGGGCTGCTTGCTTGTCTTGTCCCCTCAAACTTCAAACGTAGCTTAGGTGGTCCGTGCCGGGCGCCTCCGGCAGCCCTGCTCCGAAAATGCGAACGTCTGCAGATAGCTGGCAGGCAGAAACAGCTAGCCTGGAAAGCTGTTGCTCAGCCTCATCTGCCTATGGCACTGCTCGCACAGAAGCACAGAGACTGGGGCTGCTTGCTTGTCTTGCCCCCTCAAACTTCAAACGTAGCTTAGGTGGTCCGTGCCGGGCGCCTCCGGCAGCCCTGCTCCGAAAATTCGAACGTCTGCAGATAGCTCGCAGGCAGAAAGAGCTAGCCTGGAAAGCTGTTGCTCAGCCTCATCTGCCCATGGCACTGCTCGCACAGAGGCACAGAGACTGGGGCTGCTTGCTTGTCTTGTCCCCTCAAACTTCAAACGTAGCTTAGGTGGTCCGTGCCGGGCGCCTCCGGCAGCCCTGCTCCGAAAATGCGAACGTCTGCAGATAGCTCGCAGGCAGAAAGAGCTAGCCTGGAAAGCTGTTGCTCAGCCTCATCTGCCCATGGCACTGCTCGCACAGAGGCACAGAGACTGGGGCTGCTTGCTTGTCTTGCCCCCTCAAACTTCAAACGTAACTTAGGTGGTCCGTGCCGGGCGCCTCCGGCAGCCCTGCTCCGAAAATGCAAACGTCTGCAGATAGCTCGCAGGCAGAAAGAGCTAGCCTGGAAAGCTGTTGCTCAGCCTCATCTGCCCATGGCACTGCTCGCACAGAGGCACAGAGACTGGGGCTGCTTGCTTGTCTTGTCCCCTCAAACTTCAAATGTAGCTTAGGTGGTCCGTGCCGGGCGCCTCCGGAAGCCCTGCTCCGAAAATGCAAACGTCTGCAGATAGCTCGCAGGCAGAAAGAGCTAGCCTGGAAAGCTGTTGCTCAGCCTCATCTGCCCATGGCACTGCTCGCACAGAGGCACAGAGACTGGGGCTGCTTGCTTGTCTTGCCCCCTCAAACTTCAAACGTAGCTTAGGTGGTCCGTGCCGGGCGCCTCCGGCAGCCCTGCTCCGAAAATGCAAACGTCTGCAGATAGCTCGCAGGCAGAAAGAGCTAGCCTAGAAAGCTGTTGCTCAGCCTCATCTGCCCATGGCACTGCTCGCACAGAGGCACAGAGACTGGGGCTGCTTGCTTGTCTTGTCCCCTCAAACTTCAAATGTAGCTTAGGTGGTCCGTGCCGGGCGCCTCCGGCAGCCCTGCTCCGAAAATGCAAAAGTCTGCAGATAGCTCGCAGGCAGAAAGAGCTAGCCTGGAAAGCTGTTGCTCAGCCTCATCTGCCCATGGCACTGCTCGCACAGAGGCACAGAGACTGGGGCTGCTTGCTTGTCTTGTCCCCTCAAACTTCAAACGTAGCTTAGGTGGTCCGTGCCGGGCGCCTCCGGCAGCCCTGCTCTGAAAATGCAAACGTCTGCAGATAGCTCGCAGGCAGAAAGAGCTAGCCTGGAAAGCTGTTGCTCAGCCTCATCTGCCCATGGCACTGCTCGCACAGAGGCACAGAGACTGGGGCTGCTTGCTTGTCTTGCCCCCTCAAACTTCAAACGTAACTTAGGTGGTCCGTGCCGGGCGCCTCCGGCAGCCCTGCTCCGAAAATGCCAACGTCTGCAGATAGCTTGCAGGCAGAAAGAGCTAGCCTGGAAAGCTGTTGCTCAGCCTCATCTGCCCATGGCACTGCTCGCACAGAGGCACAGAGACTGGGGCTGCTTGCTTGTCTTGTCCCCTCAAACTTCAAACGTAGCTTAGGTGGTCCGTGCCGGGCGCCTCCGGCAGCCCTGCTCCGAAAATGCGAACGTCTGCAGATAGCTCGCAGGCAGAAAGAGCTAGCCTGGAAAGCTGTTGCTCAGCCTCATCTGCCCATGGCACTGCTCGCACAGAGGCACAGAGACTGGGGCTGCTTGCTTGTCTTGTCCCCTCAAACTTCAAACGTAGCTTAGGTGGTCCGTGCCAGGCGCCTCCGGCAGCCCTGCTCCGAAAATCCAAACGTCTGCAGATAGCTCGCAGGCAGAAAGAGCTAGCCTGGAAAGCTGTTGCTCAGCCTCATCTGCCCATGGCACTGCTCGCACAGAGGCACAGAGACTGGGGCTGCTTGCTTGTCTTGTCCCCTCGAACTTCAAACGTAGCTCAGGTGGTCCGTGCCGGGCGCCTCCAGCAGCCCTGCTCTTAAAATGCAAACGTCTGCAGATAGCTCGCAGGCAGAAAGAGCTAGCCTGGAAAGCTGTTGCTCAGCCTCATCTGCCCATGGCACTGCTCGCACAGAGGCACAGAGACTGGGGCTGCTTGCTTGTCTTGTCCCCTCAAACTTCAAACGTAGCTTAGGTGGTCCGTGCCGGGCGCCTCCGGCAGCCCTGCTCCGAAAATGCGAACGTCTGCAGATAGCTCGCAGGCAGAAAGAGCTAGCCTGGAAAGCTGTTGCTCAGCCTCATCTGCCCATGGCACTGCTCGCACAGAGGCACAGAGACTGGGGCTGCTTGCTTGTCTTGTCCCCTCAAACTTCAAATGTAGCTTAGGTGGTCCGTGCCGGGCGCATCCGGCAGCCCTGCTCCGAAAATGCGAACGTCTGCAGATAGCTCGCAGGCAGAAAGAGCTAGCCTGGAAAGCTGTTGCTCAGCCTCATCTGCCCATGGCACTGCTCGCACAGAGGCACAGAGACTGGGGCTGCTTGCTTGTCTTGTCCCCTCAAACTTCAAACGTAGCTTAGGTGGTCCGTGCCGGGCGCCTCCGGCAGCCCTGCTCCAAAAATTCGAACGTCTGCAGATAGCTCGCAGGCAGAAAGAGCTAGCCTGGAAAGCTGTTGCTCAGCCTCATCTGCCCATGGCACTGCTCGCACAGAGGCACAGAGACTGGGGCTGCTTGCTTGTCTTGTCCCCTCAAACTTCAAACGTAGCTTAGGTGGTCCGTGCCGGGCGCCTCCGGCAGCCCTGCTCCGAAAATGCGAACGTCTGCAGATAGCTCGCAGGCAGAAAGAGCTAGCCTGGAAAGCTGTTGCTCAGCCTCATCTGCCCATGGCACTGCTCGCACAGAGGCACAGAGACTGGGGCTGCTTGCTTGTCTTGCCCCCTCAAACTTCAAACGTAACTTAGGTGGTCCGTGCCGGGCGCCTCCGGCAGCCCTGCTCCGAAAATGCAAACGTCTGCAGATAGCTCGCAGGCAGAAAGAGCTAGCCTGGAAAGCTGTTGCTCAGCCTCATCTGCCCATGGCACTGCTCGCACAGAGGCACAGAGACTGGGGCTGCTTGCTTGTCTTGTCCCCTCAAACTTCAAACGTAGCTTAGGTGGTCCGTGCCGGGCGCCTCCGGCAGCCCTGCTCCGAAAATGCAAACGTCTGCAGATAGCTCGCAGGCAGAAAGAGCTAGCCTGGAAAGCTGTTGCTCAGCCTCATCTGCCCATGGCACTGCTCGCACAGAGGCACAGAGACTGGGGCTGCTTTCTTGTCTTGCCCCCTCAAACTTCAAACGTAGCTTAGGTGGTCCGTGCCGGGCGCCTCCGGCAGCCCTGCTCCGAAAATGCAAACGTCTGCAGATAGCTCGCAGGCAGAAAGAGCTAGCCTGGAAAGCTGTTGCTCAGCCTCATCTGCCCATGGCACTGCTCGCACAGAGGCACAGAGACTGGGGCTGCTTGCTTGTCTTGTCCCCTCAAACTTCAAATGTAGCTTAGGTGGTCCGTGCCGGGCGCCTCCGGCAGCCCTGCTCCGAAAATGCAAAAGTCTGCAGATAGCTCGCAGGCAGAAAGAGCTAGCCTGGAAAGCTGTTGCTCAGCCTCATCTGCCCATGGCACTGCTCGCACAGAGGCACAGAGACTGGGGCTGCTTGCTTGTCTTGTCCCCTCAAACTTCAAACGTAGCTTAGGTGGTCTGTGCCGGGCGCCTCCGGCAGCCCTGCTCTGAAAATGCAAACGTCTGCAGATAGCTCGCAGGCAAAAAGAGCTAGCCTGGAAAGCTGTTGCTCAGCCTCATCTGCCCATGGCACTGCTCGCACAGAGGCACAGAGACTGGGGCTGCTTGCTTGTCTTGTCCCCTCAAACTTCAAACGTAGCTTAGGTGGTCTGTGCCGGGCGCCTCCGGCAGCCCTGCTCCGAAAATGCGAACGTCTGCAGATAGCTCGCAGGCAGAAAGAGCTAGCCTGGAAAGCTGTTGCTCAGCCTCATCTGCCCATGGCACTGCTCGCACAGAGGCACAGAGACTGGGGCTGCTTGCTTGTCTTGCCCCCTCAAACTTCAAACGTAACTTAGGTGGTCCGTGCCGGGCGCCTCCGGCAGCCCTGCTCCGAAAATGCAAACGTCTGCAGATAGCTCGCAGGCAGAAAGAGCTAGCCTGGAAAGCTGTTGCTCAGCCTCATCTGCCCATGGCACTGCTCGCACAGAGGCACAGAGACTGGGGCTGCTTGCTTGTCTTGTCCCCTCAAACTTCAAATGTAGCTTAGGTGGTCCGTGCCGGGCGCCTCCGGAAGCCCTGCTCTGAAAATCCAAACGTCTGCAGATAGCTCGCAGGCAGAAAGAGCTAGCCTGGAAAGCTGTTGCTCAGCCTCATCTGCCCATGGCACTGCTCGCACAGAGGCACAGAGACTGGGGCTGCTTGCTTGTCTTGCCCCCTCAAACTTCAAACGTAGCTTAGGTGGTCCGTGCCGGGCGCCTCCGGCAGCCCTGCTCCGAAAATGCAAACGTCTGCAGATAGCTCGCAGGCAGAAAGAGCTAGCCTAGAAAGCTGTTGCTCAGCCTCATCTGCCCATGGCACTGCTCGCACAGAGGCACAGAGACTGGGGCTGCTTGCTTGTCTTGTCCCCTCAAACTTCAAATGTAGCTTAGGTGGTCCGTGCCGGGCGCCTCCGGCAGCCCTGCTCCGAAAATGCAAAAGTCTGCAGATAGCTCGCAGGCAGAAAGAGCTAGCCTGGAAAGCTGTTGCTCAGCCTCATCTGCCCATGGCACTGCTCGCACAGAGGCACAGAGACTGGGGCTGCTTGCTTGTCTTGTCCCCTCAAACTTCAAACGTAGCTTAGGTGGTCCGTGCCGGGCGCCTCCGGCAGCCCTGCTCTGAAAATGCAAACGTCTGCAGATAGCTCGCAGGCAGAAAGAGCTAGCCTGGAAAGCTGTTGCTCAGCCTCATCTGCCCATGGCACTGCTCGCACAGAGGCACAGAGACTGGGGCTGCTTGCTTGTCTTGCCCCCTCAAACTTCAAACGTAACTTAGGTGGTCCGTGCCGGGCGCCTCCGGCAGCCCTGCTCCGAAAATGCAAACGTCTGCAGATAGCTCGCAGGCAGAAAGAGCTAGCCTGGAAAGCTGTTGCTCAGCCTCATCTGCCCATGGCACTGCTCGCACAGAGGCACAGAGACTGGGGCTGCTTGCTTGTCTTGTCCCCTCAAACTTCAAACGTAGCTTAGGTGGTCCGTGCCGGGCGCCTCCGGCAGCCCTGCTCCGAAAATGCGAACGTCTGCAGATAGCTCGCAGGCAGAAAGAGCTAGCCTGGAAAGCTGTTGCTCAGCCTCATCTGCCCATGGCACTGCTCGCACAGAGGCACAGAGACTGGGGCTGCTTGCTTGTCTTGTCCCCTCAAACTTCAAACGTAGCTTAGGTGGTCCGTGCCAGGCGCCTCCGGCAGCCCTGCTCCGAAAATCCAAACGTCTGCAGATAGCTCGCAGCCAGAAAGAGCTAGCCTGGAAAGCTGTTGCTCAGCCTCATCTGCCCATGGCACTGCTCGCACAGAGGCACAGAGACTGGGGCTGCTTGCTTGTCTTGTCCCCTCGAACTTCAAACGTAGCTCAGGTGGTCCGTGCCGGGCGCCTCCAGCAGCCCTGCTCTTAAAATGCAAACGTCTGCAGATAGCTCGCAGGCAGAAAGAGCTAGCCTGGAAAGCTGTTGCTCAGCCTCATCTGCCCATGGCACTGCTCGCACAGAGGCACAGAGACTGGGGCTGCTTGCTTGTCTTGTCCCCTCAAACTTCAAACGTAGCTTAGGTGGTCCGTGCCGGGCGCCTCCGGCAGCCCTGCTCCGAAAATGCGAACGTCTGCAGATAGCTCGCAGGCAGAAAGAGCTAGCCTGGAAAGCTGTTGCTCAGCCTCATCTGCCCATGGCACTGCTCGCACAGAGGCACAGAGACTGGGGCTGCTTGCTTGTCTTGTCCCCTCAAACTTCAAATGTAGCTTAGGTGGTCCGTGCCGGGCGCATCCGGCAGCCCTGCTCCGAAAATGCGAACGTCTGCAGATAGCTCGCAGGCAGAAAGAGCTAGCCTGGAAAGCTGTTGCTCAGCCTCATCTGCCCATGGCACTGCTCGCACAGAGGCACAGAGACTGGGGCTGCTTGCTTGTCTTGTCCCCTCAAACTTCAAACGTAGCTTAGGTGGTCCGTGCCGGGCGCCTCCGGCAGCCCTGCTCCAAAAATTCGAACGTCTGCAGATAGCTCGCAGGCAGAAAGAGCTAGCCTGGAAAGCTGTTGCTCAGCCTCATCTGCCCATGGCACTGCTCGCACAGAGGCACAGAGACTGGGGCTGCTTGCTTGTCTTGTCCCCTCAAACTTCAAACGTAGCTTAGGTGGTCCGTGCCGGGCGCCTCCGGCAGCCCTGCTCCGAAAATGCGAACGTCTGCAGATAGCTCGCAGGCAGAAAGAGCTAGCCTGGAAAGCTGTTGCTCAGCCTCATCTGCCCATGGCACTGCTCGCACAGAGGCACAGAGACTGGGGCTGCTTGCTTGTCTTGCCCCCTCAAACTTCAAACGTAACTTAGGTGGTCCGTGCCGGGCGCCTCCGGCAGCCCTGCTCCGAAAATGCAAACGTCTGCAGATAGCTCGCAGGCAGAAAGAGCTAGCCTGGAAAGCTGTTGCTCAGCCTCATCTGCCCATGGCACTGCTCGCACAGAGGCACAGAGACTGGGGCTGCTTGCTTGTCTTGTCCCCTCAAACTTCAAACGTAGCTTAGGTGGTCCGTGCCGGGCGCCTCCGGCAGCCCTGCTCCGAAAATGCAAACGTCTGCAGATAGCTCGCAGGCAGAAAGAGCTAGCCTGGAAAGCTGTTGCTCAGCCTCATCTGCCCATGGCACTGCTCGCACAGAGGCACAGAGACTGGGGCTGCTTTCTTGTCTTGCCCCCTCAAACTTCAAACGTAGCTTAGGTGGTCCGTGCCGGGCGCCTCCGGCAGCCCTGCTCCGAAAATGCAAACGTCTGCAGATAGCTCGCAGGCAGAAAGAGCTAGCCTGGAAAGCTGTTGCTCAGCCTCATCTGCCCATGGCACTGCTCGCACAGAGGCACAGAGACTGGGGCTGCTTGCTTGTCTTGTCCCCTCAAACTTCAAATGTAGCTTAGGTGGTCCGTGCCGGGCGCCTCCGGCAGCCCTGCTCCGAAAATGCAAAAGTCTGCAGATAGCTCGCAGGCAGAAAGAGCTAGCCTGGAAAGCTGTTGCTCAGCCTCATCTGCCCATGGCACTGCTCGCACAGAGGCACAGAGACTGGGGCTGCTTGCTTGTCTTGTCCCCTCAAACTTCAAACGTAGCTTAGGTGGTCTGTGCCGGGCGCCTCCGGCAGCCCTGCTCTGAAAATGCAAACGTCTGCAGATAGCTCGCAGGCAAAAAGAGCTAGCCTGGAAAGCTGTTGCTCAGCCTCATCTGCCCATGGCACTGCTCGCACAGAGGCACAGAGACTGGGGCTGCTTGCTTGTTTTGTCCCCTCAAACTTCAAACGTAGCTTAGGTGGTCCGTGCTGGGCGCCTCCGGCAGCCCTGCTCCGAAAATGCGAACGTCTGCAGATAGCTCGCAGGCAGAAAGAGCTAGCCTGGAAAGCTGTTGCTCAGCCTCATCTGCCCATGGCACTGCTCGCACAGAGGCACAGAGACTGGGGCTGCTTGCTTGTCTTGTCCCCTCAAACTTCAAACGTAGCTTAGGTGGTCTGTGCCGGGCGCCTCCGGCAGCCCTGCTCCGAAAATGCGAACGTCTGCAGATAGCTCGCAGGCAGAAAGAGCTAGCCTGGAAAGCTGTTGCTCAGCCTCATCTGCCCATGGCACTGCTCGCACAGAGGCACAGAGACTGGGGCTGCTTGCTTGTCTTGCCACCTCAAACTTCAAACGTAGCTTAGGTGGTCCGTGCCAGGCGCCTCCGGCAGCCCTGCTCCGAAAATCCAAACGTCTGCAGATAGCTCGCAGGCAGAAAGAGCTAGCCTGGAAAGCTGTTGCTCCGCCTCATCTGCCCATGGCACTGCTCGCACAGAGGCACAGAGACTGGGGCTGCTTGCTTGTCTTGTCCCCTCAAACTTCAAACGTAGCTTAGGTGGTCCGTGCCGGGCGCCTCTGGCAGCCCTGCTCTGAAAATCCAAACGTCTGCAGATAGCTCGCAGGCAGAAACAGCTAGCCTGGAAAGCTGTTGCTCAGCCTCATCTGCCCATGGCACTGCTCGCACAGAGGCACAGAGACTGGGGCTGCTTGCTTGTCTTGCCCCCTCAAACTTCAAACGTATCTTAGGTGGTCTGTACCGGGAGCCTCCGGCAGCCCTGCTTCGAAAATGCAAACGTCTGCAGACAGCTCGCAGGCAGAAAGAGCTAGCCTGGAAAGCTGTTGCTCAGCCTCATCTGCCCATGGCACTGCTCGCACAGAGGCACAGAGACTGGGGCTGCTTGCTTGTTTTGCCCCCTCAAACTTCAAACGTAGCTTAGGTGGTCCGTGCCGGGCGCCTCCGGCAGCCCTGCTCCGAAAATGCGAACGTCTGCAGATAGCTCACAGGCAGAAAGAGCTAGCCTGGAAAGCTGTTGCTCAGCCTCATCTGCCCATGGTACTGCTCGCACAGAGGCACAGAGACTGGGGCTGCTTGCTTGTCTTGTCCCCTCAAACTTCAAACATAGCTTAGGTGGTCCGTGCCGGGCGCTTCTGGCAGCCCTGCTCTGAAAATGCGAACGTCTGCAGACAGCTCGCAGGCAGAAAGAGCTAGCCTGGAAAGCTGTTGCTCAGCCTCATCTGCCCATGGCACTGCTCGCACAGAGGCACAGAGACTGGGGCTGCTTGCTTGTCTTGTCCCCTCAAACTTCAAATGTAGCTTAGGTTGTCCGTGCCGGGCGCCTCCGGCAGCCCTGCTCCAAAAATGCGAACGTCTGCAGATAGCTCGCAGGCAGAAAGAGCTAGCCTGGAAAGCTGTTGCTCAGCCTCATCTGCCCATGGCACTGCTCGCACAGAGGCACAGAGACTGGGGCTGCTTGCTTGTTTTGCCCCCTCAAACTTCAAACGTAGCTTAGGTGGTCCGTGCCGGGCGCATCCGGCAGCCCTGCTCCGAAAATGCGAACGTCTGCATATAGCTCGCAGGCAGAAAGAGCTAGCCTGGAAAGCTGTTGCTCAGCCTCATCTGCCCATGGCACTGCTCGCACAGAGGCACAGAGACTGGGGCTGCTTGCTTGTCTTGGCCCCTCAAACTTCAAACGTAGCTTAGGTGGTCCGTGCCGGGCGCCTCCGGCAGCCTTGCTCCGAAAATGCGAACGTCTGCAGATAGCTCGCAGGCAGAAAGAGCTAGCCTGGAAAGCTGTTGCTCAGCCTCATCTGCCCATGGCACTGCTCGCACAGAGGCACAGAGACTGGGGCTGCTTGCTTGTCTTGCCCCCTCAAACTTCAAACGTAGCTTAGGTGGTCTGTGCCGGGCGCCTCCGGCAGCCCTGCTCCGAAAATGCAAACGTCTGCAGATAGCTCGCAGGCAGAAAGAGCTAGCCTGGAAAGCTGTTGCTCAGCCTCATCTGCCCATGGCACTGCTCGCACAGAGGCACAGAGACTGGGGCTGCTTGCTTGTCTTGCCCCCTCAAACTTCAAATGTAGCTTAGGTGGTCCGTGCCGGGCGCCTCCGGCAGCCCTGCTCCAAAAATTCGAACATCTGCAGATAGCTCGCAGGCAGAAAGAGCTAGCCTGGAAAGCTGTTGCTCAGCCTCATCTGCCCATGGCACTGCTCGCACAGAGGCACAGAGACCGGGGCTGCTTGCTTGTCTTGTCCCCTCAAACTTCAAACGTAGCTTAGGTGGTCTGTGCCGGGCGCCTTCGGCAGCCCTGCTCCGAAAATGCGAACGTCTGCAGATAGCTCGCAGGCAGAAAGAGCTAGCCTGGAAAGCTGTTGCTCAGCCTCATCTGCCCATGGCACTGCTCGCACAGAGGCACAGAGACTGGGGCTGCTTGCTTGTCTTGCCCCCTCAAACTTCAAACGTAGCTTAGGTGGTCCGTGCCGGGCGCCTCCGGCAGCCCTGCTCCGAAAATGCGAACGTCTGCAGATAGCTCGCAGGCAGAAAGAGCTAGCCTGGAAAGCTGTTGCTCAGCCTCATCTGCCCATGGCACTGCTCGCACAGAGGCACAGAGACTGGGGCTGCTTGCTTGTCTTGTCCCCTCAAACTTCAAACGTAGCTTAGGTGGTCCGTGCCGGGCGCCTCCGGCAGCCCTGCTCCGAAAATGCGAACGTCTGCAGATAGCTCGCAGGCAGAAAGAGCTAGCCTGGAAAGCTGTTGCTCAGCCTCATCTGCCCATGGCACTGCTCGCACAGAGGCACAGAGACTGGAGCTGCTTGCTTGTCTTGTCCCCTCAAACTTCAAACGTAGCTTAGGTGGTCTGTGCCGGGCGCCTCCGGCAGCCCTGCTCCGAAAATGCGAACGTCTGCAGATAGCTCGCAGGCAGAAAGAGCTAGCCTGGAAAGCTGTTGCTCAGCCTCATCTGCCCATGGCACTGCTCGCACAGAGGCACAGAGACTGGGGCTGCTTGCTTGTCTTGTCCCCTCAAACTTCAAACGTAGCTTAGGTGGTCCGTGCCGGGCTCCTCGGGCAGCCCTGCTCTGAAAATCCAAACGTCTGCAGATAGCTCGCAGGCAGAAACAGCTAGCCTGGAAAGCTGTTGCTCAGCCTCATCTGCCCATGGCACTGCTCGCACAGAGGCACAGAGACTGGGGCTGCTTGCTTGTCTTGCCCTCTCAAACTTCAAACGTAGCTTAGGTGGTCTGTACCGGGAGCCTCCGGCAGCCCTGCTTCGAAAATGCAAACGTCTGCAGACAGCTCGCAGGCAGAAAGAGCTAGCCTGGAAAGCTGTTGCTCAGCCTCATCTGCCCATGGCACTGCTCGCACAGAGGCACAGAAACTGGGGCTGCTTGCTTGTCTTGTCCCCTCAAACTTCAGACATAGCTTAGGTGGTCCGTGCCGGGCGCCTCTGGCAGCCCTGCTCCGAAAATGCGAACGTCTGCAGATAGCTCGCAGCCAGAAAGAGCTAGCCTGGAAAGCTGTTGCTCAGCCTCATCTGCCCATGGCACTGCTCGCACAGAGGCACAGAGACTGGGGCTGCTTGCTTGTCTTGTCCCCTCAAACTTCAAATGTAGCTTAGGTTGTCCGTGCCGGGCGCCTCCGGCAGCCCTGCTCCAAAAATGCGAACGTCTGCAGATAGCTCGCAGGCAGAAAGAGCTAGCCTGGAAAGCTGTTGCTCAGCCTCATCTGCCCATGGCACTGCTCGCACAGAGGCACAGAGACTGGGGCTGCTTGCTTGTTTTGCCCCCTCAAACTTCAAACATAGCTTAGGTGGTCCGTGCCGGGCGCATCCGGCAGCCCTGCTCCGAAAATGCGAACGTCTGCAGATAGCTCGCAGGCAGAAAGAGCTAGCCTGGAAAGCTGTTGCTCAGCCTCATCTGCCCATGGCACTGCTCGCACAGAGGCACAGAGACTGGGGCTGCTTGCTTGTCTTGGCCCCTCAAACTTCAAACGTAGCTTAGGTGGTCCGTGCCGGGCGCCTCCGGCAGCCTTGCTCCGAAAATGCGAACGTCTGCAGATAGCCCGCAGGCAGAAAGAGCTAGCCTGGAAAGCTGTTGCTCAGCCTCATCTGCCCATGGCACTGCTCGCACAGAGCACAGAGACTGGGGCTGCTTGCTTGTCTTGCCCCCTCAAACTTCAAACGTATCTTAGGTGGTCTGTGCCGGGCGCCTCCGGCAGCCCTGCTCCGAAAATGCAAACGTCTGCAGATAGCTCGCAGGCAGAAAGAGCTAGCCTGGAAAGCTGTTGCTCAGCCTCATCTGCCCATGGCACTGCTCGCACAGAGGCACAGAGACTGGGGCTGCTTGCTTGTCTTGTCCCCTCAAACTTCAAATGTAGCTTAGGTGGTCCGTGCCGGGCGCATCCGGCAGCCGTGCTCCAAAAATGCGAACGTCTGCAGATAGCTCGAAGGCAGAAAGAGCTAGCCTGGAAAGCTGTTGCTCAGCCTCATCTGCCCATGGCACTGCTCGCACAGAGGCACAGAGACTGGGGCTGCTTGCTTGTCTTGTCCCCTCAAACTTCAAATGTAGCTTAGGTGGTCCGTGCCGGGCGCATCCGGCAGCCCTGCTCCGAAAATGCGAACGTCTGCAGATAGCTCGCAGGCAGAAAGAGCTAGCCTGGAAAGCTGTTGCTCAGCCTCATCTGCCCATGGCACTGCTCGCACAGAGGCACAGAGACTGGGGCTGCTTGCTTGTCTTGTCCCCTCAAACTTCAAATGTAGCTTAGGTGGTCCGTGCCGGGCGCATCCGGCAGCCCTGCTCCGAAAATGCGAACGTCTGCAGATAGCTCGCAGGCAGAAAGAGCTAGCCTGGAAAGCTGTTGCTCAGCCTCATCTGCCCATGGCACTGCTCGCACAGAGGCACAGAGACTGGGGCTGCTTGCTTATCTTTTCCCCTCAAACTTCAAACGTAGCTTAGGTGGTCTGTGCCGGGCGCCTTCGGCAGCCCTGCTCCGAAAATGCGAACGTCTGCAGATAGCTCGCAGGCAGAAAGAGCTAGCCTGGAAAGCTGTTGCTCAGCCTCATCTGCCCATGGCACTGCTCGCACAGAGGCACAGAGACTGGGGCTGCTTGCTTGTCTTGCCCCCTCAAACTTCAAACGTAGCTTAGGTGGTCCGTGCCGGGCGCCTCCGGCAGCCCTGCTCCGAAAATGCGAACGTCTGCAGATAGCTCGCAGGCAGAAAGAGCTAGCCTGGAAAGCTGTTGCTCAGCCTCATCTGCCCATGGCACTGCTCGCACAGAGGCACAGAGACTGGGGCTGCTTGCTTGTCTTGTCCCCTCAAACTTCAAACGTAGCTTAGGTGGTCCGTGCCGGGCGCCTCCGGCAGCCCTGCTCCGAAAATGCGAACGTCTGCAGATAGCTCGCAGGCAGAAAGAGCTAGCCTGGAAAGCTGTTGCTCAGCCTCATCTGCCCATGGCACTGCTCGCACAGAGGCACAGAGACTGGAGCTGCTTGCTTGTCTTGTCCCCTCAAACTTCAAACGTAGCTTAGGTGGTCTGTGCCGGGCGCCTCCGGCAGCCCTGCTCCGAAAATGCGAACGTCTGCAGATAGCTCACAGGCAGAAAGAGCTAGCCTGGAAAGCTGTTGCTCAGCCTCATCTGCCCATGGCACTGCTCGCACAGAGGCACAGAGACTGGGGCTGCTTGCTTGTCTTGCCCCCTCAAACTTCAAACGTAGCTTAGGTGGTCCGTGCCGGGCGCCTCCGGCAGCGCTGCTCCAAAAATGCAAACGTCTGCAGATAGCTCGCAGGCAAAAGAGCTAGCCTGGAAAGCTGTTGCTCAGCCTCATCTGCCCATGGCACTGCTCGCACAGAGGCACAGAGACTGGGGCTGCTTGCTTGTTTTGCCCCCTCAAACTTCAAACGTAGCTTAGGTGGTCCGTGCCGGGCGCATCCGGTAGCCCTGCTCCGAAAATGCGAATGTCTGCAGATAGCTCGCAGGCAGAAAGAGCTAGCCTGGAAAGCTGTTGCTCAGCCTCATCTGCCCATGGCACTGCTCGCACAGAGGCACAGAGACTGGGGCTGCTTGCTTGTCTTGCCCCCTCAAACTTCAAACGTAACTTAGGTGGTCCGTGCCGTGCGCCTCCGGCAGCCCTGCTCCGAAAATGCGAACGTCTGCAGATAGCTCGCAGGCAGAAAGAGCTAGCCTGGAAAGCTGTTGCTCAGCCTCATCTGCCCATGGCACTGCTCGCACAGAGGCACAGAGACTGGGGCTGCTTGCTTGTCTTGTCCCCTCAAACTTCAAACGTAGCTTAGGTGGTCCGTGCCGGGCGCCTCCGGCAGCCTTACTCCGAAAATGCGAACGTCTGCAGATAGCTCGCAGGCAGAAAGAGCTAGCCTGGAAAGCTGTTGCTCAGCCTCATCTGCCCATGGCACTGCTCGCACAGAGGCACAGAGACTGGGGCTGCTTGCTTGTCTTGCCCTCTCAAACTTCAAACGTAGCTTAGGTGGTCTGTGCCGGGCGCCTCCGGCAGCCCTGCTCCGAAAATGCAAACGTCTGCAGATAGCTAGCAGGCAGAAAGAGCTAGCCTGGAAAGCTGTTGCTCAGCCTCATCTGCCCATGGCACTGCTCGCACAGAGGCACAGAGACTGGGGCTGCTTGCTTGTCTTGTCCCCTCAAACTTCAAACGTAGCTTAGGTGGTCCGTGCCGGGCGCCTCCGGCAGCCCTGCTCCGAAAATGCAAACGTCTGCAGATAGCTAGCAGGCAGAAAGAGCTAGCCTGGAAAGCTGTTGCTCAGCCTCATCTGCCCATGGCACTGCTCGCACAGAGGCAAAGAGACTGGGGCTGCTTGCTTGTCTTGTTCCCCCTCAAACTTCAAACGTAGCTTAGGTGGTCCGTGCCGGGCGCCTCCGGCAGCCCTGCTCCGAAAATGCAAACGTCTGCAGATAGCTAGCAGGCAGAAAGAGCTAGCCTGGAAAGCTGTTGCTCAGCCTCATCTGCCCATGGCACTGCTCGCACAGAGGCACAGAGACTGGGGCTGCTTGCTTGTCTTGTCCCCTCAAACTTCAAACGTAGCTTAGGTGGTCCGTGCCGGGCGCCTCCGGCAGCCCTGCTCCGAAAATGCAAACGTCTGCAGATAGCTAGCAGGCAGAAAGAGCTAGCCTGGAAAGCTGTTGCTCAGCCTCATCTGCCCATGGCACTGCTCGCACAGAGGCAAAGAGACTGGGGCTGCTTGCTTGTCTTGTTCCCCCTCAAACTTCAAACGTAGCTTAGGTGGTCCGTGCCGGGCGCCTCCGGCAGCCCTGCTCCAAAAATTCGAATGTCTGCAGATAGCTCGCAGCCAGAAAGAGCTAGCCTGGAAAGCTGTTGCTCAGCCTCATCTGCCCATGGCACTGCTCGCACAGAGGCACAGAGACTGGGGCTGCTTGCTTGTCTTGTCCCCTCAAACTTCAAACGTAGCTTAGGTGGTCCGTGCCGGGCGCCTCCGGCAGCCCTGCTCCGAAAATGCGAACGTCTGCAGATAGCTCGCAGGCAGAAAGAGCTAGCCTGGAAAGCTGTTGCTCAGCCTCATCTGCCCATGGCACTGCTCGCACAGAGGCACAGAGACTGGGGCTGCTTGCTTGTCTTGCCCCCTCAAACTTCAAACGTAGCTTAGGTGGTCCGTGCCGGGCGCATCCGGCAGCCCTGCTCCGAAAATGCGAACGTCTGCAGATAGCTCGCAGGCAGAAAGAGCTAGCCTGGAAAGCTGTTGCTCAGCCTCATCTGCCCATGGCACTGCTCGCACAGAGGCACAGAGACTGGGGCTGCTTGCTTGTCTTGCCCCCTCAAACTTCAAACGTAGCTTAGGTGGTCCGTGCCGGGCGCCTCCGGCAGCCCTGCTCCGAAAATGCAAACGTCTGCAGATAGCTCGCAGGCAGAAAGAGCTAGCCTGGAAAGCTGTTGCTCAGCCTCATCTGCCCATGGCACTGCTCGCACAGAGGCACAGAGACTGGGGCTGCTTGCTTGTCTTGTCCCCTCAAACTTCAAACGTAGCTTAGGTGGTCCGTGCCGGGTGCCTCCGGCAGCCCTGCTCCGAAAATGCGAACGTCTGCAGATAGCTCGCAGCCAGAAAGAGCTAGCCTGGAAAGCTGTTGCTCAGCCTCATCTGCCCATGGCACTGCTCACACAGAGGCACAGAGACTGGGGCTGCTTGCTTGTCTTGTCCCCTCAAACTTGAAACGTAGCTTAGGTGGTCCATGCCGGGTGCCTCCGGCAGCCCTGCTCCGAAAATGCGAACGTCTGCAGATAGCTCGCAGGCAGAAAGAGCTAGCCTGGAAAGCTGTTGCTCAGCCTCATCTGCCCATGGCACTGCTCGCACAGAGGCACAGAGACTGGGGCTGCTTGCTTGTCTTGCCCTCTCAAACTTCAAACGTATCTTAGGAGATCCATGCCGGGCGCCTCCGGCAGCCCTGCTCCGAAAATGCAAACGTCTGCAGATAGCTCGCAGGCAGAAAGAGCTAGCCTGGAAAGCTCTTGCTCAGCCTCATCTGCCCATGGCACTGCTCGCACAGAGGCACAGAGACTGGGGCTGCTTGCTTGTCTTGTCCCCTCAAACTTCAAATGTAGCTTAGGTTGTCCGTGCCGGGCGCATCCGGCAGCCCTGCTCCGAAAATGCGAACGTCTGCAGATAGCTCGCAGGCAGAAAGAGCTAGCCTGGAAAGCTGTTGCTCAGCCTCATCTGCCCATGGCACTGCTCGCACAGAGGCACAGAGACTGGGGCTGCTTGCTTGTCTTGTCCCCTCAAACTTCAAACGTAGCTTAGGTGGTCCGTGCCAGGCGCCTCCGGCAGCCCTGCTCCGAAAATTCGAACGTCTGCAGATAGCTCGCAGGCAGAAAGAGCTAGCCTGGAAAGCTGTTGCTCAGCCTCATCTGCCCATGGCACTGCTCGCACAGAGGCACAGAGACTGGGGCTGCTTGCTTGTCTTGTCCCCTCAAACTTCAAACGTAGCTTAGGTGGACTGTGCTGGGCGCCTCCGGCAGCCCTGCTCCGAAAATGCGAACGTCTGCAGATAGCTCGCAGGCAGAAAGAGCTAGCCTGGAAAGCTGTTGCTCAGCCTCATCTGCCCATGGCACTGCTCACACAGAGGCACAGAGACTGGGGCTGCTTGCTTGTCTTGTCCCCTCAAACTTCAAACGTAGCTTAGGTGGTCTGTGCCGGGCGCCTCCGGCAGCCCTGCTCCGAAAATGCGAACGTCTGCAGATAGCTCGCAGGCAGAAAGAGCTAGCCTGGAAAGCTGTTGCTCAGCCTCATCTGCCCATGGCACTGCTCGCACAGAGGCACAGAGACTGGGGCTGCTTGCTTGTCTTGTCCCCTCAAACTTCAAACGTAGGTTAGGTGGTCCGTGCCGGGCGCCTCCGGCAGCCCTGCTCCGAAAATCCAAACGTCTGCAGATAGCTCGCAGCCAGAAAGAGCTAGCCTGGAAAGCTGTTGCTCAGCCTCATCTGCCCATGGCACTGCTCGCACAGAGACACAGAGACTGGGGCTGCTTGCTTGTCTTGTCCCCTCAAACTTCAAACGTAGCTTAGGTGGTCCATGCCGGGCGCCTCCGGCAGCCCTGCTCCGAAAATGCGAACGTCTGCAGATAGCTCGCAGGCAGAAAGAGCTAGCCTGGAAAGCTGTTGCTCAGCCTCATCTGCCCATGGCACTGCTCGCACAGAGGCACAGAGACTGGGGCTGCTTGCTTGTCTTGTCCCCTCAAACTTCAAACGTAGCTTAGGTGGTCCGTGCCGGGCGCCTCCGGCAGCCCTGCTCCGAAAATGCAAACGTCTGCAGATAGCTCGCAGCCAGAAAGAGCTAGCCTGGAAAGCTGTTGCTCAGCCTCATCTGCCCATGGCACTGCTCGCACAGAGGCACAGAGACTGGGGCTGCTTGCTTGTCTTGTCCCCTCAAAAATTCAACGTAGCTTAGGTGGTCCGTGCCGGGCGCCTCCGGCAGCCCTGCTCCAAAAATTCGAACGTCTGCAGATAGCTCGCAGCCAGAAAGAGCTAGCCTGGAAAGCTGTTGCTCAGCCTCATCTGCCCATGGCACTGCTCGCACAGAGGCACAGAGACTGGGGCTGCTTGCTTGTCTTGTCCCCTCAAACTTCAAACGTAGCTTAGGTGGTCCGTGCCGGGCGCCTCCGGCAGCCCTGCTCCGAAAATGCGAACGTCTGCAGATAGCTCGCAGGCAGAAAGAGCTAGCCTGGAAAGCTGTTGCTCAGCCTCATCTGCCCATGGCACTGCTCGCACAGAGGCACAGAGACTGGGGCTGCTTGCTTGTCTTGCCCCCTCAAACTTCAAACGTAGCTTAGGTGGTCCGTGCCGGGCGCATCCGGCAGCCCTGCTCCGAAAATGCGAACGTCTGCAGATAGCTCGCAGGCAGAAAGAGCTAGCCTGGAAAGCTGTTGCTCAGCCTCATCTGCCCATGGCACTGCTCGCACAGAGGCACAGAGACTGGGGCTGCTTGCTTGTCTTGCCCCCTCAAACTTCAAACGTAGCTTAGGTGGTCCGTGCCGGGCGCCTCCGGCAGCCCTGCTCCGAAAATGCAAACGTCTGCAGATAGCTCGCAGGCAGAAAGAGCTAGCCTGGAAAGCTGTTGCTCAGCCTCATCTGCCCATGGCACTGCTCGCACAGAGGCACAGAGACTGGGGCTGCTTGCTTGTCTTGTCCCCTCAAACTTCAAACGTAGCTTAGGTGGTCCGTGCCGGGTGCCTCCGGCAGCCCTGCTCCGAAAATGCGAACGTCTGCAGATAGCTCGCAGGCAGAAAGAGCTAGCCTGGAAAGCTGTTGCTCAGCCTCATCTGCCCATGGCACTGCTCGCACAGAGGCACAGAGACTGGGGCTGCTTGCTTGTCTTGTCCCCTCAAACTTGAAACGTATCTTAGGTGGTCCATGCCGGGTGCCTCCGGCAGCCCTGCTCCGAAAATGCGAACGTCTGCAGATAGCTCGCAGGCAGAAAGAGCTAGCCTGGAAAGCTGTTGCTCAGCCTCATCTGCCCATGGCACTGCTCGCACAGAGGCACAGAGACTGGGGCTGCTTGCTTGTCTTGCCCTCTCAAACTTCAAACGTATCTTAGGAGATCCGTGCCGGGCGCCTCCGGCAGCCCTGCTCCGAAAATGCAAACGTCTGCAGATAGCTCGCAGGCAGAAAGAGCTAGTCTGGAAAGCTGTTGCTCAGCCTCATCTGCCCATGGCACTGCTCGCACAGAGGCACAGAGACTGGGGCTGCTTGCTTGTCTTGTCCCCTCAAACTTCAAACGTAGCTTAGGTGGACTGTGCTGGGCGCCTCCGGCAGCCCTGCTCCGAAAATGCGAACGTCTGCAGATAGCTCGCAGGCAGAAAGAGCTAGCCTGGAAAGCTGTTGCTCAGCCTCATCTGCCCATGGCACTGCTCACACAGAGGCACAGAGACTGGGGCTGCTTGCTTGTCTTGTCCCCTCAAACTTCAAACGTAGCTTAGGTGGTCTGTGCCGGGCGCCTCCGGCAGCCCTGCTCCGAAAATGCGAACGTCTGCAGATAGCTCGCAGGCAGAAAGAGCTAGCCTGGAAAGCTGTTGCTCAGCCTCATCTGCCCATGGCACTGCTCGCACAGAGGCACAGAGACTGGGGCTGCTTGCTTGTCTTGTCCCCTCAAACTTCAAACGTAGGTTAGGTGGTCCGTGCCGGGCGCCTCCGGCAGCCCTGCTCCGAAAATCCAAACGTCTGCAGATAGCTCGCAGCCAGAAAGAGCTAGCCTGGAAAGCTGTTGCTCAGCCTCATCTGCCCATGGCACTGCTCGCACAGAGACACAGAGACTGGGGCTGCTTGCTTGTCTTGTCCCCTCAAACTTCAAACGTAGCTTAGGTGGTCCATGCCGGGCGCCTCCGGCAGCCCTGCTCCGAAAATGCGAACGTCTGCAGATAGCTCGCAGGCAGAAAGAGCTAGCCTGGAAAGCTGTTGCTCAGCCTCATCTGCCCATGGCACTGCTCGCACAGAGGCACAGAGACTGGGGCTGCTTGCTTGTCTTGTCCCCTCAAACTTCAAACGTAGCTTAGGTGGTCCGTGCCGGGCGCCTCCGGCAGCCCTGCTCCGAAAATGCAAACGTCTGCAGATAGCTCGCAGCCAGAAAGAGCTAGCCTGGAAAGCTGTTGCTCAGCCTCATCTGCCCATGGCACTGCTCGCACAGAGGCACAGAGACTGGGGCTGCTTGCTTGTCTTGTCCCCTCAAACTTCAAACGTAGCTTAGGTGGTCCGTGCCGGGCGCCTCCGGCAGCCCTGCTCCGAAAATGCGAACGTCTGCAGATAGCTCGCAGGCAGAAAGAGCTAGCCTGGAAAGCTGTTGCTCAGCCTCATCTGCCCATGGCACTGCTCGCACAGAGGCACAGAGACTGGGGCTGCTTGCTTGTCTTGTCCCCTCAAAAATTCAACGTAGCTTAGGTGGTCCGTGCCGGGCGCCTCCGGCAGCCCTGCTCCAAAAATTCGAACGTCTGCAGATAGCTCGCAGCCAGAAAGAGCTAGCCTGGAAAGCTGTTGCTCAGCCTCATCTGCCCATGGCACTGCTCGCACAGAGGCACAGAGACTGGGGCTGCTTGCTTGTCTTGTCCCCTCAAACTTCAAACGTAGCTTAGGTGGTCCGTGCCGGGCGCCTCCGGCAGCCCTGCTCCGAAAATGCGAACGTCTGCAGATAGCTCGCAGGCAGAAAGAGCTAGCCTGGAAAGCTGTTGCTCAGCCTCATCTGCCCATGGCACTGCTCGCACAGAGGCACAGAGACTGGGGCTGCTTGCTTGTCTTGCCCCCTCAAACTTCAAACGTAGCTTAGGTGGTCCGTGCCGGGCGCTTCCGGCAGCCCTGCTCCGAAAATGCGAACGTCTGCAGATAGCTCGCAGGCAGAAAGAGCTAGCCTGGAAAGCTGTTGCTCAGCCTCATCTGCCCATGGCACTGCTCGCACAGAGGCACAGAGACTGGGGCTGCTTGCTTGTCTTGCCCCCTCAAACTTCAAACGTAGCTTAGGTGGTCCGTGCCGGGCGCCTCCGGCAGCCCTGCTCCGAAAATGCAAACGTCTGCAGATAGCTCGCAGGCAGAAAGAGCTAGCCTGGAAAGCTGTTGCTCAGCCTCATCTGCCCATGGCACTGCTCGCACAGAGGCACAGAGACTGGGGCTGCTTGCTTGTCTTGTCCCCTCAAACTTCAAACGTAGCTTAGGTGGTCCGTGCCGGGTGCCTCCGGCAGCCCTGCTCCGAAAATGCGAACGTCTGCAGATAGCTCGCAGGCAGAAAGAGCTAGCCTGGAAAGCTGTTGCTCAGCCTCATCTGCCCATGGCACTGCTCGCACAGAGGCACAGAGACTGGGGCTGCTTGCTTGTCTTGTCCCCTCAAACTTGAAACGTATCTTAGGTGGTCCATGCCGGGTGCCTCCGGCAGCCCTGCTCTGAAAATGCGAACGTCTGCAGATAGCTCGCAGGCAGAAAGAGCTAGCCTGGAAAGCTGTTGCTCAGCCTCATCTGCCCATGGCACTGCTCGCACAGAGGCACAGAGACTGGGGCTGCTTGCTTGTCTTGCCCTCTCAAACTTCAAACGTATCTTAGGAGATCCGTGCCGGGCGCCTCCGGCAGCCCTGCTCCGAAAATGCAAACGTCTGCAGATAGCTCGCAGGCAGAAAGAGCTAGCCTGGAAAGCTCTTGCTCAGCCTCATCTGCCCATGGCACTGCTCGCACAGAGGCACAGAGACTGGGGCTGCTTGCTTGTCTTGTCCCCTCAAACTTCAAATGTAGCTTAGGTTGTCCGTGCCGGGCGCATCCGGCAGCCCTGCTCCGAAAATGCGAACGTCTGCAGATAGCTCGCAGGCAGAAAGAGCTAGCCTGGAAAGCTGTTGCTCAGCCTCATCTGCCCATGGCACTGCTCGCACAGAGGCACAGAGACTGGGGCTGCTTGCTTGTCTTGTCCCCTCAAACTTCAAACGTAGCTTAGGTGGTCCGTGCCAGGCGCCTCCGGCAGCCCTGCTCCGAAAATTCGAACGTCTGCAGATAGCTCGCAGGCAGAAAGAGCTAGCCTGGAAAGCTGTTGCTCAGCCTCATCT
This sequence comes from Opisthocomus hoazin, assembly GCF_030867145.1. Taxonomy (NCBI): domain Eukaryota; kingdom Metazoa; phylum Chordata; class Aves; order Opisthocomiformes; family Opisthocomidae; genus Opisthocomus; species Opisthocomus hoazin. Next base: position 199,600 of record NW_027448739.1, on the reverse strand, counting down.
GCCCATGGCACTGCTCGCACAGAGGCACAGAGACTGGGGCTGCTTGCTTGTCTTGTCCCCTCAAACTTCAAATGTAGCTTAGGTGGACTGTGCTGGGCGCCTCCGGCAGCCCTGCTCCGAAAATGCGAACGTCTGCAGATAGCTCGCAGGCAGAAAGAGCTAGCCTGGAAAGCTGTTGCTCAGCCTCATCTGCCCATGGCACTGCTCACACAGAGGCACAGAGACTGGGGCTGCTTGCTTGTCTTGTCCCCTCAAACTTCAAACGTAGCTTAGGTGGTCTGTGCCGGGCGCCTCCGGCAGCCCTGCTCCGAAAATGCGAACGTCTGCAGATAGCTCGCAGGCAGAAAGAGCTAGCCTGGAAAGCTGTTGCTCAGCCTCATCTGCCCATGGCACTGCTCGCACAGAGGCACAGAGACTGGGGCTGCTTGCTTGTCTTGTCCCCTCAAACTTCAAACGTAGGTTAGGTGGTCCGTGCCGGGCGCCTCCGGCAGCCCTGCTCCGAAAATCCAAACGTCTGCAGATAGCTCGCAGCCAGAAAGAGCTAGCCTGGAAAGCTGTTGCTCAGCCTCATCTGCCCATGGCACTGCTCGCACAGAGACACAGAGACTGGGGCTGCTTGCTTGTCTTGTCCCCTCAAACTTCAAACGTAGCTTAGGTGGTCCATGCCGGGCGCCTCCGGCAGCCCTGCTCCGAAAATGCAAACGTCTGCAGATAGCTCGCAGGCAGAAAGAGCTAGCCTGGAAAGCTGTTGCTCAGCCTCATCTGCCCATGGCACTGCTCGCACAGAGGCACAGAGACTGGGGCTGCTTGCTTGTCTTGTCCCCTCAAACTTCAAACGTAGCTTAGGTGGTCCGTGCCGGGCGCCTCCGGCAGCCCTGCTCCGAAAATGCAAACGTCTGCAGATAGCTCGCAGGCAGAAAGAGCTAGCCTGGAAAGCTGTTGCTCAGCCTCATCTGCCCATGGCACTGCTCGCACAGAGGCACAGAGACTGGGGCTGCTTGCTTGTCTTGTCCCCTCAAACTTCAAACGTAGCTTAGGTGGTCCGTGCCGGGCGCCTCCGGCAGCCCTGCTCCGAAAATGCGAACGTCTGCAGATAGCTCGCAGCCAGAAAGAGCTAGCCTGGAAAGCTGTTGCTCAGCCTCATCTGCCCATGGCACTGCTCGCACAGAGGCACAGAGACTGGGGCTGCTTGCTTGTCTTGTCCCCTCAAACTTGAAACGTAGCTTAGGTGGTCCATGCCGGGTGCCTCCGGCAGCCCTGCTCCGAAAATGCGAACGTCTGCAGATAGCTCGCAGGCAGAAAGAGCTAGCCTGGAAAGCTGTTGCTCAGCCTCATCTGCCCATGGCACTGCTCGCACAGAGGCACAGAGACTGGGGCTGCTTGCTTGTCTTGCCCTCTCAAACTTCAAACGTATCTTAGGAGATCCATGCCGGGCGCCTCCGGCAGCCCTGCTCCGAAAATGCAAACGTCTGCAGATAGCTCGCAGGCAGAAAGAGCTAGCCTGGAAAGCTCTTGCTCAGCCTCATCTGCCCATGGCACTGCTCGCACAGAGGCACAGAGACTGGGGCTGCTTGCTTGTCTTGTCCCCTCAAACTTCAAATGTAGCTTAGGTTGTCCGTGCCGGGCGCATCCGGCAGCCCTGCTCCGAAAATGCGAACGTCTGCAGATAGCTCGCAGGCAGAAAGAGCTAGCCTGGAAAGCTGTTGCTCAGCCTCATCTGCCCATGGCACTGCTCGCACAGAGGCACAGAGACTGGGGCTGCTTGCTTGTCTTGTCCCCTCAAACTTCAAACGTAGCTTAGGTGGTCCGTGCCAGGCGCCTCCGGCAGCCCTGCTCCGAAAATTCGAACGTCTGCAGATAGCTCGCAGGCAGAAAGAGCTAGCCTGGAAAGCTGTTGCTCAGCCTCATCTGCCCATGGCACTGCTCGCACAGAGGCACAGAGACTGGGGCTGCTTGCTTGTCTTGTCCCCTCAAACTTCAAACGTAGCTTAGGTGGACTGTGCTGGGCGCCTCCGGCAGCCCTGCTCCGAAAATGCGAACGTCTGCAGATAGCTCGCAGGCAGAAAGAGCTAGCCTGGAAAGCTGTTGCTCAGCCTCATCTGCCCATGGCACTGCTCACACAGAGGCACAGAGACTGGGGCTGCTTGCTTGTCTTGTCCCCTCAAACTTCAAACGTAGCTTAGGTGGTCTGTGCCGGGCGCCTCCGGCAGCCCTGCTCCGAAAATGCGAACGTCTGCAGATAGCTCGCAGGCAGAAAGAGCTAGCCTGGAAAGCTGTTGCTCAGCCTCATCTGCCCATGGCACTGCTCGCACAGAGGCACAGAGACTGGGGCTGCTTGCTTGTCTTGTCCCCTCAAACTTCAAACGTAGGTTAGGTGGTCCGTGCCGGGCGCCTCCGGCAGCCCTGCTCCGAAAATCCAAACGTCTGCAGATAGCTCGCAGCCAGAAAGAGCTAGCCTGGAAAGCTGTTGCTCAGCCTCATCTGCCCATGGCACTGCTCGCACAGAGACACAGAGACTGGGGCTGCTTGCTTGTCTTGTCCCCTCAAACTTCAAACGTAGCTTAGGTGGTCCATGCCGGGCGCCTCCGGCAGCCCTGCTCCGAAAATGCGAACGTCTGCAGATAGCTCGCAGGCAGAAAGAGCTAGCCTGGAAAGCTGTTGCTCAGCCTCATCTGCCCATGGCACTGCTCGCACAGAGGCACAGAGACTGGGGCTGCTTGCTTGTCTTGTCCCCTCAAACTTCAAACGTAGCTTAGGTGGTCCGTGCCGGGCGCCTCCGGCAGCCCTGCTCCGAAAATGCAAACGTCTGCAGATAGCTCGCAGCCAGAAAGAGCTAGCCTGGAAAGCTGTTGCTCAGCCTCATCTGCCCATGGCACTGCTCGCACAGAGGCACAGAGACTGGGGCTGCTTGCTTGTCTTGTCCCCTCAAACTTCAAACGTAGCTTAGGTGGTCCGTGCCGGGCGCCTCCGGCAGCCCTGCTCCGAAAATGCGAACGTCTGCAGATAGCTCGCAGGCAGAAAGAGCTAGCCTGGAAAGCTGTTGCTCAGCCTCATCTGCCCATGGCACTGCTCGCACAGAGGCACAGAGACTGGGGCTGCTTGCTTGTCTTGTCCCCTAAAAATTCAACGTAGCTTAGGTGGTCCGTGCCGGGCGCCTCCGGCAGCCCTGCTCCAAAAATTCGAACGTCTGCAGATAGCTCGCAGCCAGAAAGAGCTAGCCTGGAAAGCTGTTGCTCAGCCTCATCTGCCCATGGCACTGCTCGCACAGAGGCACAGAGACTGGGGCTGCTTGCTTGTCTTGTCCCCTCAAACTTCAAACGTAGCTTAGGTGGTCCGTGCCGGGCGCCTCCGGCAGCCCTGCTCCGAAAATGCGAACGTCTGCAGATAGCTCGCAGGCAGAAAGAGCTAGCCTGGAAAGCTGTTGCTCAGCCTCATCTGCCCATGGCACTGCTCGCACAGAGGCACAGAGACTGGGGCTGCTTGCTTGTCTTGCCCCCTCAAACTTCAAACGTAGCTTAGGTGGTCCGTGCCAGGCGCATCCGGCAGCCCTGCTCCGAAAATGCGAACGTCTGCAGATAGCTCGCAGGCAGAAAGAGCTAGCCTGGAAAGCTGTTGCTCAGCCTCATCTGCCCATGGCACTGCTCGCACAGAGGCACAGAGACTGGGGCTGCTTGCTTGTCTTGCCCCCTCAAACTTCAAACGTAGCTTAGGTGGTCCGTGCCGGGCGCCTCCGGCAGCCCTGCTCCGAAAATGCAAACGTCTGCAGATAGCTCGCAGGCAGAAAGAGCTAGCCTGGAAAGCTGTTGCTCAGCCTCATCTGCCCATGGCACTGCTCGCACAGAGGCACAGAGACTGGGGCTGCTTGCTTGTCTTGTCCCCTCAAACTTCAAACGTAGCTTAGGTGGTCCGTGCCGGGTGCCTCCGGCAGCCCTGCTCCGAAAATGCGAACGTCTGCAGATAGCTCGCAGGCAGAAAGAGCTAGCCTGGAAAGCTGTTGCTCAGCCTCATCTGCCCATGGCACTGCTCGCACAGAGGCACAGAGACTGGGGCTGCTTGCTTGTCTTGTCCCCTCAAACTTGAAACGTATCTTAGGTGGTCCATGCCGGGTGCCTCCGGCAGCCCTGCTCCGAAAATGCGAACGTCTGCAGATAGCTCGCAGGCAGAAAGAGCTAGCCTGGAAAGCTGTTGCTCAGCCTCCTCTGCCCATGGCACTGCTCGCACAGAGGCACAGAGACTGGGGCTGCTTGCTTGTCTTGTCCCCTCAAACTTCAAACGTAGCTTAGGTGGTCTGTGCCGGACGCCTCCTGCAGCCCTGCTCTGAAAATGCGAACGTCTGCAGATAGCTCGCAGGCAGAAAGAGCTAGCCTGGAAAGCTGTTGCTCAGCCTCATCTGCCCATGGCACTGCTCGCACAGAGGCACAGAGACTGGGGCTGCTTGCTTGTCTTGTCCCCTCAAACTTCAAACGTAGCTTAGGTGGTCTGTGCCGGACGCCTCCTGCAGCCCTGCTCTGAAAATGCGAACGTCTGCAGATAGCTCGCAGGCAGAAAGAGCTAGCCTGGAAAGCTGTTGCTCAGCCTCATCTGCCCATGGCACTGCTCGCACAGAGGCACAGGGACTGGGTCTGCTTGCTTGTCTTGACCCCTCAAACTTCAAACGTAGCTTAGGTGGTCCGTGCCGGGCGCCTCCGGCAGTCCTGCTCCGAAAATGCAAACGTCTGCAGATAGCTCGCAGGCAGAAAGAGCTAGCCTGGAAAGCTGTTGCTCAGCCTCATCTGCCCATGGCACTGCTCGCGCAGAGTCACAGAGAGTGGGGCTGCTTGCTTGTCTTGTCCCCTCAAACTTCAAAAGTGTCTTAGGTTGTCTGTGCCGTGCGCCTCCGGCAGCCCTGCTCCGAAAATGCAAACGTCTGCAGATAGCTCGCAGGCAGAAAGAGCTAGCCTGGAAAGCTGTTGCTCAGCCTCATCTGCCCATGGCACTGCTCGCACAGAGGCACAGAGACTGGGGCTGCTTGCTTGTTTTGCCCCCTCAAACTTCAAACGTAGCTTAGGTGGTCCGTGCCGGGCGCCTCCTGCAGCCCTGCTCTGAAAATGCGAACGTCTGCAGATAGCTCGCAGGCAGAAAGAGCTAGCCTGGAAAGCTGTTGCTCAGCCTCATCTGCCCATGGCACTGCTCGCACAGAGGCACAGAGACTGGGGCTGCTTGCTTGTCTTGTCCCCTCAAAAATCAAACGTATCTAGGTGGTCAGTTCCTGGCGCATCCGGCAGCCCTGCTCCGAAAATGCAAACGTCTGCAGATAGCTCGCAGGCAGAAAGAGCTAGCCTGGAAAGCTGTTGCTCAGCCTCATCTGCCCATGGCACTGCTCGCACAGAGGCACAGAGACTGGGGCTGCTTGCTTGTCTTGTCCCCTCAAACTTCAAACGTAGCTTAGGTGGTCCGTGCCGGGTGCCTCCGGCAGCCCTGCTCCGAAAATGCAAACGTCTGCAGATAGCTCGCAGGCAGAAAGAGCTAGCCTGGAAAGCTGTTGCTCAGCCTCATCTGCCCATGGCACTGCTCGCACAGAGGCACAGAGACTGGGGCTGCTTGCTTGTCTTGTCCCCTCAAACTTCAAACGTAGCTTAGGTGGTCCGTGCCGGGTGCCTCCGGCAGCCCTGCTCCGAAAATGCGAACATCTGCAGATAGCTCGCAGCCAGAAATAGCTAGCCTGGAAAGCTGTTGCTCAGCGTCATCTGCCCATGGCACTGCTCGCACAGAGGCACAGAGACTGGGGCTGCTTGCTTATCTTGTCCCCTCAAACTTCAAACGTAGCTTAGGTGGTCTGTGCCGGGCGCCTCCGGCAACCCTGCTCAAAAAATGCGAACGTCTGCAGATAGCTCGCAGGCAGAAAGAGCTAGCCTGGAAAGCTGTTGCTGAGCCTCATCTGCCCATGGCACTGCTCGCACAGAGGCACAGAGACTGGGGCTGCTTGCTTGTCTTGTCCCCTCAAACTTCAAACGTAGCTTAGGTGGTTCGTGCCGGGCGCCTCCGGAAGTCCTGCTCCGAAAATGCGAACGTCTGCAGATAGCTCGCAGGCAGAAAGTGCTAGCCTGGAAAGCTGCTGCTCAGCCTCATCTGCCCATGGCACTGCTCGCGCAGAGTCACAGAGACTGGGGCTGCTTGCTTGTCTTGTCCCCTCAAACTTCAAAAGTATCTTAGGTTGTCTGTGCCGTGCGCCTCCGGCAGGCCTGCTCCGAAAATGCAAACGTCTGCAGATAGCTCGCAGCCAGAAAGAGCTAGCCTGGAAAGCTGTTGCTCAGCCTCATCTGCCCATGGCACTGCTCGCGCAGAGTCACAGAGACTGGGGCTGCTTGCTTGTCTTGTCCCCTCAAACTTCAAAAGTATCTTAGGTTGTCTGTGCCGTGCGCCTCCGGCAGGCCTGCTCCGAAAATGCAAACGTCTGCAGATAGCTCGCAGCCAGAAAGAGCTAGCCTGGAAAGCTGTTGCTCAGTCTCATCTGCCCATGGCACTGCTCGCACAGAGGCACAGAGACTGGGGCTGCTTGCTTGTCTTGTCCCCTCAAACTTCAAACGTAGATTAGGTGGTCCGTGCCGGGCGCTTCCGGCAGCCCTGCTCCGAAAATGCGAACGTCTGCAGATAGCTCGCAGGCAGAAAGAGCTAGCCTGGAAAGCTGTTGCTCAGTCTCATCTGCCCATGGCACTGCTCGCACAGAGGCACAGAGACTGGGGCTGCTTGCTTGTCTTGCCCCCTCAAACTTCAAATGTAGCTTAGGTGGTCCGTGCCGGGCGCCTCCGGCAGCCCTGCTCCGAAAATGCAAACGTCTGCAGATAGCTCGCAGGCAGAAAGAGCTAGCCTGGAAAGCTGTTGCTCAGCCTAATCTGCCCATGGCACTGCTCGCACAGAGGCACAGAGACTGGGGCTGCTTGCTTGTCTTGTCCCCTCAAACTTCAAACGTAGCTTAGGTGGTCCGTGCCGGGCGCCTCCGGCAGTCCTGCTCCGAAAATGCGAACGTCTGCAGATAGCTCGCAGGCAGAAAGAGCTAGCCTGGAAAGCTGTTGCTCAGCCTCATCTGCCCATGGCACTGCTCGCACAGAGGCACAGAGACTGGGGCTGCTTGCTTGTCTTGTCCCCTCAAACTTCAAACGTAGCTTAGGTGGTCCGTGCCGGGCGCCTCCGGCAGCCCTGCTCCGAAAATGCGAACGTCTGCAGATAGCTCGCAGGCAGAAAGAGCTAGCCTGGAAAGCTGTTGCTCAGCCTCATCTGCCCATGGCACTGCTCGCACAGAGGCACAGAGACTGGGGCTGCTTGCTTGTCTTGTCCCCTCAAAAATCAAACGTATCTAGGTGGTCAGTTCCTGGCGCATCCGGCAGCCCTGCTCCGAAAATGCAAACGTCTGCAGATAGCTAGCAGGCAGAAAGAGCTAGCCTGGAAAGCTGTTGCTCAGCCTCATCTGCCCATGGCACTGCTCGCACAGAGGCACAGAGACTGGGGCTGCTTGCTTGTCTTGTCCCCTCAAACTTCAAACGTAGCTTAGGTGGTCCGTGCCGGGCGCCTCCGGCAGCCCTGCTCCGAAAATGCGAACGTCTGCAGATAGCTCGCAGGCAGAAAGAGCTAGCCTGGAAAGCTGTTGCTCAGCCTCATCTGCCCATGGCACTGCTCGCACAGAGGCACAGAGACTGGGGCTGCTTGCTTGTCTTGTCCCCTCAAAAATCAAACGTATCTAGGTGGTCAGTTCCTGGCGCATCCGGCAGCCCTGCTCCGAAAATGCAAACGTCTGCAGATAGCTCGCAGGCAGAAAGAGCTAGCCTGGAAAGCTGTTGCTCAGCCTCATCTGCCCATGGCACTGCTCGCACAGAGGCACAGAGACTGGGGCTGCTTGCTTGTCTTGTCCCCTCAAACTTCAAACGTAGCTTAGGTGGTCCGTGCCGGGTGCCTCCGGCAGCCCTGCTCCGAAAATGCAAACGTCTGCAGATAGCTCGCAGGCAGAAAGAGCTAGCCTGGAAAGCTGTTGCTCAGCCTCATCTGCCCATGGCACTGCTCGCACAGAGGCACAGAGACTGGGGCTGCTTGCTTGTCTTGTCCCCTCAAACTTCAAACGTAGCTTAGGTGGTCCGTGCCGGGCGCCTCCGGCAGCCCTGCTCCGAAAATGCGAACGTCTGCAGATAGCTCGCAGGCAGAAAGAGCTAGCCTGGAAAGCTGTTGCTCAGCCTCATCTGCCCATGGCACTGCTCGCACAGAGGCACAGAGACTGGGGCTGCTTGCTTGTCTTGTCCCCTCAAACTTCAAACGTAGCTTAGGTGGTCCGTGCCGGGCGCTTCCGGCAGCCCTGCTCCGAAAATGCGAACGTCTGCAGATAGCTCGCAGGCAGAAAGAGCTAGCCTGGAAAGCTGTTGCTCAGCCTCATCTGCCCATGGCACTGCTCGCACAGAGGCACAGAGACTGGGGCTGCTTGCTTGTCTTGTCCCCTCAAACTTCAAACGTAGCTTAGGTGGTCCGTGCCGGGCGCTTCCGGCAGCCCTGCTCCGAAAATGCAAACGTCTGCAGATAGCTCGCAGGCAGAAAGAGCTAGCCTGGAAAGCTGCTGCTCAGCCTAATCTGCCCATGGCACTGCTCGCACAGAGGCACAGAGACTGGGGCTGCTTGCTTGTCTTGTCCCCTCAAACTTCAAACGTAGCTTAGGTGGTCCGTGCCGGGCGCCTCCGGCAGCCCTGCTCCAAAAATGCAAACGTCTGCAGATAGCTCGCAGGCAGAAAGAGCTAGCCTGGAAAGCTGTTGCTCAGCCTCATCTGCCCATGGCACTGCTCGCACAGAGGCACAGAGACTGGGGCTGCTTGCTTGTCTTGTCCCCTCAAACTTCAAACGTAGCTTAGGTGGTCCGTGCCAGGCGCCTCCGGCAGCCCTGCTCCGAAAATGCGAACGTCTGCAGATAGCTCGCAGGCAGAAAGAGCTAGCCTGGAAAGCTGTTGCTCAGCCTCATCTGCCCATGGCACTGCTCGCACAGAGGCACAGAGACTGGGGCTGCTTGCTTGTCTTGTCCCCTCAAACTTCAAACGTAGCTTAGGTGGTCCGTGCCGGGCGCCTCCGGCAGCCCTGCTCCGAAAATGCAAACGTCTGCAGATAGCTCGCAGGCAGAAAGAGCTAGCCTGGAAAGCTGTTGCTCAGCCTCATCTGCCCATGGCACTGCTCGCACAGAGGCACAGAGACTGGGGCTGCTTGCTTGTCTTGTCCCCTCAAACTTCAAACGTAGCTTAGGTGGTCTGTGCCGGGCGCCTCCGGCAGCCCTGCTCCGAAAATGCGAACGTCTGCAGATAGCTCGCAGGCAGAAAGAGCTAGCCTGGAAAGCTGTTGCTCAGCCTCATCTGTCCATGGCACTGCTCGCACAGAGGCACAGAGACTGGGGCTGCTTGCTTGTTTTGTCCCCTCAAACTTCAAATATAGCTTAGGTGGTCCGTGCCGGTCGCCTCTGGCAGCCCTGCTCCGAAACTGCGAATGTCTACAGATAGCTCGCAGGCAGAAAGAGCTAGCCTGGAAAGCTGTTGCTCAGCCTCATCTGCCCATGGCACTGCTCGCACACAGGCACAGAGACTGGGGCTGCTTGCTTGTTTTGCCCCCTCAAACTTCAAACGTAGCTTTGGTGGTCCGTGCCGGGCGCCTCCGGCAGCCCTGCTCCAAAAATTCGAACGTCTGCAGATAGCTCGCAGGCAGAAAGAGCTAGCCTGGAAAGCTGTTGCTCAGCCTCATCTGCCCATGGCACTGCTCGCACAGAGGCACAGAGACTGGGGCTGCTTGCTTGTTTTGCCCCCTCAAACTTCAAACGTAGCTTAGGTGGTCCGTGCCGGGCGCCTCCGGCAGCCCTGCTCCGAAAATGCAAACGTCTGCAGATAGCTCGCAGGCAGAAAGAGCTAGCCTGGAAAGCTGTTGCTCAGCCTCATCTGCCCATGGCACTGCTCGCACAGAGGCACAGAGACTGGGGCTGCTTGCTTGTCTTGCCCCCTCAAACTTCAAACGTAGCTTAGGTGATCCGTGCCGGGCGCCTCCGGCAGCCCTGCTCCGAAAATGCAAACGTCTGCAGATAGCTCGCAGGCAGAAAGAGCTAGCCTGGAAAGCTGTTGCTCAGCCTCATCTGCCCATGGCACTGCTCGCACAGAGGCACAGAGACTGGGGCTGCTTGCTTGTCTTGTCCCCTCAAAAATCAAACGTAGCTAGGTGGTCAGTTCCTGGCGCATCCGGCAGCCCTGCTCCGAAAATGCAAACGTCTGCACATAGCTCGCAGGCAGAAAGAGCTAGCCTGGAAAGCTGTTGCTCAGCCTCATCTGCCCATGGCACTGCTCGCACAGAGGCACAGAGACTGGGGCTGCTTGCTTGTCTTGTCCCCTCAAACTTCAAACGTAGCTTAGGTGGTCCGTGCCGGGCGCCTCCGGCAGCCCTGCTCCGAAAATGCGAACGTCTGCAGATAGCTCGCAGGCAGAAAGAGCTAGCCTGGAAAGCTGTTGCTCAGCCTCATCTGCCCATGGCACTGCTCGCACAGAGGCACAGAGACTGGGGCTGCTTGCTTGTCTTGTCCCCTCAAACTTCAAACGTTACTTAGGTGGTTTGTGCCGGACGCCTCCGGCAGCGCTGCTCCGAAAATGCGAACATCTGCAGATAGCTCGCAGGCAGAAAGAGCTAGCCTGGAAAGCTGTTGCTCAGCGTCATCTGCCCATGGCACTGCTCGCACAGAGGCACAGAGACTGGGGCTGCTTGCTTATCTTGTCCCCTCAAACTTCAAACGTAGCTTAGGTGGTCTGTGCCGGGCGCCTCCGGCAACCCTGCTCAAAAAATGCGAACGTCTGCAGATAGCTCGCAGGCAGAAAGAGCTAGCCTGGAAAGCTGTTGCTCAGCCTCATCTGCCCATGGCACTGCTCGCATAGAGGCACAGAGACTGGGGCTGCTTGCTTGTCTTGACCCCTCAAACTTCAAACGTAGCTTAGTTGGTCCGTGCCGGGCGCCTCCGGAAGTCCTGCTCCGAAAATGCGAACGTCTGCAGATAGCTCGCAGGCAGAAAGAGCTAGCCTGGAAAGCTGTTGCTCAGCCTCATCTGCCCATGGCACTGCTCGCGCAGAGTCACAGAGACTGGGGCTGCTTGCTTGTCTTGTCCCCTCAAACTTCAAACGTAGCTTAGGTTGTCTGTGCCGTGCGCCTCCGGCAGCCCTGCTCCGAAAATGCAAACGTCTGCAGATAGCTCGCAGCCAGAAAGAGCTAGCCTGGAAAGCTGTTGCTCAGCCTCATCTGCCCATGGCACTGCTCGCACAGAGGCACAGAGACTGGGGCTGCTTGCTTGTCTTGTCCCCTCAAACTTCAAACGTAGCTTAGGTGGTCCGTGCCAGGCGCCTCCGGCAGCCCTGCTCCGAAAATGCGAACGTCTGCAGATAGCTCGCAGGCAGAAAGAGCTAGCCTGGAAAGCTGTTGCTCAGCCTCATCTGCCCATGGCACTGCTCGCACAGAGGCACAGAGACTGGGGCTGCTTGCTTGTCTTGTCCCCTCAAACTTCAAACGTAGCTTAGGTGGTCCATGCCGGGCGCCTCCGGCAGCCCTGCTCCGAAAATGCGAACGTCTGCAGATAGCTCGCAGGCAGAAAGAGCTAGCCTGGAAAGCTGTTGCTCAGCCTCATCTGCCCATGGCACTGCTCGCACAGAGGCACAGAGACTGGGGCTGCTTGCTTGTCTTGCCCCCTCAAACTTCAAACGTAGCTTAGGTGGTCCGTGCCGGGCGCCTCCGGCAGCGCTGCTCCAAAAATGCAAACGTCTGCAGATAGCTCGCAGGCAAAAGAGCTAGCCTGGAAAGCTGTTGCTCAGCCTCATCTGCCCATGGCACTGCTCGCACAGAGGCACAGAGACTGGGGCTGCTTGCTTGTCTTGTCCCCTCAAACTTCAAACGTAGCTTAGGTGGTCTGTGCCGGGCGCCTCCGGCAGCCCTGCTCCGAAAATGCGAACGTCTGCAGATAGCTCGCAGGCAGAAAGAGCTAGCCTGGAAAGCTGTTGCTCAGCCTCATCTGCCCATGGCACTGCTCGCACAGAGGCACAGAGACTGGGGCTGCTTGCTTGTCTTGTCCCCTCAAACTTCAAATGTAGCTTAGGTGGTCCGTGCCGGGCGCCTCCGGCAGCCCTGCTCCAAAAATGCGAACGTCTGCAGATAGCTCGCAGGCAGAAAGAGCTAGCCTGGAAAGCTGTTGCTCCGCCTCATGTGCCCATGGCACTGCTCGCACAGAGGCACAGAGACTGAGGCTGCTTGCTTGTTTTGCCCCCTCAAACTTCAAACGTAGCTTAGGTGGTCCGTGCCGGGCGCATCCGGTAGCCCTGCTCCGAAAATGCGAATGTCTGCAGATAGCTCGCAGGCAGAAAGAGCTAGCCTGGAAAGCTGTTGCTCAGCCTCATCTGCCCATGGCACTGCTCGCACAGAGGCACAGAGACTGGGGCTGCTTGCTTGTCTTGCCCCCTCAAACTTCAAACGTAACTTAGGTGGTCCGTGCCGTGCGCCTCCGGCAGCCCTGCTCCGAAAATGCGAACGTCTGCAGATAGCTCGCAGGCAGAAAGAGCTAGCCTGGAAAGCTGTTGCTCAGCCTCATCTGCCCATGGCACTGCTCGCACAGAGGCACAGAGACTGGGGCTGCTTGCTTGTCTTGTCCCCTCAAACTTCAAACGTAGCTTAGGTGGTCCGTGCCGGGCGCCTCCGGCAGCCTTACTCCGAAAATGCGAACGTCTGCAGATAGCTCGCAGGCAGAAAGAGCTAGCCTGGAAAGCTGTTGCTCAGCCTCATCTGCCCATGGCACTGCTCGCACAGAGGCACAGAGACTGGGGCTGCTTGCTTGTCTTGCCCTCTCAAACTTCAAACGTAGCTTAGGTGGTCTGTGCCGGGCGCCTCCGGCAGCCCTGCTCCGAAAATGCAAACGTCTGCAGATAGCTAGCAGGCAGAAAGAGCTAGCCTGGAAAGCTGTTGCTCAGCCTCATCTGCCCATGGCACTGCTCGCACAGAGGCACAGAGACTGGGGCTGCTTGCTTGTCTTGTCCCCTCAAACTTCAAACGTAGCTTAGGTGGTCCGTGCCGGGCGCCTCCGGCAGCCCTGCTCCGAAAATGCAAACGTCTGCAGATAGCTCGCAGGCAGAAAGAGCTAGCCTGGAAAGCTGTTGCTCAGCCTCATCTGCCCATGGCACTGCTCGCACAGAGGCAAAGAGACTGGGGCTGCTTGCTTGTCTTGTTCCCCCTCAAACTTCAAACGTAGCTTAGGTGGTCCGTGCCGGGCGCCTCCGGCAGCCCTGCTCCAAAAATTCGAACGTCTGCAGATAGCTCGCAGCCAGAAAGAGCTAGCCTGGAAAGCTGTTGCTCAGCCTCATCTGCCCATGGCACTGCTCGCACAGAGGCACAGAGACTGGGGCTGCTTGCTTGTCTTGCCCCCTCAAACTTCAAACGTAGCTTAGGTGGTCCGTGCCGGGCGCATCCGGCAGCCCTGCTCCGAAAATGCGAACGTCTGCAGATAGCTCGCAGGCAGAAAGAGCTAGCCTGGAAAGCTGTTGCTCAGCCTCATCTGCCCATGGCACTGCTCGCACAGAGGCACAGAGACTGGGGCTGCTTGCTTGTCTTGCCCCCTCAAACTTCAAACGTAGCTTAGGTGGTCCGTGCCGGGCGCCTCCGGCAGCCCTGCTCCGAAAATGCAAACGTCTGCAGATAGCTCGCAGGCAGAAAGAGCTAGCCTGGAAAGCTGTTGCTCCGCCTCATCTGCCCATGGCACTGCTCGCACAGAGGCACAGAGACTGGGGCTGCTTGCTTGTCTTGTCCCCTCAAACTTCAAACGTAGCTTAGGTGGTCCGTGCCGGGTGCCTCCGGCAGCCCTGCTCCGAAAATGCGAACGTCTGCAGATAGCTCGCAGCCAGAAAGAGCTAGCCTGGAAAGCTGTTGCTCAGCCTCATCTGCCCATGGCACTGCTCGCACAGAGGCACAGAGACTGGGGCTGCTTGCTTGTCTTGTCCCCTCAAACTTGAAACGTAGCTTAGGTGGTCCATGCCGGGTGCCTCCGGCAGCCCTGCTCCGAAAATGCGAACGTCTGCAGATAGCTCGCAGGCAGAAAGAGCTAGCCTGGAAAGCTGTTGCTCAGCCTCATCTGCCCATGGCACTGCTCGCACAGAGGCACAGAGACTGGGGCTGCTTGCTTGTCTTGCCCTCTCAAACTTCAAACGTATCTTAGGAGATCCGTGCCGGGCGCCTCCGGCAGCCCTGCTCCGAAAATGCAAACGTCTGCAGATAGCTCGCAGGCAGAAAGAGCTAGCCTGGAAAGCTCTTGCTCAGCCTCATCTGCCCATGGCACTGCTCGCACAGAGGCACAGAGACTGGGGCTGCTTGCTTGTCTTGTCCCCTCAAACTTCAAATGTAGCTTAGGTGGTCCGTGCCGGGCGTATCCGGCAGCCCTGCTCCGAAAATGCGAACGTCTGCAGATAGCTCGCAGGCAGAAAGAGCTAGCCTGGAAAGCTGTTGCTCAGCCTCATCTGCCCATGGCACTGCTCGCACAGAGGCACAGAGACTGGGGCTGCTTGCTTGTCTTGTCCCCTCAAACTTCAAACGTAGCTTAGGTGGTCCGTGCCAGGCGCCTCCGGCAGCCCTGCTCCGAAAATTCGAACGTCTGCAGATAGCTCGCAGGCAGAAAGAGCTAGCCTGGAAAGCTGTTGCTCAGCCTCATCTGCCCATGGCACTGCTCGCACCGAGGCACAGAGACTGGGGCTGCTTGCTTGTCTTGTCCCCTCAAACTTCAAACATAGCTTAGGTGGACTGTGCTGGGCGCCTCCGGCAGCCCTGCTCCGAAAATGCGAACGTCTGCAGATAGCTCGCAGGCAGAAAGAGCTAGCCTGGAAAGCTGTTGCTCAGCCTCATCTGCCCATGGCACTGCTCACACAGAGGCACAGAGACTGGGGCTGCTTGCTTGTCTTGTCCCCTCAAACTTCAAACGTAGCTTAGGTGGTCTGTGCCGGGCGCCTCCGGCAGCCCTGCTCCGAAAATGCGAACGTCTGCAGATAGCTCGCAGGCAGAAAGAGCTAGCCTGGAAAGCTGTTGCTCAGCCTCATCTGCCCATGGCACTGCTCGCACAGAGGCACAGAGACTGGGGCTGCTTGCTTGTCTTGTCCCCTCAAACTTCAAACGTAGCTTAGGTGGTCCGTGCCGGGCGCCTCCGGCAGCCCTGCTCCGAAAATGCAAACGTCTGCAGATAGCTCGCAGCCAGAAAGAGCTAGCCTGGAAAGCTGTTGCTCAGCCTCATCTGCCCATGGCACTGCTCGCACAGAGGCACAGAGACTGGGGCTGCTTGCTTGTCTTGTCCCCTCAAACTTCAAACGTAGCTTAGGTGGTCCGTGCCGGGCGCCTCCGGCAGCCCTGCTCCGAAAATGCGAACGTCTGCAGATAGCTCGCAGGCAGAAAGAGCTAGCCTGGAAAGCTGTTGCTCAGCCTCATCTGCCCATGGCACTGCTCGCACAGAGGCACAGAGACTGGGGCTGCTTGCTTGTCTTGTCCCCTCAAAAATTCAACGTAGCTTAGGTGGTCCGTGCCGGGCGCCTCCGGCAGCCCTGCTCCAAAAATTCGAACGTCTGCAGATAGCTCGCAGCCAGAAAGAGCTAGCCTGGAAAGCTGTTGCTCAGCCTCATCTGCCCATGGCACTGCTCGCACAGAGGCACAGAGACTGGGGCTGCTTGCTTGTCTTGTCCCCTCAAACTTCAAACGTAGCTTAGGTGGTCCGTGCCGGGCGCCTCCGGCAGCCCTGCTCCGAAAATGCGAACGTCTGCAGATAGCTCGCAGGCAGAAAGAGCTAGCCTGGAAAGCTGTTGCTCAGCCTCATCTGCCCATGGCACTGCTCGCACAGAGGCACAGAGACTGGGGCTGCTTGCTTGTCTTGCCCCCTCAAACTTCAAACGTAGCTTAGGTGGTCCGTGCCGGGCGCATCCGGCAGCCCTGCTCCGAAAATGCGAACGTCTGCAGATAGCTCGCAGGCAGAAAGAGCTAGCCTGGAAAGCTGTTGCTCAGCCTCATCTGCCCATGGCACTGCTCGCACAGAGGCACAGAGACTGGGGCTGCTTGCTTGTCTTGCCCCCTCAAACTTCAAACGTAGCTTAGGTGGTCCGTGCCGGGCGCCTCCGGCAGCCCTGCTCCGAAAATGCAAACGTCTGCAGATAGCTCGCAGGCAGAAAGAGTTAGCCTGGAAAGCTGTTGCTCAGCCTCATCTGCCCATGGCACTGCTCGCACAGAGGCACAGAGACTGGGGCTGCTTGCTTGTCTTGTCCCCTCAAACTTCAAACGTAGCTTAGGTGGTCCGTGCCGGGCGCATCCGGCAGCCGTGCTCCGAAAATGCGAACGTCTGCAGATAGCTCGCAGGCAGAAAGAGCTAGCCTGGAAAGCTGTTGCTCAGCCTCATCTGCCCATGGCACTGCTCGCACAGAGGCACAGAGACTGGGGCTGCTTGCTTGTCTTGTCCCCTCAAACTTCAAACGTAGCTTAGGTGGTCCGTGCCAGGCGCCTCCGGCAGCCCTGCTCCGAAAATTCGAACGTCTGCAGATAGCTCGCAGGCAGAAAGAGCTAGCCTGGAAAGCTGTTGCTCAGCCTCATCTGCCCATGGCACTGCTCGCACAGAGGCACAGAGACTGGGGCTGCTTGCTTGTCTTGTCCCCTCAAACTTCAAACGTAGCTTAGGTGGACTGTGCTGGGCGCCTCCGGCAGCCCTGCTCCGAAAATGCGAACGTCTGCAGATAGCTCGCAGGCAGAAAGAGCTAGCCTGGAAAGCTGTTGCTCAGCCTCATCTGCCCATGGCACTGCTCACACAGAGGCACAGAGACTGGGGCTGCTTGCTTGTCTTGTCCCCTCAAACTTCAAACGTAGCTTAGGTGGTCTGTGCCGGGCGCCTCCGGCAGCCCTGCTCCGAAAATGCGAACGTCTTCAGATAGCTCGCAGGCAGAAAGAGCTAGCCTGGAAAGCTGTTGCTCAGCCTCATCTGCCCATGGCACTGCTCGCACAGAGGCACAGAGACTGGGGCTGCTTGCTTGTCTTGTCCCCTCAAACTTCAAACGTAGGTTAGGTGGTCCGTGCCGGGCGCCTCCGGCAGCCCTGCTCCGAAAATCCAAACGTCTGCAGATAGCTCGCAGGCAGAAAGAGCTAGCCTGGAAAGCTGTTGCTCAGCCTCATCTGCCCATGGCACTGCTCGCACAGAGACACAGAGACTGGGGCTGCTTGCTTGTCTTGTCCCCTCAAACTTCAAACGTATCTTAGGTGGTCCATGCCGGGCGCCTCCGGCAGCCCTGCTCCGAAAATGCGAACGTCTGCAGATAGCTCGCAGGCAGAAAGAGCTAGCCTGGAAAGCTGTTGCTCAGCCTCATCTGCCCATGGCACTGCTCGCACAGAGGCACAGAGACTGGGGCTGCTTGCTTGTCTTGTCCCCTCAAACTTCAAACGTAGCTTAGGTGGTCCGTGCCGGGCGCCTCCGGCAGCCCTGCTCCGAAAATGCAAACGTCTGCAGATAGCTCGCAGGCAGAAAGAGCTAGCCTGGAAAGCTGTTGCTCAGCCTCATCTGCCCATGGCACTGCTCGCACAGAGGCACAGAGACTGGGGCTGCTTGCTTGTCTTGTCCCCTCAAACTTCAAACGTAGCTTAGGTGGTCCGTGCCGGGCGCCTCCGGCAGCCCTGCTCCGAAAATGCGAACGTCTGCAGATAGCTCGCAGGCAGAAAGAGCTAGCCTGGAAAGCTGTTGCTCAGCCTCATCTGCCCATGGCACTGCTCGCACAGAGGCACAGAGACTGGGGCTGCTTGCTTGTCTTGTCCCCTCAAAAATTCAACGTAGCTTAGGTGGTCCGTGCCGGGCGCCTCCGGCAGCCCTGCTCCAAAAATGCAAACATCTGCAGATAGCTCGCAGGCAGAAAGAGCTAGCCTGGAAAGCTGTTGCTCAGCCTCATCTGCCCATGGCACTGCTCGCACAGAGGCACAGAGACTGGGGCTGCTTGCTTGTCTTGCCCCCTCAAACTTCAAACGTAGCTTAGGTGGTCCGTGCCGAGCGCCTCCGGCAGCCCTGCTCCGAAAATGCAAACGTCTGCAGATAGCTCGCAGGCAGAAAGAGCTAGCCTGGAAAGCTGTTGCTCAGCCTCATCTGCCCATGGCACTGCTCGCACAGAGGCACAGAGACTGGGGCTGCTTGCTTGTCTTGCCCCCTCAAACTTCAAACGTAGCTTAGGTGGTCCGTGCCGGGCGCCTCCGGCAGCCCTGCTCCGAAAATGAAAACGTCTGCAGATAGCTCGCAGGCAGAAAGAGCTAGCCTGGAAAGCTGTTGTTCAGCCTCATCTGCCCATGGCACTGCTCGCACAGAGGCACAGAGACTGGGGCTGCTTGCTTGTTTTGTCCCCTCAAACTTCATATGTAGCTTAGGTGGTCCCTGCCGGGCGCTTCCGGCAGCCCTGCTCCGAAACTGAGAATGTCTACAGATAGCTCGCAGGCAGAAAGAGCTAACCTGGAAAGCTGTTGCTCAGCCTCATCTGCCCATGGCACTGCTCGCACAGAGGCACAGAGACTGGGGCTGCTTGCTTGTTTTGCCCCCTCAAACTTCAAACGTAGCTTTGGTGGTCCGTGCCGAGCGCCTCCGGCAGCCCTGCTCTGAAAATGCAAACGTCTGCAGATAGCTCGCAGCCAGAAAGAGCTAGCCTGGAAAGCTGTTGCTCAGCCTCATCTGCCCATGGCACTGCTCGCACAGAGGCACAGAGACTGGGGCTGCTTGCTTGTCTTGTCCCCTCAAACTTCAAACGTAGCTTAGGTGGTCCGTGCCGGGCGCCTCCGGCAGCCCTGCTCCGAAAATGCAAACGTCTGCAGATAGCTCGCAGGCAGAAAGAGCTAGCCTGGAAAGCTGTTGCTCAGCCTCATCTGCCCATGGCACTGCTCGCACAGAGGCACAGAGACTGGGGCTGCTTGCTTGTCTTGACCCCTCAAACTTCAAACGTAGCTTAGGTGGTCCGTGCCGGGCGCCTCCGGCAGTCCTGCTCCGAAAATGCGAACGTCTGCACATAGCTCGCAGGCAGAAAGAGCTAGCCTGGAAAGCTGTTGCTCAGCCTCATCTGCCCATGGCACTGCTCGCACACAGGCACAGAGACTGGGGCTGCTTGCTTGTCTTGTCCCCTCAAACTTCAAAAGTATCTTAGGTTGTCTGTGCCGTGCGCCTCCGGCAGCCCTGCTCCGAAAATGCAAACGTCTGCAGATAGCTCGCAGGCAGAAAGAGCTAGCCTGGAAAGCTGTTGCTCAGCCTCATCTGCCCATGGCACTGCTCGCACAGAGGCACAGAGACTGGGGCTGCTTGCTTGTTTTGCCCCCTCAAACTTCAAACGTAGCTTAGGTGGTCCGTGCCGGGCGCCTCCTGCAGCCCTGCTCTGAAAATGCGAACGTCTGCAGATAGCTCGCAGGCAGAAAGAGCTAGCCTGGAAAGCTGTTGCTCAGCCTCATCTGTCCATGGCACTGCTCGCACAGAGGCACAGAGACTGGGGCTGCTTGCTTGTTTTGTCCCCTCAAACTTCAAATATAGCTTAGGTGGTCCGTGCCGGGCGCCTCTGGCAGCCCTGCTCCAAAACTGCGAATGTCTGCAGATAGCTCGCAGGCAGAAAGAGCTAGCCTGGAAAGCTGTTGCTCAGCCTCATCTGCCCATGGCACTGCTCGCACAGAGGCACAGAGACTGGGGCTGCTTGCTTGTTTTGCCCCCTCAAACTTCAAACGTAGCTTTGGTGGTCCGTGCCGGGCGCCTCCGGCAGCCCTGCTCCGAAAATGCGAACATCTGCAGATAGCTCGCAGGCAGAAAGAGCTAGCCTGGAAAGCTGTTGCTCAGCCTCATCTGCCCATGGCACTGCTCGCACAGAGGCACAGAGACTGGGGCTGCTTGCTTGTTTTGCCCCCTCAAACTTCAAACGTAGCTTAGGTGGTCCGTGCCGGGCGCCTCCGGCAGCCCTGCTCCGAAAATGCAAACGTCTGCAGATAGCTCGCAGGCAGAAAGAGCTAGCCTGGAAAGCTGTTGCTCAGCCTCATCTGCCCATGGCACTGCTCGCACAGAGGCACAGAGACTGGGGCTGCTTGCTTGTCTTGCTCCCTCAAACTTCAAACGTAGCTTAGGTGGTCCGTGCCGGGCGCCTCCGGCAGCCCTGCTCCGAAAATGCAAACGTCTGCAGATAGCTCGCAGGCAGAAAGAGCTAGCCTGGAAAGCTGTTGCTCAGCCTCATCTGCCCATGGCACTGCTCGCACAGAGGCACAGAGACTGGGGCTGCTTGCTTGTCTTGTCCCCTCAAAAATCAAACGTAGCTAGGTGGTCAGTTCCTGGCGCATCCGGCAGCCCTGCTCCGAAAATGCAAACGTCTGCAGATAGCTCGCAGGCAGAAAGAGCTAGCCTGGAAAGCTGTTGCTCAGCCTCATCTGCCCATGGCACTGCTCGCACAGAGGCACAGAGACTGGGGCTGCTTCCTTGTCTTGTCCCCTCAAACTTCAAACGTAGCTTAGGTGGTCCGTGCCGGGCGCCTCCGGCAGCCCTGCTCCGAAAATGCAAACGTCTGCAGATAGCTCGCAGGCAGAAAGAGCTAGCCTGGAAAGCTGTTGCTCAGCCTCATCTGCCCATGGCACTGCTCGCACAGAGGCACAGAGACTGGGGCTGCTTGCTTGTCTTGTCCCCTCAAACTTCAAACGTAGCTTAGGTGGTCTGTGCCGGACGCATCCGGCAGCGCTGCTCCGAAAATGTGAACGTCTGCAGATAGCTCGCAGCCAGAAAGAGCTAGCCTGGAAAGCTGTTGCTCAGCCTCATCTGCCCATGGCACTGCTCGCGCAGAGTCACAGAGACTGGGGCTGCTTACTTTTGAAGTTTGAGGGGACAAGACAAGCAACTTAGGTTGTCTGTGCCGTGCGCCGCCGGCAGTCCTGCTCCGAAAATGCAAACGTCTGCAGATAGCTCGCAGGCAGAAAGAGCTAGCCTGGAAAGCTGTTGCTCAGCCTCATCTGCCCATGGCACTGCTCGCACAGAGGCACAGAGACTGGGGCTGCTTGCTTGTTTTGCCCCCTCAAACTTCAAACGTAGCTTAGGTGGTCCGTGCCGGGCGCCTCCGGCAGCCCTGCTCCGAAAATGCAAACGTCTGCAGATAGCTCGCAGGCAGAAAGAGCTAGCCTGGAAAGCTGTTGCTCAGCCTCATCTGCCCATGGCACTGCTCGCACAGAGGCACAGAGACTGGGGCTGCTTGCTTGTCTTGTCCCCTCAAAAATCAAACGTAGCTAGGTGGTCAGTTCCTGGCGCATCCGGCAGCCCTGCTCCGAAAATGCAAACGTCTGCAGATAGCTCGCAGGCAGAAAGAGCTAGCCTGGAAAGCTGTTGCTCAGCCTCATCTGCCCATGGCACTGCTCGCACAGAGGCACAGAGACTGGGGCTGCTTCCTTGTCTTGTCCCCTCAAACTTCAAACGTAGCTTAGGTGGTCCGTGCCGGGCGCCTCCGGCAGCCCTGCTCCGAAAATGCAAACGTCTGCAGATAGCTCGCAGGCAGAAAGAGCTAGCCTGGAAAGCTGTTGCTCAGCCTCATCTGCCCATGGCACTGCTCGCACAGAGGCACAGAGACTGGGGCTGCTTGCTTGTCTTGTCCCCTCAAACTTCAAACGTAGCTTAGGTGGTCTGTGCCGGACGCATCCGGCAGCGCTGCTCCGAAAATGTGAACGTCTGCAGATAGCTCGCAGCCAGAAAGAGCTAGCCTGGAAAGCTGTTGCTCAGCCTCATCTGCCCATGGCACTGCTCGCGCAGAGTCACAGAGACTGGGGCTGCTTACTTTTGAAGTTTGAGGGGACAAGACAAGCAACTTAGGTTGTCTGTGCCGTGCGCCGCCGGCAGTCCTGCTCCGAAAATGCAAACGTCTGCAGATAGCTCGCAGGCAGAAAGAGCTAGCCTGGAAAGCTGTTGCTCAGCCTCATCTGCCCATGGCACTGCTCGCACAGACGCACAGAGACTGGGGCTGCTTGCTTGTCTTGCCCCCTCAAACTTCAAATGTAACTTAGGTGGTCCGTGCTGGGCGCCTCCGGCAGCCCTGCTCCGAAAATGCAAACGTCTGCATATAGCTCGAAGCCACAAAGAGCTAGCCTGGAAAGCTGCTGCTCAGCCTCATCTGCCCATGGCACTGCTCGCACAGAGGCACAGAGACTGGGGCTGCTTGCTTGTCTTGTCCCCTCAAACTTCAAACGTAGCTTAGGTGGTCCGTGCCGGGCGCCTCCGGCAGCCCTGCTCCGAAAATGCCAACGTCTGCAGATAGCTCGCAGGCAGAAAGAGCTAGCCTGGAAAGCTGTTGCTCAGCCTCATCTGCCCATGGCACTGCTCGCACAGAGGCACAGAGACTGGGGCTGCTTGCTTGTCTTGTCCCCTCAAACTTCAAACGTAGCTTAGGTGGTCTGTGCCGGACGCCTCCTGCAGCCCTGCTCTGAAAATGCGAACGTCTGCAGATAGCTCGCAGGCAGAAAGAGCTAGCCTGGAAAGCTGTTGCTCAGCCTCATCTGCCCATGGCACTGCTCGCACAGAGGCACAGAGACTGGGGCTGCTTGCTTGTCTTGTCCCCTCAAACTTCAAACGTAGCTTAGGTGGTCTGTGCCGGACGCCTCCTGCAGCCCTGCTCTGAAAATGCGAACGTCTGCAGATAGCTCGCAGGCAGAAAGAGCTAGCCTGGAAAGCTGTTGCTCAGCGTCATCTGCCCATGGCACTGCTCGCACAGAGGCACAGGGACTGGGTCTGCTTGCTTGTCTTGACCCCTCAAACTTCAAACGTAGCTTAGGTGGTCCGTGCCGGGCGCCTCCGGCAGTCCTGCTCCGAAAATGCAAACGTCTGCAGATAGCTCGCAGGCAGAAAGAGCTAGCCTGGAAAGCTGTTGCTCAGCCTCATCTGCCCATGGCACTGCTCGCGCAGAGTCACAGAGAGTGGGGCTGCTTGCTTGTCTTGTCCCCTCAAACTTCAAAAGTGTCTTAGGTTGTCTGTGCCGTGCGCCTCCGGCAGCCCTGCTCCGAAAATGCAAACGTCTGCAGATAGCTCGCAGGCAGAAAGAGCTAGCCTGGAAAGCTGTTGCTCAGCCTCATCTGCCCATGGCACTGCTCGCACAGAGGCACAGAGACTGGGGCTGCTTGCTTGTTTTGCCCCCTCAAACTTCAAACGTAGCTTAGGTGGTCCGTGCCGGGCGCCTCCTGCAGCCCTGCTCTGAAAATGCGAACGTCTGCAGATAGCTCGCAGGCAGAAAGAGCTAGCCTGGAAAGCTGTTGCTCAGCCTCATCTGCCCATGGCACTGCTCGCACAGAGGCACAGAGACTGGGGCTGCTTGCTTGTTTTGTCCCCTCAAACTTCAAATATAGCTTAGGTGGTCCGTGTCGGGCGCCTCTGGCAGCCCTGCTCCGAAACTGCGAATGTCTACAGATAGCTCGCAGGCAGAAAGAGCTAGCCTGGAAAGCTGTTGCTCAGCCTCATCTGCCCATGGCACTGCTCGCACAGAGGCACAGAGACTGGGGCTGCTTGCTTGTTTTGCCCCCTCAAACTTCAAACGTAGCTTTGGTGGTCCGTGCCGGGCGCCTCCGGCAGCCCTGCTCCGAAAATGCGAACGTCTGCAGATAGCTCGCAGGCAGAAAGAGCTAGCCTGGAAAGCTGTTGCTCAGCCTCATCTGCCCATGGCACTGCTCGCACAGAGGCACAGAGACTGGGGCTGCTTGCTTGTTTTGCCCCCTCAAACTTCAAACGTAGCTTAGGTGGTCCGTGCCGGGCGCCTCCGGCAGCCCTGCTCCGAAAATGCAAACGTCTGCAGATAGCTCGCAGCCAGAAAGAGCTAGCCTGGAAAGCTGTTGCTCAGCCTCATCTGCCCATGGCACTGCTCGCACAGAGGCACAGAGACTGGGGCTGCTTGCTTGTCTTGCCCCCTCAAACTTCAAACGTAGCTTAGGTGGTCCGTGCCGGGCGCCTCCGGCACCCCTGCTCCGAAAATGCAAACGTCTGCAGATAGCTCGCAGGCAGAAAGAGCTAGCCTGGAAAGCTGTTGCTCAGCCTCATCTGCCCATGGCACTGCTCGCACAGAGGCACAGAGACTGGGGCTGCTTGCTTGTCTTGTCCCCTCAAAAATCAAACGTAGCTAGGTGGTCAGTTCCTGGCGCATCCGGCAGCCCTGCTCCGAAAATGCAAACGTCTGCAGATAGCTCGCAGGCAGAAAGAGCTAGCCTGGAAAGCTGTTGCTCAGCCTCATCTGCCCATGGCACTGCTCGCACAGAGGCACAGAGACTGGGGCTGCTTGCTTGTCTTGTCCCCTCAAACTTCAAACGTAGCTTAGGTGGTCCGTGCCGGGTGCCTCCAGCAGCCCTGCTCCGAAAATGCAAACGTCTGCAGATAGCTCGCAGGCAGAAAGAGCTAGCCTGGAAAGCTGTTGCTCAGCCTCATCTGCCCATGGCACTGCTCGCACAGAGGCACAGAGACTGGGGCTGCTTGCTTGTCTTGTCCCCTCAAACTTCAAACGTAGCTTAGGTGGTCCGTGCCGGGTGCCTCCGGCAGCCCTGCTCCGAAAATGCGAACATCTGCAGATAGCTCGCAGCCAGAAAGAGCTAGCCTGGAAAGCTGTTGCTCAGCGTCATCTGCCCATGGCACTGCTCGCACAGAGGCACAGAGACTGGGGCTGCTTGCTTATCTTGTCCCCTCAAACTTCAAACGTAGCTTAGGTGGTCTGTGCCGGGCGCCTCCGGCAACCCTGCTCAAAAAATGCGAACGTCTGCAGATAGCTCGCAGGCAGAAAGAGCTAGCCTGGAAAGCTGTTGCTGAGCCTCATCTGCCCATGGCACTGCTCGCACAGAGGCACAGAGACTGGGGCTGCTTGCTTGTCTTGCCCCCTCAAACTTCAAACGTAGCTTAGGTGGTCCGTGCCGGGCGCCTCCGGCACCCCTGCTCCGAAAATGCAAACGTCTGCAGATAGCTCGCAGGCAGAAAGAGCTAGCCTGGAAAGCTGTTGCTCAGCCTCATCTGCCCATGGCACTGCTCGCACAGAGGCACAGAGACTGGGGCTGCTTGCTTGTCTTGTCCCCTCAAAAATCAAACGTATCTAGGTGGTCAGTTCCTGGCGCATCCGGCAGCCCTGCTCCGAAAATGCAAACGTCTGCAGATAGCTCGCAGGCAGAAAGAGCTAGCCTGGAAAGCTGTTGCTCAGCCTCATCTGCCCATGGCACTGCTCGCACAGAGGCACAGAGACTGGGGCTGCTTGCTTGTCTTGTCCCCTCAAACTTCAAACGTAGCTTAGGTGGTCCGTGCCGGGTGCCTCCGGCAGCCCTGCTCCGAAAATGCAAACGTCTGCAGATAGCTCGCAGGCAGAAAGAGCTAGCCTGGAAAGCTGTTGCTCAGCCTCATCTGCCCATGGCACTGCTCGCACAGAGGCACAGAGACTGGGGCTGCTTGCTTGTCTTGTCCCCTCAAACTTCAAACGTAGCTTAGGTGGTCCGTGCCGGGTGCCTCCGGCAGCCCTGCTCCGAAAATGCGAACATCTGCAGATAGCTCGCAGCCAGAAAGAGCTAGCCTGGAAAGCTGTTGCTCAGCGTCATCTGCCCATGGCACTGCTCGCACAGAGGCACAGAGACTGGGGCTGCTTGCTTATCTTGTCCCCTCAAACTTCAAACGTAGCTTAGGTGGTCTGTGCCGGGCGCCTCCGGCAACCCTGCTCAAAAAATGCGAACGTCTGCAGATAGCTCGCAGGCAGAAAGAGCTAGCCTGGAAAGCTGTTGCTGAGCCTCATCTGCCCATGGCACTGCTCGCACAGAGGCACAGAGACTGGGGCTGCTTGCTTGTCTTGACCCCTCAAACTTCAAACGTAGCTTAGGTGGTTCGTGCCGGGCGCCTCCGGAAGTCCTGCTCCGAAAATGCGAACGTCTGCAGATAGCTCGCAGGCAGAAAGTGCTAGCCTGGAAAGCTGCTGCTCAGCCTCATCTGCCCATGGCACTGCTCGCGCAGAGTCACAGAGACTGGGGCTGCTTGCTTGTCTTGTCCCCTCAAACTTCAAAAGTATCTTAGGTTGTCTGTGCCGTGCGCCTCCGGCAGGCCTGCTCCGAAAATGCAAACGTCTGCAGATAGCTCGCAGCCAGAAAGAGCTAGCCTGGAAAGCTGTTGCTCAGCCTCATCTGCCCATGGCACTGCTCGCGCAGAGTCACAGAGACTGGGGCTGCTTGCTTGTCTTGTCCCCTCAAACTTCAAAAGTATCTTAGGTTGTCTGTGCCGTGCGCCTCCGGCAGGCCTGCTCCGAAAATGCAAACGTCTGCAGATAGCTCGCAGCCAGAAAGAGCTAGCCTGGAAAGCTGTTGCTCAGCCTCATCTGCCCATGGCACTGCTCGCACAGAGGCACAGAGACTGGGGCTGCTTGCTTGTCTTGTCCCCTCAAACTTCAAATGTAGCTTAGGTGGTCCGTGCCGGGCGCCTCCGGCAGCCCTGCTCCGAAAATGCGAACGTCTGCAGATAGCTCGCAGGCAGAAAGAGCTAGCCTGGAAAGCTGTTGCTCAGTCTCATCTGCCCATGGCACTGCTCGCACAGAGGCACAGAGACTGGGGCTGCTTGCTTGTCTTGTCCCCTCAAACTTCAAACGTAGATTAGGTGGTCCGTGCCGGGCGCTTCCGGCAGCCCTGCTCCGAAAATGCGAACGTCTGCAGATAGCTCGCAGGCAGAAAGAGCTAGCCTGGAAAGCTGTTGCTCAGTCTCATCTGCCCATGGCACTGCTCGCACAGAGGCACAGAGACTGGGGCTGCTTGCTTGTCTTGCCCCCTCAAACTTCAAATGTAGCTTAGGTGGTCCGTGCCGGGCGCCTCCGGCAGCCCTACTCCGAAAATGCAAACGTCTGCAGATAGCTCGCAGGCAGAAAGAGCTAGCCTGGAAAGCTGTTGCTCAGCCTCATCTGCCCATGGCACTGCTCGCACAGAGGCACAGAGACTGGGGCTGCTTGCTTGTCTTGCCCCCTCAAACTTCAAACGTAGCTTAGGTGGTCCGTGCCGGGCGCCTCCGGCACCCCTGCTCCGAAAATGCAAACGTCTGCAGATAGCTCGCAGGCAGAAAGAGCTAGCCTGGAAAGCTGTTGCTCAGCCTCATCTGCCCATGGCACTGCTCGCACAGAGGCACAGAGACTGGGGCTGCTTGCTTGTCTTGTCCCCTCAAAAATCAAACGTATCTAGGTGGTCAGTTCCTGGCGCATCCGGCAGCCCTGCTCCGAAAATGCAAACGTCTGCAGATAGCTCGCAGGCAGAAAGAGCTAGCCTGGAAAGCTGTTGCTCAGCCTCATCTGCCCATGGCACTGCTCGCACAGAGGCACAGAGACTGGGGCTGCTTGCTTGTCTTGTCCCCTCAAACTTCAAACGTAGCTTAGGTGGTCCGTGCCGGGTGCCTCCGGCAGCCCTGCTCCGAAAATGCAAACGTCTGCAGATAGCTCGCAGGCAGAAAGAGCTAGCCTGGAAAGCTGTTGCTCAGCCTCATCTGCCCATGGCACTGCTCGCACAGAGGCACAGAGACTGGGGCTGCTTGCTTGTCTTGTCCCCTCAAACTTCAAACGTAGCTTAGGTGGTCCGTGCCGGGTGCCTCCGGCAGCCCTGCTCCGAAAATGCGAACATCTGCAGATAGCTCGCAGCCAGAAAGAGCTAGCCTGGAAAGCTGTTGCTCAGCGTCATCTGCCCATGGCACTGCTCGCACAGAGGCACAGAGACTGGGGCTGCTTGCTTATCTTGTCCCCTCAAACTTCAAACGTAGCTTAGGTGGTCTGTGCCGGGCGCCTCCGGCAACCCTGCTCAAAAAATGCGAACGTCTGCAGATAGCTCGCAGGCAGAAAGAGCTAGCCTGGAAAGCTGTTGCTGAGCCTCATCTGCCCATGGCACTGCTCGCACAGAGGCACAGAGACTGGGGCTGCTTGCTTGTCTTGACCCCTCAAACTTCAAACGTAGCTTAGGTGGTTCGTGCCGGGCGCCTCCGGAAGTCCTGCTCCGAAAATGCGAACGTCTGCAGATAGCTCGCAGGCAGAAAGTGCTAGCCTGGAAAGCTGCTGCTCAGCCTCATCTGCCCATGGCACTGCTCGCGCAGAGTCACAGAGACTGGGGCTGCTTGCTTGTCTTGTCCCCTCAAACTTCAAAAGTATCTTAGGTTGTCTGTGCCGTGCGCCTCCGGCAGGCCTGCTCCGAAAATGCAAACGTCTGCAGATAGCTCGCAGCCAGAAAGAGCTAGCCTGGAAAGCTGTTGCTCAGCCTCATCTGCCCATGGCACTGCTCGCGCAGAGTCACAGAGACTGGGGCTGCTTGCTTGTCTTGTCCCCTCAAACTTCAAAAGTATCTTAGGTTGTCTGTGCCGTGCGCCTCCGGCAGGCCTGCT
The DNA here is from genome assembly GCF_030867145.1 of Opisthocomus hoazin. NCBI lineage: Eukaryota > Metazoa > Chordata > Aves > Opisthocomiformes > Opisthocomidae > Opisthocomus > Opisthocomus hoazin. The sequence continues at coordinate 171,225 of NW_027448739.1, read as the reverse complement.
CCGAAAATGCAAACGTCTGCAGATAGCTCGCAGCCAGAAAGAGCTAGCCTGGAAAGCTGTTGCTCAGCCTCATCTGCCCATGGCACTGCTCGCACAGAGGCACAGAGACTGGGGCTGCTTGCTTGTCTTGTCCCCTCAAACTTCAAATGTAGCTTAGGTGGTCCGTGCCGGGCGCCTCCGGCAGCCCTGCTCCGAAAATGCGAACGTCTGCAGATAGCTCGCAGGCAGAAAGAGCTAGCCTGGAAAGCTGTTGCTCAGTCTCATCTGCCCATGGCACTGCTCGCACAGAGGCACAGAGACTGGGGCTGCTTGCTTGTCTTGTCCCCTCAAACTTCAAACGTAGATTAGGTGGTCCGTGCCGGGCGCTTCCGGCAGCCCTGCTCCGAAAATGCGAACGTCTGCAGATAGCTCGCAGGCAGAAAGAGCTAGCCTGGAAAGCTGTTGCTCAGTCTCATCTGCCCATGGCACTGCTCGCACAGAGGCACAGAGACTGGGGCTGCTTGCTTGTCTTGCCCCCTCAAACTTCAAATGTAGCTTAGGTGGTCCGTGCCGGGCGCCTCCGGCAGCCCTGCTCCGAAAATGCAAACGTCTGCAGATAGCTCGCAGGCAGAAAGAGCTAGCCTGGAAAGCTGTTGCTCAGCCTCATCTGCCCATGGCACTGCTCGCACAGAGGCACAGAGACTGGGGCTGCTTGCTTGTCTTGCCCCCTCAAACTTCAAATGTAGCTTAGGTGGTCCGTGCCGGGCGCCTCCGGCAGCCCTGCTCCGAAAATGCAAACGTCTGCAGATAGCTCGCAGGCAGAAAGAGCTAGCCTGGAAAGCTGTTGCTCAGCCTCATCTGCCCATGGCACTGCTCGCACAGAGGCACAGAGACTGGGGCTGCTTGCTTGTCTTGTCCCCTCAAACTTCAAACGTAGATTAGGTGGTCCGTGCCGGGCGCTTCCGGCAGCCCTGCTCCGAAAATGCGAACGTCTGCAGATAGCTCGCAGGCAGAAAGAGCTAGCCTGGAAAGCTGTTGCTCAGCCTCATCTGCCCATGGCACTGCTCGCACAGAGGCACAGAGACTGGGGCTGCTTGCTTGTCTTGTCCCCTCAAACTTCAAACGTAGCTTAGGTGGTCCGTGCCGGGCGCCTCCGGCAGCCCTGCTCCGAAAATGCAAACGTCTGCAGATAGCTCGCAGGCAGAAAGAGCTAGCCTGGAAAGCTGTTGCTCAGCCTCATCTGCCCATGGCACTGCTCGCACAGAGGCACAGAGACTGGGGCTGCTTGCTTGTCTTGTCCCCTCAAACTTCAAACGTAGCTTAGGTGGTCCGTGCCGGGCGCCTCCGGCAGCCCTGCTCTGAAAATGCGAACGTCTGCAGATAGCTCGCAGGCAGAAAGAGCTAGCCTGGAAAGCTGTTGCTCAGCCTCATCTGCCCATGGCACTGCTCGCACAGAGGCACAGAGACTGGGGCTGCTTGCTTGTCTTGTCCCCTCAAACTTCAAACGTAGCTTAGGTGGTCCGTGCCGGGCGCCTCCGGCAGCCCTGCTCCGAAAATGCAAACGTCTGCAGATAGCTCGCAGGCAGAAAGAGCTAGCCTGGAAAGCTGCTGCTCAGCCTAATCTGCCCATGGCACTGCTCGCACAGAGGCACAGAGACTGGGGCTGCTTGCTTGTCTTGTCCCCTCAAACTTCAAACGTAGCTTAGGTGGTCCGTGCCGGGCGCCTCCGGCAGTCCTGCTCCGAAAATGCGAACGTCTGCAGATAGCTCGCAGGCAGAAAGAGCTAGCCTGGAAAGCTGTTGCTCAGCCTCATCTGCCCATGGCACTGCTCGCACAGAGGCACAGAGACTGGGGCTGCTTGCTTGTCTTGTCCCCTCAAACTTCAAACGTAGCTTAGGTGGTCCGTGCCGGGCGCCTCCGGCAGCCCTGCTCCGAAAATGCGAACGTCTGCAGATAGCTCGCAGGCAGAAAGAGCTAGCCTGGAAAGCTGTTGCTCAGCCTCATCTGCCCATGGCACTGCTCGCACAGAGGCACAGAGACTGGGGCTGCTTGCTTGTCTTGTCCCCTCAAAAATCAAACGTATCTAGGTGGTCAGTTACTGGCGCATCCGGCAGCCCTGCTCCGAAAATGCAAACGTCTGCAGATAGCTCGCAGGCAGAAAGAGCTAGCCTGGAAAGCTGTTGCTCAGCCTCATCTGCCCATGGCACTGCTCGCACAGAGGCACAGAGACTGGGGCTGCTTGCTTGTCTTGTCCCCTCAAACTTCAAACGTAGCTTAGGTGGTCCGTGCCGGGCGCCTCCGGCAGCCCTGCTCCGAAAATGCGAACGTCTGCAGATAGCTCGCAGGCAGAAAGAGCTAGCCTGGAAAGCTGTTGCTCAGCCTCATCTGCCCATGGCACTGCTCGCACAGAGGCACAGAGACTGGGGCTGCTTGCTTGTCTTGTCCCCTCAAAAATCAAACGTATCTAGGTGGTCAGTTCCTGGCGCATCCGGCAGCCCTGCTCCGAAAATGCAAACGTCTGCAGATAGCTCGCAGGCAGAAAGAGCTAGCCTGGAAAGCTGTTGCTCAGCCTCATCTGCCCATGGCACTGCTCGCACAGAGGCACAGAGACTGGGGCTGCTTGCTTGTCTTGTCCCCTCAAACTTCAAACGTAGCTTAGGTGGTCCGTGCCGGGTGCCTCCGGCAGCCCTGCTCCGAAAATGCAAACGTCTGCAGATAGCTCGCAGGCAGAAAGAGCTAGCCTGGAAAGCTGTTGCTCAGCCTCATCTGCCCATGGCACTGCTCGCACAGAGGCACAGAGACTGGGGCTGCTTGCTTGTCTTGTCCCCTCAAACTTCAAACGTAGCTTAGGTGGTCCGTGCCGGGCGCCTCCGGCAGCCCTGCTCCGAAAATGCGAACGTCTGCAGATAGCTCGCAGGCAGAAAGAGCTAGCCTGGAAAGCTGTTGCTCAGCCTCATCTGCCCATGGCACTGCTCGCACAGAGGCACAGAGACTGGGGCTGCTTGCTTGTCTTGTCCCCTCAAACTTCAAACGTAGCTTAGGTGGTCCGTGCCGGGCGCTTCCGGCAGCCCTGCTCCGAAAATGCGAACGTCTGCAGATAGCTCGCAGGCAGAAAGAGCTAGCCTGGAAAGCTGTTGCTCAGCCTCATCTGCCCATGGCACTGCTCGCACAGAGGCACAGAGACTGGGGCTGCTTGCTTGTCTTGTCCCCTCAAACTTCAAACGTAGCTTAGGTGGTCCGTGCCGGGCGCTTCCGGCAGCCCTGCTCCGAAAATGCAAACGTCTGCAGATAGCTCGCAGGCAGAAAGAGCTAGCCTGGAAAGCTGCTGCTCAGCCTAATCTGCCCATGGCACTGCTCGCACAGAGGCACAGAGACTGGGGCTGCTTGCTTGTCTTGTCCCCTCAAACTTCAAACGTAGCTTAGGTGGTCCGTGCCGGGCGCCTCCAGCAGCCCTGCTCCAAAAATGCAAACGTCTGCAGATAGCTCGCAGGCAGAAAGAGCTAGCCTGGAAAGCTGTTGCTCAGCCTCATCTGCCCATGGCACTGCTCGCACAGAGGCACAGAGACTGGGGCTGCTTGCTTGTCTTGTCCCCTCAAACTTCAAACGTAGCTTAGGTGGTCCGTGCCAGGCGCCTCCGGCAGCCCTGCTCCGAAAATGCGAACGTCTGCAGATAGCTCGCAGGCAGAAAGAGCTAGCCTGGAAAGCTGTTGCTCAGCCTCATCTGCCCATGGCACTGCTCGCACAGAGGCACAGAGACTGGGGCTGCTTGCTTGTCTTGTCCCCTCAAACTTCAAACGTAGCTTAGGTGGTCCGTGCCGGGCGCCTCCGGCAGCCCTGCTCCGAAAATGCAAACGTCTGCAGATAGCTCGCAGGCAGAAAGAGCTAGCCTGGAAAGCTGTTGCTCAGCCTCATCTGCCCATGGCACTGCTCGCACAGAGGCACAGAGACTGGGGCTGCTTGCTTGTCTTGTCCCCTCAAACTTCAAACGTAGCTTAGGTGGTCTGTGCCGGGCGCCTCCGGCAGCCCTGCTCCGAAAATGCGAACGTCTGCAGATAGCTCGCAGGCAGAAAGAGCTAGCCTGGAAAGCTGTTGCTCAGCCTCATCTGTCCATGGCACTGCTCGCACAGAGGCACAGAGACTGGGGCTGCTTGCTTGTTTTGTCCCCTCAAACTTCAAATATAGCTTAGGTGGTCCGTGCCGGGCGCCTCTGGCAGCCCTGCTCCGAAACTGCGAATGTCTACAGATAGCTCGCAGGCAGAAAGAGCTAGCCTGGAAAGCTGTTGCTCAGCCTCATCTGCCCATGGCACTGCTCGCACACAGGCACAGAGACTGGGGCTGCTTGCTTGTTTTGCCCCCTCAAACTTCAAACGTAGCTTAGGTGGTCCGTGCCGGGCGCCTCCGGCAGCCCTGCTCCAAAAATTCGAACGTCTGCAGATAGCTCGCAGGCAGAAAGAGCTAGCCTGGAAAGCTGTTGCTCAGCCTCATCTGCCCATGGCACTGCTCGCACAGAGGCACAGAGACTGGGGCTGCTTGCTTGTTTTGCCCCCTCAAACTTCAAACGTAGCTTAGGTGGTCCGTGCCGGGCGCCTCCGGCAGCCCTGCTCCGAAAATGCAAACGTCTGCAGATAGCTCGCAGGCAGAAAGAGCTAGCCTGGAAAGCTGTTGCTCAGCCTCATCTGCCCATGGCACTGCTCGCACAGAGGCACAGAGACTGGGGCTGCTTGCTTGTCTTGCCCCCTCAAACTTCAAACGTAGCTTAGGTGGTCCGTGCCGGGCGCCTCCGGCAGCCCTGCTCCGAAAATGCAAACGTCTGCAGATAGCTCGCAGGCAGAAAGAGCTAGCCTGGAAAGCTGTTGCTCAGCCTCATCTGCCCATGGCACTGCTCGCACAGAGGCACAGAGACTGGGGCTGCTTGCTTGTCTTGTCCCCTCAAAAATCAAACGTAGCTAGGTGGTCAGTTCCTGGCGCATCCGGCAGCCCTGCTCCGAAAATGCAAACGTCTGCACATAGCTCGCAGGCAGAAAGAGCTAGCCTGGAAAGCTGTTGCTCAGCCTCATCTGCCCATGGCACTGCTCACACAGAGGCACAGAGACTGGGGCTGCTTGCTTGTCTTGTCCCCTCAAACTTCAAACGTAGCTTAGGTGGTCCGTGCCGGGCGCCTCCGGCAGCCCTGCTCCGAAAATGCGAACGTCTGCAGATAGCTCGCAGGCAGAAAGAGCTAGCCTGGAAAGCTGTTGCTCAGCCTCATCTGCCCATGGCACTGCTCGCACAGAGGCACAGAGACTGGGGCTGCTTGCTTGTCTTGTCCCCTCAAACTTCAAACGTTACTTAGGTGGTTTGTGCCGGACGCCTCCGGCAGCGCTGCTCCGAAAATGCGAACGTCTGCAGATAGCTCGCAGGCAGAAAGAGCTAGCCTGGAAAGCTGTTGCTCAGCCTCATCTGCCCATGGCACTGCTCGCACAGAGGCACAGAGACTGGGGCTGCTTGCTTGTCTTGCCCCCTCAAACTTCAAACGTAGCTTAGGTGGTCCGTGCCGGGCGCATCCGGCAGCCCTGCTCCGAAAATGCAAACGTCTGCAGATAGCTCGCAGGCAGAAAGAGCTAGCCTGGAAAGCTGTTGCTCAGCCTCATCTGCCCATGGCACTGCTCGCACAGAGGCACAGAGACTGGGGCTGCTTGCTTGTCTTGTCCCCTCAAACTTCAAACGTAGCTTAGGTGGTCCGTGCTGGGCGCCTCCGGCAGCCCTGCTCCGAAAATGCGAACGTCTGCAGATAGCTCGCAGGCAGAAAGAGCTAGCCTGGAAAGCTGTTGCTCAGCCTCATCTGCCCATGGCACTGCTCGCACAGAGGCACAGAGACTGGGGCTGCTTGCTTGTCTTGTCCCCTCAAACTTCAAACGTAGCTTAGGTGGTCCATGCCGGGCGCCTCCGGCAGCCCTGCTCCGAAAATGCGAACGTCTGCAGATAGCTCGCAGGCAGAAAGAGCTAGCCTGGAAAGCTGTTGCTCAGCCTCATCTGCCCATGGCACTGCTCGCACAGAGGCACAGAGACTGGGGCTGCTTGCTTGTCTTGCCCCCTCAAACTTCAAACGTAACTTAGGTGGTCCGTGCCGTGCGCCTCCGGCAGCCCTGCTCCGAAAATGCGAACGTCTGCAGATAGCTCGCAGGCAGAAAGAGCTAGCCTGGAAAGCTGTTGCTCAGCCTCATCTGCCCATGGCACTGCTCGCACAGAGGCACAGAGACTGGGGCTGCTTGCTTGTCTTGTCCCCTCAAACTTCAAACGTAGCTTAGGTGGTCCATGCCGGGCGCCTCCGGCAGCCCTGCTCCGAAAATGCGAACGTCTGCAGATAGCTCGCAGGCAGAAAGAGCTAGCCTGGAAAGCTGTTGCTCAGCCTCATCTGCCCATGGCACTGCTCGCACAGAGGCACAGAGACTGGGGCTGCTTGCTTGTCTTGCCCCCTCAAACTTCAAACGTAGCTTAGGTGGTCCGTGCTGGGCGCCTCCGGCAGCCCTGCTCCGAAAATGCAAACGTCTGCATATAGCTCGCAGCCAGAAAGAGCTAGCCTGGAAAGATGCTGCTCAGCCTCATCTGCCCATGGCACTGCTCGCACAGAGGCACAGAGACTGGGGCTGCTTGCTTGTCTTGTCCCCTCAAACTTCAAACGTAGCTTAGGTGGTCCGTGCCGGGCGCCTCCGGCAGCCCTGCTCCGAAAATGCAAACGTCTGCAGATAGCTCGCAGGCAGAAAGAGCTAGCCTGGAAAGCTGTTGCTCAGCCTCATCTGCCCATGGCACTGCTCGCACAGAGGCACAGAGACTGGGGCTGCTTGCTTGTCTTGTCCCCTCAAACTTCAAACGTAGCTTAGGTGGTCCGTGACGGGCGCTTCCGGCAGCCCTGCTCCGAAAATGCGAACGTCTGCAGATAGCTCGCAGGCAGAAAGAGCTAGCCTGGAAAGCTGCTGCTCAGCCTCATCTGCCCATGGCACTGCTCGCACAGAGGCACAGAGACTGGGGCTGCTTGCTTGTCTTGTCCCCTCAAACTTCAAACGTAGCTTAGGTGGTCCGTGCCGGGCGCCTCCGGCAGCCCTGCTCCGAAAATGCAAACGTCTGCAGATAGCTCGCAGGCAGAAAGAGCTAGCCTGGAAAGCTGTTGCTCAGCCTCATCTGCCCATGGCACTGCTCGCACAGAGGCACAGAGACTGGGGCTGCTTGCTTGTCTTGTCCCCTCAAACTTCAAACGTAGCTTAGGTGGTCCGTGCCGGGCGCCTCCGGCAGCCCTGCTCCGAAAATGCGAACGTCTGCAGATAGCTCGCAGGCAGAAAGAGCTAGCCTGGAAAGCTGTTGCTCAGCCTCATCTGCCCATGGCACTGCTCGCACAGAGGCACAGAGACTGGGGCTGCTTGCTTGTCTTGTCCCCTCAAACTTCAAACGTAGCTTAGGTGGTCCGTGCCGGGCGCTTCCGGCAGCCCTGCTCCGAAAATGCGAACGTCTGCAGGTAGCTCGCAGGCAGAAAGAGCTAGCCTGGAAAGCTGTTGCTCAGCCTCATCTGCCCATGGCACTGCTCGCACAGAGGCACAGAGACTGGGGCTGCTTGCTTGTCTTGTCCCCTAAAACTTCAAACGTAGCTTAGGTGGTCCGTGCCGGGCGCCTCCGGCAGCCCTGCTCCGAAAATGCAAACGTCTGCAGTTAGCTCGCAGCCAGAAAGAGCTAGCCTGGAAAGCTGCTGCTCAGCCTAATCTGCCCATAGCACTGCTCGCACAGAGGCACAGAGACTGGGGCTGCTTGCTTGTCTTGTCCCCTCAAACTTCAAACGTAGCTTAGGTGGTCCGTGCCGGGCGCCTCTGGCAACCCTGCTCTGAAAATGCGAACGTCTGCAGATAGCTCGCAGGCAGAAAGAGCTAGCCTGGAAAGCTGTTGCTCAGCCTCATCTGCCCATGGCACTGCTCGCACAGAGGCACAGAGACTGGGGCTGCTTGCTTGTCTTGCCCCCTCAAACTTCAAACGTAGCTTAGGTGGTCCGTGCTGGGCGCCTCCGGCAGCCCTGCTCCGAAAATGCAAACGTCTGCATATAGCTCGCAGGCAGAAAGAGCTAGCCTGGAAAGATGCTGCTCAGCCTCATCTGCCCATGGCACTGCTCGCACAGAGGCACAGAGACTGGGGCTGCTTGCTTGTCTTGTCCCCTCAAACTTCAAACGTAGCTTAGGTGGTCCGTGCCGGGCGCCTCCGGCAGCCCTGCTCCGAAAATGCCAACGTCTGCAGATAGCTCGCAGGCAGAAAGAGCTAGCCTGGAAAGCTGTTGCTCAGCCTCATCTGCCCATGGCACTGCTCGCACAGAGGCACAGAGACTGGGGCTGCTTGCTTGTCTTGTCCCCTCAAACTTCAAACGTAGCTTAGGTGGTCCGTGCCGGGCGCCTCCGGCAGCCCTGCTCCGAAAATGCCAACGTCTGCAGATAGCTCGCAGGCAGAAAGAGCTAGCCTGGAAAGCTGTTGCTCAGCCTCATCTGCCCATGGCACTGCTCGCACAGAGGCACAGAGACTGGGGCTGCTTGCTTGTCTTGTCCCCTCAAACTTCAAACGTAGCTTAGGTGGTCCGTGCCGGGCGCCTCCGGCAGCCCTGCTCCAAAAATGCGAATGTCTGCAGATAGCTCGCAGGCAGAAAGAGCTAGCCTGGAAAGCTGTTGCTCAGCCTCATCTGCCCATGGCACTGCTCGCACAGAGGCACAGAGACTGGGGCTGCTTGCTTGTCTTGTCCCCTCAAACTTCAAACGTAGCTTAGGTGGTCTGTGCCGAACGCCTCCTGCAGCCCTGCTCTGAAAATGCGAACGTCTGCAGATAGCTCGCAGGCAGAAAGAGCTAGCCTGGAAAGCTGTTGCTCAGCCTCATCTGCCCATGGCACTGCTCGCACAGAGGCACAGAGACTGGGGCTGCTTGCTTGTCTTGCCCCCTCAAACTTCAAACGTAGCTTAGGTGGTCCGTTCCGGGCGCCTCCGGCAGTCCTGCTCCGAAAATGCGAACGTCTGCAGATAGCTCGCAGGCAGAAAGAGCTAGCCTGGAAAGCTGTTGCTCAGCCTCATCTGCCCATGGCACTGCTCGCGCAGATTCACAGAGACTGGGGCTGCTTGCTTGTATTGTCCCCTCAAACTTCAAAAGTATCTTAGGTTTTCTGTGCCGGGCGCCTCCGGCAGCCCTGCTCCGAAAATGCAAACGTCTGCAGATAGCTCGCAGGCAGAAAGAGCTAGCCTGGAAAGCTGTTGCTCAGCCTCATCTGCCCATGGCACTGCTCGCACAGAGGCACAGAGACTGGGGCTGCTTGCTTGTTTTGCCCCCTCAAACTTCAAACGTAGCTTAGGTGGTCCATGCCGGGCGCCTCCTGCAGCCCTGCTCTGAAAATGCGAACGTCTGCAGATAGCTCGCAGGCAGAAAGAGCTAGCCTGGAAAGCTGTTGCTCAGCCTCATCTGTCCATGGCACTGCTCGCACAGAGGCACAGAGACTGGGGCTGCTTGCTTGTTTTCTCCCCTCAAACTTCAAATATAGCTTAGGTGGTCCGTGCCGGGCGCCTCTGGCAGCCCTGCTCCGAAACTGCGAATGTCTACAGATAGCTCGCAGGCAGAAAGAGCTAGCCTGGAAAGCTGTTGCTCAGCCTCATCTGCCCATGGCACTGCTCGCACAGAGGCACAGAGACTGGGGCTGCTTGCTTGTCTTGTCCCCTCAAACTTCAAACGTAGCTTAGGTGGTCCGTGCCGGGCGCTTCCGGCAGCCCTGCTCCGAAAATGCGAACGTCTGCAGATAGCTCGCAGGCAGAAAGAGCTAGCCTGGAAAGCTGTTGCTCAGCCTCATCTGCCCATGGCACTGCTCGCACAGAGGCACAGAGACTGGGGCTGCTTGCTTGTCTTGTCCCCCAAAACTTCAAACGTAGCTTAGGTGGTCCGTGCCGGGCGCTTCCGGCAGCCCTGCTCCGAAAATGCAAACGTCTGCAGATAGCTCGCAGCCAGAAAGAGCTAGCCTGGAAAGCTACTGCTCAGCCTAATCTGCCCATAGCACTGCTCGCACAGAGGCACAGAGACTGGGGCTGCTTGCTTGTCTTGTCCCCTCAAACTTCAAACGTAGCTTAGGTGGTCCGTGCCGGGCGCCTCTGGCAACCCTGCTCTGAAAATGCGAACGTCTGCAGATAGCTCGCAGGCAGAAAGAGCTAGACTGGAAAGCTGTTGCTCAGCCTCATCTGCCCATGGCACTGCTCGCACAGAGGCACAGAGACTGGGGCTGCTTGCTTGTCTTGTCCCCTCAAACTTCAAATGTAGCTTAGGTGGTCCGTGCTGGGCGCCTCCGGCAGCCCTGCTCCGAAAATGCAAACGTCTGCAGATAGCTCGCAGCCACAAAGAGCTAGCCTGGAAAGTTGCTGCTCAGCCTCATCTGCCCATGGCACTGCTCGCACAGAGGCACAGAGACTGGGGCTGCTTGCTTGTCTTGTCCCCTCAAACTTCAAACGTAGCTTAGGTGGTCCGTGCCGGGCGCCTCCGGCAGCCCTGCTCCGAAAATGCAAACGTCTGCAGATAGCTCGCAGGCAGAAAGAGCTAGCCTGGAAAGCTGTTGCTCAGCCTCATCTGCCCATGGCACTGCTCGCACAGAGGCACAGAGACTGGGGCTGCTTGCTTGTCTTGTCCCCTCAAACTTCAAACGTAGCTTAGGTGGTCCGTGCCGGGCGCCTCCGGCAGCCCTGCTCCGAAAATGCAAACGTCTGCAGATAGCTCGCAGACAGAAAGAGCTAGCCTGGAAAGCTGTTGCTCAGCCTCATCTGCCCATGGCACTGCTCGCACAGAGGCACAGAGACTGGGGCTGCTTGCTTGTCTTGTCCCCTCAAACTTCAAACGTAGCTTAGGTGGTCCGTGCCGGGCGCCTCCGGCAGCCCTGCTCCGAAAATGCAAACGTCTGCAGATAGCTCGCAGGCAGAAAGAGCTAGCCTGGAAAGCTGTTGCTCAGCCTCATCTGCCCATGGCACTGCTCGCACAGAGGCACAGAGACTGGGGCTGCTTGCTTGTCTTGTCCCCTCAAACTTCAAACGTAGCTTAGGTGGTCCGTGCCGGGCGCCTCCGGCAGCCCTGCTTCGAAAATGCAAACGTCTGCAGATAGCTCGCAGGCAGAAAGAGCTAGCCTGGAAAGCTGTTGCTCAGCCTCATCTGCCCATGGCACTGCTCACACAGAGGCACAGAGACTGGGGCTGCTTGCTTGTCTTGTCCCCTCAAACTTCAAACGTAGCTTAGGTGGTCCGTGCCGGACGCCTCCTGCAGCCCTGCTCTGAAAATGCGAACGTCTGCAGATAGCTCGCAGGCAGAAAGAGCTAGCCTGGAAAGCTGTTGCTCAGCCTCATCTGCCCATGGCACTGCTCGCACAGAGGCACAGAGACTGGGGCTGCTTGCTTGTCTTGTCCCCTCAAACTTCAAATGTAGCTTAGGTGGTTTGTGCCGGGCGCCTCCGGCAGCCCTGCTCCGAAAATGCAAACGTCTGCAGATAGCTCGCAGGCAGAAAGAGCTAGCCTGGAAAGCTGTTGCTCAGCCTCATCTGCCCATGGCACTGCTCGCACAGAGGCACAGAGACTGGGGCTGCTTGCTTGTCTTGTCCCCTCAAACTTCAAACGTAGCTTAGGTGGTCCATGCCGGGCGCCTCCAGCAGCCCTGCTCCAAAAATGCGAACGTCTGCAGATAGCTCGCAGGCAGAAAGAGCTAGCCTGGAAAGCTGTTGCTCAGCCTCATCTGCCCATGGCACTGCTCGCACAGAGGCACAGAGACTGGGGCTGCTTGCTTGTCTTGCCCCCTCAAACTTCAAATGTAGCTTAGGTGGTCCGTGCCGGGCGCCTCCGGCAGCCCTGCTCCGAAAATGCAAACGTCTGCAGATAGCTCGCAGGCAGAAAGAGCTAGCCTGGAAAGCTGTTGCTCAGCCTCATCTGCCCATGGCACTGCTCGCACAGAGGCACAGAGACTGGGGCTGCTTGCTTGTCTTGTCCCCTCAAACTTCAAACGTAGCTTAGGTGGTCCGTGCCGGGCGCCTCCGGCAGCCCTGCTCCGAAAATGCAAACGTCTGCAGATAGCTCGCAGACAGAAAGAGCTAGCCTGGAAAGCTGTTGCTCAGCCTCATCTGCCCATGGCACTGCTCGCACAGAGGCACAGAGACTGGGGCTGCTTGCTTGTCTTGTCCCCTCAAACTTCAAACGTAGCTTAGGTGGTCCGTGCCGGGCGCCTCCGGCAGCCCTGCTCCGAAAATGCAAACGTCTGCAGATAGCTCGCAGGCAGAAAGAGCTAGCCTGGAAAGCTGTTGCTCAGCCTCATCTGCCCATGGCACTGCTCGCACAGAGGCACAGAGACTGGGGCTGCTTGCTTGTCTTGTCCCCTCAAACTTCAAACGTAGCTTAGGTGGTCCGTGCCGGGCGCCTCCGGCAGCCCTGCTTCGAAAATGCAAACGTCTGCAGATAGCTCGCAGGCAGAAAGAGCTAGCCTGGAAAGCTGTTGCTCAGCCTCATCTGCCCATGGCACTGCTCGCACAGAGGCACAGAGACTGGGGCTGCTTGCTTGTCTTGTCCCCTCAAACTTCAAACGTAGCTTAGGTGGTCCGTGCCGGACGCCTCCTGCAGCCCTGCTCTGAAAATGCGAACGTCTGCAGATAGCTCGCAGGCAGAAAGAGCTAGCCTGGAAAGCTGTTGCTCAGCCTCATCTGCCCATGGCACTGCTCGCACAGAGGCACAGAGACTGGGGCTGCTTGCTTGTCTTGTCCCCTCAAACTTCAAACGTAGCTTAGGTGGTCTGTGCCGAACGCCTCCTGCAGCCCTGCTCTGAAAATGCGAACGTCTGCAGATAGCTCGCAGGCAGAAAGAGCTAGCCTGGAAAGCTGTTGCTCAGCCTCATCTGCCCATGGCACTGCTCGCACAGAGGCACAGAGACTGGGGCTGCTTGCTTGTATTGTCCCCTCAAACTTCAAAAGTATCTTAGGTTGTCTGTGCCGTGCGCCTCCGGCAGCCCTGCTCCGAAAATGCAAACGTCTGCAGATAGCTCGCAGGCAGAAAGAGCTAGCCTGGAAAGCTGTTGCTCAGCCTCATCTGCCCATGGCACTGCTCGCACAGAGGCACAGAGACTGGGGCTGCTTGCTTGTCTTGCCCCCTCAAACTTCAAACGTAGCTTAGGTGGTCCATGCCGGGCGCCTCCTGCAGCCCTGCTCTGAAAATGCGAACGTCTGCAGATAGCTCGCAGGCAGAAAGAGCTAGCCTGGAAAACTGTTGCTCAGCCTCATCTGTCCATGGCACTGCTCGCACAGAGGCACAGAGACTGGGGCTGCTTGCTTGTTTTCTCCCCTCAAACTTCAAATATAGCTTAGGTGGTCCGTGCCGGGCGCCTCTGGCAGCCCTGCTCCGAAACTGCGAATGTCTACAGATAGCTCGCAGGCAGAAAGAGCTAGCCTGGAAAGCTGTTGCTCAGCCTCATCTGCCCATGGCACTGCTCGCACAGAGGCACAGAGACTGGGGCTGCTTGCTTGTTTTGCCCCCTCAAACTTCAAACGTAGCTTTGGTGGTCCGTGCCGGGCGCCTCCGGCAGCCCTGCTCCAAAAATGCGAACGTCTGCAGATAGCTCGCAGGCAGAAAGAGCTAGCCTGGAAAGCTGTTGCTCAGCCTCATCTGCCCATGGCACTGCTCGCACAGAGGCACAGAGACTGGGGCTGCTTGCTTGTCTTGTCCCCTCAAACTTCAAACGTAGCTTAGGTGGTCCGTGCCGGGCGCCTCCGGCAGCCCTGCTCCGAAAATGCAAACGTCTGCAGATAGCTCGCAGGCAGAAAGAGCTAGCCTGGAAAGCTGTTGCTCAGCCTCATCTGCCCATGGCACTGCTCGCACAGAGGCACAGAGACTGGGGCTGCTTGCTTGTCTTGTCCCCTCAAACTTCAAACGTTACTTAGGTGGTCTGTGCCGGACGCCTCCGGCAGCGCTGCTCCGAAAATGCGAACATCTGCAGATAGCTCGCAGCCAGAAAGAGCTAGCCTGGAAAGCTGTTGCTCAGCGTCATCTGCCCATGGCACTGCTCACACAGAGGCACAGAGACTGGGGCTGCTTGCTTATCTTGTCCCCTCAAACTTCAAACGTAGCTTAGGTGGTCTGTGCCGGGCGCATCCGGCAACCCTGCTCAAAAAATGCGAACGTCTGCAGATAGCTCGCAGGCAGAAAGAGCTAGCCTGGAAAGCTGTTGCTGAGCCTCATCTGCCCATGGCACTGCTCGCACAGAGGCACAGAGACTGGGGCTGCTTGCTTGTCTTGACCTCTCAAACTTCAAACGTAGCTTATTTGGTCCGTGCCGGGCGCCTCCGGAAGTCCTGCTCCGAAAATGCGAACGTCTGCAGATAGCTCGCAGGCAGAAAGAGCTAGCCTGGAAAGCTGTTGCTCAGCCTCATCTGCCCATGGCACTGCTCGCGCAGAGTCACAGAGCCTGGGGCTGCTTGCTTGTCTTGTCCCCTCAAACTTCAAAAGTATCTTAGGTTGTCTGTGCCGTGCGCCTCCGGCAGCCCTGCTCCGAAAATGCAAACGTCTGCAGATAGCTCGCAGGCAGAAAGAGCTAGCCTGGAAAGCTGTTGCTCAGCCTCATCTGCCCATGGCACTGCTCGCACAGAGGCACAGAGACTGGGGCTGCTTGCTTGTCTTGTCCCCTCAAACTTCAAATGTAGCTTAGGTGGTTTGTGCCGGGCGCCTCCGGCAGCCCTGCTCCGAAAATGCGAACGTCTGCAGATAGCTCGCAGGCAGAAAGAGCTAGCCTGGAAAGCTGTTGCTCAGCCTCATCTGCCCATGGCACTGCTCGCACAGAGGCACAGAGACTGGGGCTGCTTGCTTGTCTTGTCCCCTCAAACTTCAAACGTAGCTTAGGTGGTCCATGCCGGGCGCCTCCAGCAGCCCTGCTCCAAAAATGCGAACGTCTGCAGATAGCTCGCAGGCAGAAAGAGCTAGCCTGGAAAGCTGTTGCTCAGCCTCATCTGCCCATGGCACTGCTCGCACAGAGGCACAGAGACTGGGGCTGCTTGCTTGTCTTGCCCCCTCAAACTTCAAATGTAGCTTAGGTGGTCCGTGCCGGGCGCCTCCGGCAGCCCTGCTCCGAAAATGCAAACGTCTGCAGATAGCTCGCAGGCAGAAAGAGCTAGCCTGGAAAGCTGTTGCTCAGCCTCATCTGCCCATGGCACTGCTCGCACAGAGGCACAGAGACTGGGGCTGCTTGCTTGTCTTGTCCCCTCAAACTTCAAACGTTACTTAGGTGGTCTGTGCCGGACGCCTCCGGCAGCGCTGCTCCGAAAATGCGAACATCTGCAGATAGCTCGCAGCCAGAAAGAGCTAGCCTGGAAAGCTGTTGCTCAGCGTCATCTGCCCATGGCACTGCTCACACAGAGGCACAGAGACTGGGGCTGCTTGCTTATCTTGTCCCCTCAAACTTCAAACGTAGCTTAGGTGGTCTGTGCCGGGCGCATCCGGCAACCCTGCTCAAAAAATGCGAACGTCTGCAGATAGCTCGCAGGCAGAAAGAGCTAGCCTGGAAAGCTGTTGCTGAGCCTCATCTGCCCATGGCACTGCTCGCACAGAGGCACAGAGACTGGGGCTGCTTGCTTGTCTTGACCTCTCAAACTTCAAACGTAGCTTATTTGGTCCGTGCCGGGCGCCTCCGGAAGTCCTGCTCCGAAAATGCGAACGTCTGCAGATAGCTCGCAGGCAGAAAGAGCTAGCCTGGAAAGCTGTTGCTCAGCCTCATCTGCCCATGGCACTGCTCGCGCAGAGTCACAGAGCCTGGGGCTGCTTGCTTGTCTTGTCCCCTCAAACTTCAAAAGTATCTTAGGTTGTCTGTGCCGTGCGCCTCCGGCAGCCCTGCTCCGAAAATGCAAACGTCTGCAGATAGCTCGCAGGCAGAAAGAGCTAGCCTGGAAAGCTGTTGCTCAGCCTCATCTGCCCATGGCACTGCTCGCACAGAGGCACAGAGACTGGGGCTGCTTGCTTGTCTTGTCCCCTCAAACTTCAAATGTAGCTTAGGTGGTTTGTGCCGGGCGCCTCCGGCAGCCCTGCTCCGAAAATGCGAACGTCTGCAGATAGCTCGCAGGCAGAAAGAGCTAGCCTGGAAAGCTGTTGCTCAGCCTCATCTGCCCATGGCACTGCTCGCACAGAGGCACAGAGACTGGGGCTGCTTGCTTGTCTTGTCCCCTCAAACTTCAAACGTAGCTTAGGTGGTCCATGCCGGGCGCCTCCAGCAGCCCTGCTCCAAAAATGCGAACGTCTGCAGATAGCTCGCAGGCAGAAAGAGCTAGCCTGGAAAGCTGTTGCTCAGCCTCATCTGCCCATGGCACTGCTCGCACAGAGGCACAGAGACTGGGGCTGCTTGCTTGTCTTGCCCCCTCAAACTTCAAATGTAGCTTAGGTGGTCCGTGCCGGGCGCCTCCGGCAGCCCTGCTCCGAAAATGCAAACGTCTGCAGATAGCTCGCAGGCAGAAAGAGCTAGCCTGGAAAGCTGTTGCTCAGCCTCATCTGCCCATGGCACTGCTCGCACAGAGGCACAGAGACTGGGGCTGCTTGCTTGTCTTGCCCACTCAAACTTCAAACGTAGCTTAGGTGGTCCGTGCCAGGGGCCTCTGGCAGCCCTGCTCCGAAAATGCAAACGTCTGCATATAGCTCGCAGCCAGAAAGAGCTAGCCTGGAAAGCTGCTGCTCAGCCTCATCTGCCCATGGCACTGCTCGCACAGAGGCACAGAGACTGGGGCTGCTTGCTTGTCTTGTCCCCTCAAACTTCAAACGTAGCTTAGGTGGTCCGTGCCGGGCGCCTCCGGCAGCCCTGCTCCGAAAATGCAAACGTCTGCAGATAGCTCGCAGGCAGAAAGAGCTAGCCTGGAAAGCTGTTGCTCAGCCTCATCTGCCCATGGCACTGCTCGCACAGAGGCACAGAGACTGGGGCTGCTTGCTTGTCTTGTCCCCTCAAACTTCAAACGTAGCTTAGGTGGTCCGTGACGGGCGCTTCCGGCAGCCCTGCTCCGAAAATGCGAACGTCTGCAGATAGCTCGCAGCCAGAAAGAGCTAGCCTGGAAAGCTGTTGCTCAGCCTCATCTGCCCATGGCACTGCTCGCACAGAGGCACAGAGACTGGGGCTGCTTGCTTGTCTTGTCCCCTCAAACTTCAAACGTAGCTTAGGTGGTCCGTGCCGGGCGCATCCGGCAGCCCTGCTCCGAAAATGCGAACGTCTGCAGATAGCTCGCAGGCAGAAAGAGCTAGCCTGGAAAGCTGTTGCTCAGCCTCATCTGTCCATGGCACTGCTCGCACAGAGGCACAGAGACTGGGGCTGCTTGCTTGTCTTGTCCCCTCAAACTTCAAATACAGTTTAGGTGGTCCGTGCCGGGCGCCTCCGGCAGCCCTGCTCCGAAAATGCGAACGTCTGCAGATAGCTCGCAGGCAGAAAGAGCTAGCCTGGAAAGCTGTTGCTCAGCCTCATCTGCCCATGGCACTGCTCGCACAGAGGCACAGAGACTGGGGCTGCTTGCTTGTTTTGCCCCCTCAAACTTCAAACGTAGCTTTGGTGGTCCGTGCCGGGAGCCTCCGGCAGCCCTGCTCCAAAAATGCGAACGTCTGCAGATAGCTCGCAGGCAGAAAGAGCTAGCCTGGAAAGCTGTTGCTCAGCCTCATCTGCCCATGGCACTGCTCGCACAGAGGCACAGAGACTGGGGCTGCTTGCTTGTCTTGTCCCCTCAAACTTCAAACGTAGCTTAGGTGGTCCGTGCCGGGCGCCTCCGGCAGCCCTGCTCCGAAAATGCAAACGTCTGCAGATAGCTCGCAGGCAGAAAGAGCTAGCCTGGAAAGCTGTTGCTCAGCCTCATCTGCCCATGGCACTGCTCGCACAGAGGCACAGAGACTGGGGCTGCTTGCTTGTCTTGCCCCCTCAAACTTCAAACGTAGCTTAGGTGGTCCGTGCCGGGCGCCTCCAGCAGCCCTGCTCCGAAAATGCAAACGTCTGCAGATAGCTCGCAGGCAGAAAGAGCTAGCCTGGAAAGCTGTTGCTCAGCCTCATCTGCCCATGGCACTGCTCGCACAGAGGCACAGAGACTGGGGCTGCTTGCTTGTCTTGTCCCCTCAAACTTCAAACGTAGCTTAGGTGGTCCGTGCCGGGCGCTTCCGGTAGCCCTGCTCCGAAAATGCGAACGTCTGCAGGTAGCTCGCAGGCAGAAAGAGCTAGCCTGGAAAGCTGTTGCTCAGCCTCATCTGCCCATGGCACTGCTCGCACAGAGGCACAGAGACTGGGGCTGCTTGCTTGTCTTGTCCCCTCAAACTTCAAACGTAGCTTAGGTGGTCCGTGCCGGGCGCTTCCGGCAGCCCTGCTCCGAAAATGCAAACGTCTGCAGATAGCTCGCAGCCAGAAAGAGCTAGCCTGGAAAGCTGCTGCTCAGCCTAATCTGCCCATGGCACTGCTCGCACAGAGGCACAGAGACTGGGGCTGCTTGCTTGTCTTGTCCCCTCAAACTTCAAACGTAGCTTAGGTGGTCCGTGCCGGGCGCCTCTGGCAACCCTGCTCTGAAAACGCGAACGTCTGCAGATAGCTCGCAGGCAGAAAGAGCTAGCCTGGAAAGCTGTTGCTCAGCCTCATCTGCCCATGGCACTGCTCGCACAGAGGCACAGAGACTGGGGCTGCTTGCTTGTCTTGTCTCCTCAAACTTCAAACGTAGCTTAGGTGGTCCGTGCCGGGCGCCTCCGGCAGCCCTACTCTGAAAATGCGAACGTCTGCAGATAGCTCGCAGGCAGAAAGAGCTAGCCTGGAAAGCTGTTGCTCAGCCTCATCTGCCCATGGCACTGCTCGCACAGAGGCACAGAGACTGGGGCTGCTTGCTTGTCTTGTCCCCTCAAACTTCAAACGTAGCTTAGGTGGTCCGTGCCGGGCGCATCCGGCAGCCCAGCTCCGAAAATGCGAACGTCTGCAGATAGCTCGCAGGCAGAAAGAGCTAGCCTGGAAAGCTGTTGCTCAGCCTCATCTGCCCATGGCACTGCTCGCACAGAGGCACAGAGACTGGGGCTGCTTGCTTGTCTTGACCCCTCAAACTTCAAACGTAGCTTATTTGGTCCGTGCCGGGCGCCTCCGGAAGTCCTGCTCCGAAAATGCGAACGTCTGCAGATAGCTCGCAGGCAGAAAGAGCTAGCCTGGAAAGCTGTTGCTCAGCCTCATCTGCCCATGGCACTGCTCGCGCAGAGTCACAGAGCCTGGGGCTGCTTGCTTGTCTTGTCCCCTCAAACTTCAAAAGTATCTTAGGTTGTCTGTGCCGTGCGCCTCCGGCAGCCCTGCTCCGAAAAAGCAAACGTCTGCAGATAGCTCGCAGGCAGAAAGAGCTAGCCTGGAAAGCTGTTGCTGAGCCTCATCTGCCCATGGCACTGCTCGCACAGAGGCACAGAGACTGGGGCTGCTTGCTTGTCTTGACCCCTCAAACTTCAAACGTAGCTTATTTGGTCCGTGCCGGGCGCCTCCGGAAGTCCTGCTCCGAAAATGCGAACGTCTGCAGATAGCTCGCAGGCAGAAAGAGCTAGCCTGGAAAGCTGTTGCTCAGCCTCATCTGCCCATGGCACTGCTCGCACAGAGGCACAGAGACTGGGGCTGCTTGCTTGTCTTGCCCCCTCAAACTTCAAACGTAGCTTAGGTGGTCCGTGCCGGGCGCCTCCGGCAGCCCTGCTCCAAAAATGTGAACGTCTGCAGATAGCTCGCAGGCAGAAAGAGCTAGCCTGGAAAGCTGTTGCTCAGCCTCATCTGCCCATGGCACTGCTCGCACAGAGGCACAGAGACTGGGGCTGCTTGCTTGTTTTGCCCCCTCAAACTTCAAACGTAGCTTTGGTGGTCCGTGCCGGGCGCCTCCGGCGGCCCTGCTCCAAAAATGCGAACGTCTGCAGATAGCTCGCAGGCAGAAAGAGCTAGCCTGGAAAGCTGTTGCTCAGCCTCATCTGCCCATGGCACTGCTCGCACAGAGGCACAGAGACTGGGGCTGCTTGCTTGTTTTGCCCCCTCAAACTTCAAACGTAGCTTAGGTGGTCCGTGCCGGGCGCCTCCGGCAGCCCTGCTCCGAAAATGCAAACGTCTGCAGATAGCTCGCAGGCAGAAAGAGCTAGCCTGGAAAGCTGTTGCTCAGCCTCATCTGCCCATGGCACCGCTCGCACAGAGGCACAGAGACTGGTGCTGCTAGCTTGTCTTGTCCCCTCAAACTTCAAACGTAGCTTAGGTGGTCCGTGCCGGGCGCCTCCGGCAGCCCTGCTCCGAAAATGCAAACGTCTGCAGATAGCTCGCAGGCAGAAAGAGCTAGCCTGGAAAGCTGTTGCTCAGCCTCATCTGCCCATGGCACCGCTCGCACAGAGGCACAGAGACTGGTGCTGCTAGCTTGTCTTGTCCACTCAAAAATCAAACGTAGCTTAGGTGGTCCGTGCTGGGCGCCTCCGGCAGCCCTGCTCCGAAAATGCAAACGTCTGCAGATAGCTCGCAGGCAGAAAGAGCTAGCCTGGAAAGCTGTTGCTCAGCCTCATCTGCCCATGGCACTGCTCGCGCAGAGTCACAGAGACTGGGGCTGCTTGCTTGTCTTGTCCCCTCAAACTTCAAAAGTATCTTAGGTTGTCTGTGCCGTGCGCCTCCGGCAGGCCTGCTCCGAAAATGCAAACGTCTGCAGATAGCTCGCAGGCAGAAAGAGCTAGCCTGGAAAGCTGTTGCTCAGCCTCATCTGCCCATGGCACTGCTCGCACAGAGGCACAGAGACTGGGGCTGCTTGCTTGTCTTGTCCCCTCAAACTTCAAACGTAGCTTAGGTGGTCCGTGCTGGGCGCCTCCGGCAGCCCTGCTCCGAAAATGCGAACGTCTGCAGATAGCTCGCAGGCAGAAAGAGCTAGCCTGGAAAGCTGTTGCTCAGCCTCATCTGCCCATGGCACTGCTCGCACAGAGGCACAGAGACTGGGGCTGCTTGCTTGTCTTGTCCCCTCAAACTTCAAACGTAGCTTAGGTGGTCCATGCCGGGCGCCTCCGGCAGCCCTGCTCCGAAAATGCAAACGTCTGCAGATAGCTCGCAGGCAGAAAGAGCTAGCCTGGAAAGCTGTTGCTCAGCCTCATCTGCCCATGGCACTGCTCGCACAGAGGCACAGAGACTGGGGCTGCTTGCTTGTCTTGCCCCCTCAAACTTCAAATGTAGCTTAGGTGGTCCGTGCCGGGCGCCTCCGGCAGCCCTGCTCCGAAAATGCAAACGTCTGCAGATAGCTCGCAGGCAGAAAGAGCTAGCCTGGAAAGCTGTTGCTCAGCCTCATCTGCCCATGGCACTGCTCGCACAGAGGCACAGAGACTGGGGCTGCTTGCTTGTCTTGTCCCCTCAAACTTCAAACGTAGCTTAGGTGGTCCGTGCTGGGCGCCTCCGGCAGCCCTGCTCCGAAAATGCAAACGTCTGCATATAGCTCGCAGCCAGAAAGAGCTAGCCTGGAAAGCTGCTGCTCAGCCTCATCTGCCCATGGCACTGCTCGCACAGAGGCACAGAGACTGGGGCTGCTTGCTTGTCTTGTCCCCTCAAACTTCAAACGTAGCTTAGGTGGTCGGTGCCGGGCGCCTCCGGCAGCCCTGCTCCGAAAATGCAAACGTCTGCAGATAGCTCGCAGGCAGAAAGAGCTAGCCTGGAAAGCTGTTGCTCAGCCTCATCTGCCCATGGCACTGCTCGCACAGAGGCACAGAGACTGGGGCTGCTTGCTTGTCTTGTCCCCTCAAACTTCAAACGTAGATTAGGTGGTCCGTGACGGGCGCTTCCGGCAGCCCTGCTCCGAAAATGCGAACGTCTGCAGATAGCTCGCAGGCAGAAAGAGCTAGCCTGGAAAGCTGTTGCTCAGCCTCATCTGCCCATGGCACTGCTCGCACAGAGGCACAGAGACTGGGGCTGCTTGCTTGTCTTGTCCCCTCAAACTTCAAACGTAGCTTAGGTGGTCCGTGCCGGGCGCCTCCGGCAGCCCTGCTCCGAAAATGCAAACGTCTGCAGATAGCTCGCAGGCAGAAAGAGCTAGCCTGGAAAGCTGTTGCTCAGCCTCATCTGCCCATGGCACTGCTCGCACAGAGGCACAGAGACTGGGGCTGCTTGCTTGTCTTGTCCCCTCAAACTTCAAATGTAGCTTAGGTGGTCCGTGCCGGGCGCCTCCGGCAGCCCTGCTCCAAAAATGCGAACGTCTGCAGATAGCTCGCAGGCAGAAAGAGCTAGCCTGGAAAGCTGTTGCTCAGCCTCATCTGCCCATGGCACTGCTCGCACAGAGGCACAGAGACTGGGGCTGCTTGCTTGTCTTGTCCCCTCAAACTTCAAACGTAGCTTAGGTGGTCCGTGCCGGGCGCTTCCGGCAGCCCTGCTCCGAAAATGCGAACGTCTGCAGGTAGCTCGCAGGCAGAAAGAGCTAGCCTGGAAAGCTGTTGCTCAGCCTCATCTGCCCATGGCACTGCTCGCACAGAGGCACAGAGACTGGGGCTGCTTGCTTGTCTTGTCCCCTCAAACTTCAAACGTAGCTTAGGTGGTCCGTGCCGGGCGCTTCCGGCAGCCCTGCTCCGAAAATGCAAACGTCTGCAGATAGCTCGCAGCCAGAAAGAGCTAGCCTGGAAAGCTGCTGCTCAGCCTAATCTGCCCATGGCACTGCTCGCACAGAGGCACAGAGACTGGGGCTGCTTGCTTGTCTTGTCCACTCAAACTTCAAACGTAGCTTAGGTGGTCCGTGCCGGGCGCCTCTGGCAACCCTGCTCTGAAAACGCGAACGTCTGCAGATAGCTCGCAGGCAGAAAGAGCTAGCCTGGAAAGCTGTTGCTCAGCCTCATCTGCCCATGGCACTGCTCGCACAGAGGCACAGAGACTGGGGCTGATTGCTTGTCTTGTCTCCTCAAACTTCAAACGTAGCTTAGGTGGTCCGTGCCGGGCACCTCCGGCACCCCTGCTCTTAAAATGCGAACGTCTGCAGATAGCTCGCAGGCAGAAAGAGCTAGCCTGGAAAGCTGATGCTCAGCCTCATCTGCCCATGGCACTGCTCGCACAGAGGCACAGAGACTGGGGCTGCTTGCTTGTCTTGTCCCCTCAAACTTCAAACGTTACTTAGGTGGTCTGTGCCGGACGCCTCCGGCAGCGCTGCTCCGAAAATGCGAACATCTGCAGATAGCTCGCAGCCAGAAAGAGCTAGCCTGGAAAGCTGTTGCTCAGCCTCATCTGCCCATGGCACTGCTCGCACAGAGGCACAGAGACTGGGGCTGCTTGCTTATCTTGTCCCCTCAAACTTCAAACGTAGCTTAGGTGGTCTGTGCCGGGCGCCTCCGGCAACCCTGCTCAAAAAATGCGAACGTCTGCAGATAGCTCGCAGGCAGAAAGAGCTAGCCTGGAAAGCTGTTGCTGAGCCTCATCTGCCCATGGCACTGCTCGCACAGAGGCACAGAGACTGGGGCTGCTTGCTTGTCTTGACCCCTCAAACTTCAAACGTAGCTTATTTGGTCCGTGCCGGGCGCCTCCGGCAGCCCTGCTCCGAAAATGCGAACGTCTGCAGATAGCTCGCAGGCAGAAAGAGCTAGCCTGGAAAGCTGTTGCTCAGCCTCATCTGCCCATGGCACTGCTCGCGCAGAGTCACAGAGCCTGGGGCTGCTTGCTTGTCTTGTCCCCTCAAACTTCAAAAGTATCTTAGGTTGTCTGTGCCGTGCGCCTCCGGCAGCCCTGCTCCGAAAAAGCAAACGTCTGCAGATAGCTCGCAGGCAGAAAGAGCTAGCCTGGAAAGCTGTTGCTCAGCCTCATCTGCCCATGGCACTGCTCGCACAGAGGCACAGAGACTGGGGCTGCTTGCTTGTCTTGTCCACTCAAAAATCAAACGTAGCTTAGGTCGTCCGTGCTGGGCGCCTCCGGCAGCCCTGCTCCGAAAATGCAAACGTCTGCAGATAGCTCGCAGGCAGAAAGAGCTAGCCTGGAAAGCTGTTGCTCAGCCTCATCTGCCCATGGCACTGCTCGCGCAGAGTCACAGAGACTGGGGCTGCTTGCTTGTCTTGTCCCCTCAAACTTCAAACGTAGCTTAGGTGGTCCATGCCGGGCGCCTCCGGCAGCCCTGCTCCAAAAATGCGAACGTCTGCAGATAGCTCGCAGGCAGAAAGAGCTAGCCTGGAAAGCTGTTGCTCAGCCTCATCTGCCCATGGCACTGCTCGCACAGAGGCACAGAGACTGGGGCTGCTTGCTTGTCTTGCCCCCTCAAACTTCAAATGTAGCTTAGGTGGTCCGTGCCGGGCGCCTCCGGCAGCCCTGCTCCGAAAATGCAAACGTCTGCAGATAGCTCGCAGGCAGAAAGAGCTAGCCTGGAAAGCTGTTGCTCAGCCTCATCTGCCCATGGCACTGCTCGCACAGAGGCACAGAGACTGGGGCTGCTTGCTTGTCTTGCCCCCTCAAACTTCAAACGTAGCTTAGGTGGTCCGTGCTGGGCGCCTCCGGCAGCCCTGCTCCGAAAATGCAAACGTCTGCATATAGCTCGCAGCCAGAAAGAGCTAGCCTGGAAAGCTGCTGCTCAGCCTCATCTGCCCATGGCACTGCTCGCACAGAGGCACAGAGACTGGGGCTGCTTGCTTGTCTTGTCCCCTCAAACTTCAAACGTAGCTTAGGTGGTCGGTGCCGGGCGCCTCCGGCAGCCCTGCTCCGAAAATGCAAACGTCTGCAGATAGCTCGCAGGCAGAAAGAGCTAGCCTGGAAAGCTGTTGCTCAGCCTCATCTGCCCATGGCACTGCTCGCACAGAGGCACAGAGACTGGGGCTGCTTGCTTGTCTTGTCCCCTCAAACTTCAAACGTAGATTAGGTGGTCCGTGACGGGCGCTTCCGGCAGCCCTGCTCCGAAAATGCGAACGTCTGCAGATAGCTCGCAGGCAGAAAGAGCTAGCCTGGAAAGCTGTTGCTCAGCCTCATCTGCCCATGGCACTGCTCGCACAGAGGCACAGAGACTGGGGCTGCTTGCTTGTCTTGTCCCCTCAAACTTCAAACGTAGCTTAGGTGGTCCGTGCCGGGCGCCTCCGGCAGCCCTGCTCCGAAAATGCAAACGTCTGCAGATAGCTCGCAGGCAGAAAGAGCTAGCCTGGAAAGCTGTTGCTCAGCCTCATCTGCCCATGGCACTGCTCGCACAGAGGCACAGAGACTGGGGCTGCTTGCTTGTCTTGTCCCCTCAAACTTCAAACGTAGCTTAGGTGGTCCGTGCCAGGCGCATCCGGCAGCCCTGCTCCAAAAATGCGAACGTCTGCAGATAGCTCGCAGGCAGAAAGAGCTAGCCTGGAAAGCTGTTGCTCAGCCTCATCTGCCCATGGCACTGCTCGCACAGAGGCACAGAGACTGGGGCTGCTTGCTTGTCTTGTCCCCTCAAACTTCAAACGTAGCTTAGGTGGTCCGTGCCGGGCGCTTCCGGCAGCCCTGCTCCGAAAATGCAAACGTCTGCAGGTAGCTCGCAGGCAGAAAGAGCTAGCCTGGAAAGCTGTTGCTCAGCCTCATCTGCCCATGGCACTGCTCGCACAGAGGCACAGAGACTGGGGCTGCTTGCTTGTCTTGTCCCCTCAAACTTCAAATGTAGCTTAGGTGGTCCGTGCCGGGCGCTTCCGGCAGCCCTGCTCCGAAAATGCAAACGTCTGCAGATAGCTCGCAGCCAGAAAGAGCTAGCCTGGAAAGCTGCTGCTCAGCCTAATCTGCCCATGGCACTGCTCGCACAGAGGCACAGAGACTGGGGCTGCTTGCTTGTCTTGTCCCCTCAAACTTCAAACGTAGCTTAGGTGGTCCGTGCCGGGCGCCTCTGGCAACCCTGCTCTGAAAACGCGAACGTCTGCAGATAGCTCGCAGGCAGAAAGAGCTAGCCTGGAAAGCTGTTGCTCAGCCTCATCTGCCCATGGCACTGCTCGCACAGAGGCACAGAGACTGGGGCTGCTTGCTTGTCTTGTCTCCTCAAACTTCAAACGTAGCTTAGGTGGTCCGTGCCGGGCGCCTCCGGCAGCCCTGCTCTTAAAATGCGAACGTCTGCAGATAGCTCGCAGGCAGAAAGAGCTAGCCTGGAAAGCTGTTGCTCAGCCTCATCTGCCCATGGCACTGCTCGCACAGAGGCACAGAGACTGGGGCTGCTTGCTTGTCTTGTCCCCTCAAACTTCAAACGTAGCTTAGGTGGTCCGTGCCGGGCGCATCCGGCAGCCCAGCTCCGAAAATGCGAACGTCTGCAGGTAGCTCGCAGGCAGAAAGAGCTAGCCTGGAAAGCTGTTGCTCAGCCTCATCTGCCCATGGCACTGCTCGCACAGAGGCACAGAGACTGGGGCTGCTTGCTTGTTTTGCCCCCTCAAACTTCAAACGTAGCTTTGGTGGTCCGTGCCGGGCGCCTCCGGCAGCCCTGCTCCAAAAATCCAAACGTCTGCAGATAGCTCGCAGGCAGAAAGAGCTAGCCTGGAAAGCTGTTGCTCAGCCTCATCTGCCCATGGCACTGCTCGCACAGAGGCACAGAGACTGGGGCTGCTTGCTTGTCTTGTCCCCTCAAACTTCAAACGTAGCTTAGGTGGTCCGTGCCGGGCGCCTCCGGCAGCCCTGCTCCGAAAATGCAAACGTCTGCATATAGCTCGCAGGCAGAAAGAGCTAGCCTGGAAAGCTGTTGCTCAGCCTCATCTGCCCATGGCACTGCTCGCACAGAGGCACAGAGACTGGGGCTGCTTGCTTGTCTTGTCCCCTCAAACTTCAAATGTAGCTTAGGTGGTCCGTGCCGGGCGCCTCCGGCAGCCCTGCTCCGAAAATGCGAACGTCTGCATATAGCTCGCAGCCAGAAAGAGCTAGCCTGGAAAGCTGTTGCTCAGCCTCATCTGCCCATGGCACTGCTCGCACAGAGGCACAGAGACTGGGGCTGCTTGCTTGTCTTGTCCCCTCAAACTTCAAACGTAGCTTAGGTGGTCCGTGCCGGGCACCTCCGGCAGCCCTGCTCCGAAAATGCAAACGTCTGCAGATAGCTCGCAGGCAGAAAGAGCTAGCCTGGAAAGCTGTTGCTCAGCCTCATCTGCCCATGGCACTGCTCGCACAGAGGCACAGAGACTGGGGCTGCTTGCTTGTCTTGTCCCCTCAAACTTCAAACGTAGATTAGGTGGTCCATGCCGGGCGCCTCCAGCAGCCCTGCTCCAAAAATGCGAACGTCTGCAGATAGCTCGCAGGCAGAAAGAGCTAGCCTGGAAAGCTGTTGCTCAGCCTCATCTGCCCATGGCACTGCTCGCACAGAGGCACAGAGACTGGGGCTGCTTGCTTGTCTTGCCCCCTCAAACTTCAAATGTAGCTTAGGTGGTCCGTGCCGGGCGCCTCCGGCAGCCCTGCTCCGAAAATGCAAACGTCTGCAGATAGCTCGCAGGCAGAAAGAGCTAGCCTGGAAAGCTGTTGCTCAGCCTCATCTGCCCATGGCACTGCTCGCACAGAGGCACAGAGACTGGGGCTGCTTGCTTGTCTTGCCCCCTCAAACTTCAAACGTAGCTTAGGTGGTCCGTGCCGGGCGCATCCGGCAGCCCTGCTCCGAAAATGCAAACATCTGCATATAGCTCGCAGCCAGAAAGAGCTAGCCTGGAAAGCTGCTGCTCAGCCTCATCTGCCCATGGCACTGCTCGCACAGAGGCACAGAGACTGGGGCTGCTTGCTTGTCTTGTCCCCTCAAACTTCAAACGTAGCTTAGGTGGTCCGTGCCGGGCGCTTCCGGTAGCCCTGCTCCGAAAATGCGAACGTCTGCAGGTAGCTCGCAGGCAGAAAGAGCTAGCCTGGAAAGCTGTTGCTCAGCCTCATCTGCCCATGGCACTGCTCGCACAGAGGCACAGAGACTGGGGCTGCTTGCTTGTCTTGTCTCCTCAAACTTCAAACGTAGCTTAGGTGGTCCGTGCCGGGCGCCTCCGGCAGCCCTGCTCTGAAAATGCGAACGTCTGCAGATAGCTCGCAGGCAGAAAGAGCTAGCCTGGAAAGCTGTTGCTCAGCCTCATCTGCCCATGGCACTGCTCGCACAGAGGCACAGAGACTGGGGCTGCTTGCTTGTCTTGTCCCCTCAAACTTCAAACGTAGCTTAGGTGGTCCGTGCCGGGCGCATCCGGCAGCCCAGCTCCGAAAATGCGAACGTCTGCAGATAGCTCGCAGGCAGAAAGAGCTAGCCTGGAAAGCTGTTGCTCAGCCTCATCTGCCCATGGCACTGCTCGCACAGAGGCACAGAGACTGGGGCTGCTTGCTTGTTTTGCCCCCTCAAACTTCAAACGTAGCTTAGGTGGTCCGTGCCGGGCGCCTCCGGCAGCCCTGCTCCAAAAATGCGAACGTCTGCAGATAGCTCGCAGGCAGAAAGAGCTAGCCTGGAAAGCTGTTGCTCAGCGTCATCTGCCCATGGCACTGCTCGCACAGAGGCACAGAGACTGGGGCTGCTTGCTTATCTTGTCCCCTCAAACTTCAAACGTAGCTTAGGTGGTCTGTGCCGGGCGCCTCCGGCAACCCTGCTCAAAAAATGCGAACGTCTGCAGATAGCTCGCAGGCAGAAAGAGCTAGCCTGGAAAGCTGTTGCTGAGCCTCATCTGCCCATGGCACTGCTCGCACAGAGGCACAGAGACTGGGGCTGCTTGCTTGTCTTGACCCCTCAAACTTCAAACATAGCTTATTTGGTCCGTGCCGGGCGCCTCCGGAAGTCCTGCTCCGAAAATGCGAACGTCTGCAGATAGCTCGCAGGCAGAAAGAGCTAGCCTGGAAAGCTGTTGCTCAGCCTCATCTGCCCATGGCACTGCTCGCACAGAGGCACAGAGACTGGGGCTGCTTGCTTGTCTTGTCCCCTCAAACTTCAAACGTAGCTTAGGTGGTCCGTGCCGGGCGCATCCGGCAGCCCAGCTCCGAAAATGCGAACGTCTGCAGATAGCTCGCAGGCAGAAAGAGCTAGCCTGGAAAGCTGTTGCTCAGCCTCATCTGCCCATGGCACTGCTCGCACAGAGGCACAGAGACTGGGGCTGCTTGCTTGTTTTGCCCCCTCAAACTTCAAACGTAGCTTAGGTGGTCCGTGCCGGGCGCCTCCGGCAGCCCTGCTCCAAAAATGCGAACGTCTGCAGATAGCTCGCAGGCAGAAAGAGCTAGCCTGGAAAGCTGTTGCTCAGCGTCATCTGCCCATGGCACTGCTCGCACAGAGGCACAGAGACTGGGGCTGCTTGCTTATCTTGTCCCCTCAAACTTCAAACGTAGCTTAGGTGGTCTGTGCCGGGCGCCTCCGGCAACCCTGCTCAAAAAATGCGAACGTCTGCAGATAGCTCGCAGGCAGAAAGAGCTAGCCTGGAAAGCTGTTGCTGAGCCTCATCTGCCCATGGCACTGCTCGCACAGAGGCACAGAGACTGGGGCTGCTTGCTTGTCTTGACCCCTCAAACTTCAAACATAACTTATTTGGTCCGTGCCGGGCGCCTCCGGAAGTCCTGCTCCGAAAATGCGAACGTCTGCAGATAGCTCGCAGGCAGAAAGAGCTAGCCTGGAAAGCTGTTGCTCAGCCTCATCTGCCCATGGCACTGCTCGCGCAGAGTCACAGAGCCTGGGGCTGCTTGCTTGTCTTGTCCCCTCAAACTTCAAAAGTATCTTAGGTTGTCTGTGCCGTGCGCCTCCGGCAGCCCTGCTCCGAAAAAGCAAACGTCTGCAGATAGCTCGCAGGCAGAAAGAGCTAGCCTGGAAAGCTGTTGCTGAGCCTCATCTGCCCATGGCACTGCTCGCACAGAGGCACAGAGACTGGGGCTGCTTGCTTGTCTTGACCCCTCAAACTTCAAACGTAGCTTATTTGGTCCGTGCCGGGCGCCTCCGGAAGTCCTGCTCCGAAAATGCGAACGTCTGCAGATAGCTCGCAGGCAGAAAGAGCTAGCCTGGAAAGCTGTTGCTCAGCCTCATCTGCCCATGGCACTGCTCGCACAGAGGCACAGAGACTGGGGCTGCTTGCTTGTCTTGCCCCCTCAAACTTCAAACGTAGCTTAGGTGGTCCGTGCTGGGCGCCTCCGGCAGCCCTGCTCCGAAAATGCAAACATCTGCATATAGCTCGCAGCCAGAAAGAGCTAGCCTGGAAAGCTGCTGCTCAGCCTCATCTGCCCATGGCACTGCTCGCACAGAGGCACAGAGACTGGGGCTGCTTGCTTGTCTTGTCCCCTCAAACTTCAAACGTAGCTTAGGTGGTCCGTGCCGGGCGCTTCCGGTAGCCCTGCTCCGAAAATGCGAACGTCTGCAGGTAGCTCGCAGGCAGAAAGAGCTAGCCTGGAAAGCTGTTGCTCAGCCTCATCTGCCCATGGCACTGCTCGCACAGAGGCACAGAGACTGGGGCTGCTTGCTTGTCTTGTCTCCTCAAACTTCAAACGTAGCTTAGGTGGTCCGTGCCGGGCGCCTCCGGCAGCCCTGCTCTGAAAATGCGAACGTCTGCAGATAGCTCGCAGGCAGAAAGAGCTAGCCTGGAAAGCTGTTGCTCAGCCTCATCTGCCCATGGCACTGCTCGCACAGAGGCACAGAGACTGGGGCTGCTTGCTTGTCTTGTCCCCTCAAACTTCAAACGTAGCTTAGGTGGTCCGTGCCGGGCGCATCCGGCAGCCCAGCTCCGAAAATGCGAACGTCTGCAGATAGCTCGCAGGCAGAAAGAGCTAGCCTGGAAAGCTGTTGCTCAGCCTCATCTGCCCATGGCACTGCTCGCACAGAGGCACAGAGACTGGGGCTGCTTGCTTGTTTTGCCCCCTCAAACTTCAAACGTAGCTTAGGTGGTCCGTGCCGGGCGCCTCCGGCAGCCCTGCTCCAAAAATGCGAACGTCTGCAGATAGCTCGCAGGCAGAAAGAGCTAGCCTGGAAAGCTGTTGCTCAGCGTCATCTGCCCATGGCACTGCTCGCACAGAGGCACAGAGACTGGGGCTGCTTGCTTATCTTGTCCCCTCAAACTTCAAACGTAGCTTAGGTGGTCTGTGCCGGGCGCCTCCGGCAACCCTGCTCAAAAAATGCGAACGTCTGCAGATAGCTCGCAGGCAGAAAGAGCTAGCCTGGAAAGCTGTTGCTGAGCCTCATCTGCCCATGGCACTGCTCGCACAGAGGCACAGAGACTGGGGCTGCTTGCTTGTCTTGACCCCTCAAACTTCAAACATAGCTTATTTGGTCCGTGCCGGGCGCCTCCGGAAGTCCTGCTCCGAAAATGCGAACGTCTGCAGATAGCTCGCAGGCAGAAAGAGCTAGCCTGGAAAGCTGTTGCTCAGCCTCATCTGCCCATGGCACTGCTCGCACAGAGGCACAGAGACTGGGGCTGCTTGCTTGTCTTGTCCCCTCAAACTTCAAACGTAGCTTAGGTGGTCCGTGCCGGGCGCATCCGGCAGCCCAGCTCCGAAAATGCGAACGTCTGCAGATAGCTCGCAGGCAGAAAGAGCTAGCCTGGAAAGCTGTTGCTCAGCCTCATCTGCCCATGGCACTGCTCGCACAGAGGCACAGAGACTGGGGCTGCTTGCTTGTTTTGCCCCCTCAAACTTCAAACGTAGCTTAGGTGGTCCGTGCCGGGCGCCTCCGGCAGCCCTGCTCCAAAAATGCGAACGTCTGCAGATAGCTCGCAGGCAGAAAGAGCTAGCCTGGAAAGCTGTTGCTCAGCGTCATCTGCCCATGGCACTGCTCGCACAGAGGCACAGAGACTGGGGCTGCTTGCTTATCTTGTCCCCTCAAACTTCAAACGTAGCTTAGGTGGTCTGTGCCGGGCGCCTCCGGCAACCCTGCTCAAAAAATGCGAACGTCTGCAGATAGCTCGCAGGCAGAAAGAGCTAGCCTGGAAAGCTGTTGCTGAGCCTCATCTGCCCATGGCACTGCTCGCACAGAGGCACAGAGACTGGGGCTGCTTGCTTGTCTTGACCCCTCAAACTTCAAACATAGCTTATTTGGTCCGTGCCGGGCGCCTCCGGAAGTCCTGCTCCGAAAATGCGAACGTCTGCAGATAGCTCGCAGGCAGAAAGAGCTAGCCTGGAAAGCTGTTGCTCAGCCTCATCTGCCCATGGCACTGCTCGCGCAGAGTCACAGAGCCTGGGGCTGCTTGCTTGTCTTGTCCCCTCAAACTTCAAAAGTATCTTAGGTTGTCTGTGCCGTGCGCCTCCGGCAGCCCTGCTCCGAAAAAGCAAACGTCTGCAGATAGCTCGCAGGCAGAAAGAGCTAGCCTGGAAAGCTGTTGCTGAGCCTCATCTGCCCATGGCACTGCTCGCACAGAGGCACAGAGACTGGGGCTGCTTGCTTGTCTTGACCCCTCAAACTTCAAACGTAGCTTATTTGGTCCGTGCCGGGCGCCTCCGGAAGTCCTGCTCCGAAAATGCGAACGTCTGCAGATAGCTCGCAGGCAGAAAGAGCTAGCCTGGAAAGCTGTTGCTCAGCCTCATCTGCCCATGGCACTGCTCGCACAGAGGCACAGAGACTGGGGCTGCTTGCTTGTCTTGCCCCCTCAAACTTCAAACGTAGCTTAGGTGGTCCGTGCCGGGCGCCTCCGGCAGCCCTGCTCCAAAAATGTGAACGTCTGCAGATAGCTCGCAGGCAGAAAGAGCTAGCCTGGAAAGCTGTTGCTCAGCCTCATCTGCCCATGGCACTGCTCGCACAGAGGCACAGAGACTGGGGCTGCTTGCTTGTTTTGCCCCCTCAAACTTCAAACGTAGCTTTGGTGGTCCGTGCCGGGCGCCTCCGGCGGCCCTGCTCCAAAAATGCGAACGTCTGCAGATAGCTCGCAGGCAGAAAGAGCTAGCCTGGAAAGCTGTTGCTCAGCCTCATCTGCCCATGGCACTGCTCGCACAGAGGCACAGAGACTGGGGCTGCTTGCTTGTTTTGCCCCCTCAAACTTCAAACGTAGCTTAGGTGGTCCGTGCCGGGCGCCTCCGGCAGCCCTGCTCCGAAAATGCAAACGTCTGCAGATAGCTCGCAGGCAGAAAGAGCTAGCCTGGAAAGCTGTTGCTCAGCCTCATCTGCCCATGGCACTGCTCGCACAGAGGCACAGAGACTGGGGCTGCTTGCTTGTCTTGCCCCCTCAAACTTCAAACGTAGCTTAGGTGGTCCGTGCCGGGCGCCTCCGGCAGCCCTGCTCCGAAAATGCAAACGTCTGCAGATAGCTCGCAGGCAGAAAGAGCTAGCCTGGAAAGCTGTTGCTCAGCCTCATCTGCCCATGGCACTGCTCGCACAGAGGCACAGAGACTGGGGCTGCTTGCTTGTCTTGTCCACTCAAAAATCAAACGTAGCTTAGGTGGTCCGTGCTGGGCGCCTCCGGCAGCCCTGCTCCGAAAATGCAAACGTCTGCAGATAGCTCGCAGGCAGAAAGAGCTAGCCTGGAAAGCTGTTGCTCAGCCTCATCTGCCCATGGCACTGCTCGCGCAGAGTCACAGAGACTGGGGCTGCTTGCTTGTCTTGTCCCCTCAAACTTCAAAAGTATCTTAGGTTGTCTGTGCCGTGCGCCTCCGGCAGGCCTGCTCCGAAAATGCAAACGTCTGCAGATAGCTCGCAGGCAGAAAGAGCTAGCCTGGAAAGCTGTTGCTCAGCCTCATCTGCCCATGGCACTGCTCGCACAGAGGCACAGAGACTGGGGCTGCTTGCTTGTCTTGTCCCCTCAAACTTCAAACGTAGCTTAGGTGGTCCGTGCTGGGCGCCTCCGGCAGCCCTGCTCCGAAAATGCAAACGTCTGCAGATAGCTCGCAGGCAGAAAGAGCTAGCCTGGAAAGCTGTTGCTCAGCCTCATCTGCCCATGGCACTGCTCGCACAGAGGCACAGAGACTGGGGCTGCTTGCTTGTCTTGTCCCCTCAAACTTCAAACGTAGCTTAGGTGGTCCATGCCGGGCGCCTCCGGCAGCCCTGCTCCGAAAATGCAAACGTCTGCAGATAGCTCGCAGGCAGAAAGAGCTAGCCTGGAAAGCTGTTGCTCAGCCTCATCTGCCCATGGCACTGCTCGCACAGAGGCACAGAGACTGGGGCTGCTTGCTTGTCTTGCCCCCTCAAACTTCAAATGTAGCTTAGGTGGTCCGTGCCGGGCGCCTCCGGCAGCCCTGCTCCGAAAATGCAAACGTCTGCAGATAGCTCGCAGGCAGAAAGAGCTAGCCTGGAAAGCTGTTGCTCAGCCTCATCTGCCCATGGCACTGCTCGCACAGAGGCACAGAGACTGGGGCTGCTTGCTTGTCTTGTCCCCTCAAACTTCAAACGTAGCTTAGGTGGTCCGTGCCGGGCGCCTCCGGCAGCCCTGCTCCGAAAATGCAAACGTCTGCATATAGCTCGCAGGCAGAAAGAGCTAGCCTGGAAAGCTGCTGCTCAGCCTCATCTGCCCATGGCACTGCTCGCACAGAGGCACAGAGACTGGGGCTGCTTGCTTGTCTTGTCCCCTCAAACTTCAAACGTAGCTTAGGTGGTCCGTGCCGGGCGCCTCCGGCAGCCCTGCTCCGAAAATGCAAACGTCTGCAGATAGCTCGCAGGCAGAAAGAGCTAGCCTGGAAAGCTGTTGCTCAGCCTCATCTGCCCATGGCACTGCTCGCACAGAGGCACAGAGACTGGGGCTGCTTGCTTGTCTTGTCCCCTCAAACTTCAAACGTAGATTAGGTGGTCCGTGACGGGCGCTTCCGGCAGCCCTGCTCCGAAAATGCGAACGTCTGCAGATAGCTCGCAGGCAGAAAGAGCTAGCCTGGAAAGCTGTTGCTCAGCCTCATCTGCCCATGGCACTGCTCGCACAGAGGCACAGAGACTGGGGCTGCTTGCTTGTCTTGTCCCCTCAAACTTCAAACGTAGCTTAGGTGGTCCGTGCCGGGCGCCTCCGGCAGCCCTGCTCCCAAAATGCAAACGTCTGCAGATAGCTCGCAGGCAGAAAGAGCTAGCCTGGAAAGCTGTTGCTCAGCCTCATCTGCCCATGGCACTGCTCGCACAGAGGCACAGAGACTGGGGCTGCTTGCTTGTCTTGTCCCCTCAAACTTCAAATGTAGCTTAGGTGGTCCGTGCCGGGCGCCTCCGGCAGCCCTGCTCCAAAAATGCGAACGTCTGCAGATAGCTCGCAGGCAGAAAGAGCTAGCCTGGAAAGCTGTTGCTCAGCCTCATCTGCCCATGGCACTGCTCGCACAGAGGCACAGAGACTGGGGCTGCTTGCTTGTCTTGTCCCCTCAAACTTCAAACGTAGCTTAGGTGGTCCGTGCCGGGCGCTTCCGGCAGCCCTGCTCCGAAAATGCGAACGTCTGCAGGTAGCTCGCAGGCAGAAAGAGCTAGCCTGGAAAGCTGTTGCTCAGCCTCATCTGCCCATGGCACTGCTCGCACAGAGGCACAGAGACTGGGGCTGCTTGCTTGTCTTGTCCCCTCAAACTTCAAACGTAGCTTAGGTGGTCCGTGCCGGGCGCTTCCGGCAGCCCTGCTCCGAAAATGCAAACGTCTGCAGATAGCTCGCAGCCAGAAAGAGCTAGCCTGGAAAGCTGCTGCTCAGCCTAATCTGCCCATGGCACTGCTCGCACAGAGGCACAGAGACTGGGGCTGCTTGCTTGTCTTGTCCACTCAAACTTCAAACGTAGCTTAGGTGGTCCGTGCCGGGCGCCTCTGGCAACCCTGCTCTGAAAACGCGAACGTCTGCAGATAGCTCGCAGGCAGAAAGAGCTAGCCTGGAAAGCTGTTGCTCAGCCTCATCTGCCCATGGCACTGCTCGCACAGAGGCACAGAGACTGGGGCTGATTGCTTGTCTTGTCTCCTCAAACTTCAAACGTAGCTTAGGTGGTCCGTGCCGGGCACCTCCGGCAACCCTGCTCTTAAAATGCGAACGTCTGCAGATAGCTCGCAGGCAGAAAGAGCTAGCCTGGAAAGCTGTTGCTCAGCCTCATCTGCCCATGGCACTGCTCGCGCAGAGTCACAGAGACTGGGGCTGCTTGCTTGTCTTGTCCCCTCAAACTTCAAACGTAGCTTAGGTGGTCCATGCCGGGCGCCTCCGGCAGCCCTGCTCCAAAAATGCGAACGTCTGCAGATAGCTCGCAGGCAGAAAGAGCTAGCCTGGAAAGCTGTTGCTCAGCCTCATCTGCCCATGGCACTGCTCGCACAGAGGCACAGAGACTGGGGCTGCTTGCTTGTCTTGCCCCCTCAAACTTCAAATGTAGCTTAGGTGGTCCGTGCCGGGCGCCTCCGGCAGCCCTGCTCCGAAAATGCAAACGTCTGCAGATAGCTCGCAGGCAGAAAGAGCTAGCCTGGAAAGCTGTTGCTCAGCCTCATCTGCCCATGGCACTGCTCGCACAGAGGCACAGAGACTGGGGCTGCTTGCTTGTCTTGCCCCCTCAAACTTCAAACGTAGCTTAGGTGGTCCGTGCTGGGCGCCTCCGGCAGCCCTGCTCCGAAAATGCAAACGTCTGCATATAGCTCGCAGCCAGAAAGAGCTAGCCTGGAAAGCTGCTGCTCAGCCTCATCTGCCCATGGCACTGCTCGCACAGAGGCACAGAGACTGGGGCTGCTTGCTTGTCTTGTCCCCTCAAACTTCAAACGTAGCTTAGGTGGTCGGTGCCGGGCGCCTCCGGCAGCCCTGCTCCGAAAATGCAAACGTCTGCAGATAGCTCGCAGGCAGAAAGAGCTAGCCTGGAAAGCTGTTGCTCAGCCTCATCTGCCCATGGCACTGCTCGCACAGAGGCACAGAGACTGGGGCTGCTTGCTTGTCTTGTCCCCTCAAACTTCAAACGTAGATTAGGTGGTCCGTGACGGGCGCTTCCGGCAGCCCTGCTCCGAAAATGCGAACGTCTGCAGATAGCTCGCAGGCAGAAAGAGCTAGCCTGGAAAGCTGTTGCTCAGCCTCATCTGCCCATGGCACTGCTCGCACAGAGGCACAGAGACTGGGGCTGCTTGCTTGTCTTGTCCCCTCAAACTTCAAACGTAGCTTAGGTGGTCCGTGCCGGGCGCCTCCGGCAGCCCTGCTCCGAAAATGCAAACGTCTGCAGATAGCTCGCAGGCAGAAAGAGCTAGCCTGGAAAGCTGTTGCTCAGCCTCATCTGCCCATGGCACTGCTCGCACAGAGGCACAGAGACTGGGGCTGCTTGCTTGTCTTGTCCCCTCAAACTTCAAACGTAGCTTAGGTGGTCCGTGCCGGGCGCATCCGGCAGCCCTGCTCCAAAAATGCGAACGTCTGCAGATAGCTCGCAGGCAGAAAGAGCTAGCCTGGAAAGCTGTTGCTCAGCCTCATCTGCCCATGGCACTGCTCGCACAGAGGCACAGAGACTGGGGCTGCTTGCTTGTCTTGTCCCCTCAAACTTCAAACGTAGCTTAGGTGGTCCGTGCCGGGCGCTTCCGGCAGCCCTGCTCCGAAAATGCAAACGTCTGCAGGTAGCTCGCAGGCAGAAAGAGCTAGCCTGGAAAGCTGTTGCTCAGCCTCATCTGCCCATGGCACTGCTCGCACAGAGGCACAGAGACTGGGGCTGCTTGCTTGTCTTGTCCCCTCAAACTTCAAATGTAGCTTAGGTGGTCCGTGCCGGGCGCTTCCGGCAGCCCTGCTCCGAAAATGCAAACGTCTGCAGATAGCTCGCAGCCAGAAAGAGCTAGCCTGGAAAGCTGCTGCTCAGCCTAATCTGCCCATGGCACTGCTCGCACAGAGGCACAGAGACTGGGGCTGCTTGCTTGTCTTGTCCCCTCAAACTTCAAACGTAGCTTAGGTGGTCCGTGCCGGGCGCCTCTGGCAACCCTGCTCTGAAAACGCGAACGTCTGCAGATAGCTCGCAGGCAGAAAGAGCTAGCCTGGAAAGCTGTTGCTCAGCCTCATCTGCCCATGGCACTGCTCGCACAGAGGCACAGAGACTGGGGCTGCTTGCTTGTCTTGTCTCCTCAAACTTCAAACGTAGCTTAGGTGGTCCGTGCCGGGCGCCTCCGGCAGCCCTGCTCTTAAAATGCGAACGTCTGCAGATAGCTCGCAGGCAGAAAGAGCTAGCCTGGAAAGCTGTTGCTCAGCCTCATCTGCCCATGGCACTGCTCGCACAGAGGCACAGAGACTGGGGCTGCTTGCTTGTCTTGTCCCCTCAAACTTCAAACGTAGCTTAGGTGGTCCGTGCCGGGCGCATCCGGCAGCCCTGCTCCGAAAATGCGAACGTCTGCAGATAGCTCGCAGGCAGAAAGAGCTAGCCTGGAAAGCTGTTGCTCAGCCTCATCTGCCCATGGCACTGCTCGCACAGAGGCACAGAGACTGGGGCTGCTTGCTTGTTTTGCCCCCTCAAACTTCAAACGTAACTTTGGTGGTCCGTGACGGGCGCCTCCGGCAGCCCTGCTCCAAAAATGCGAACGTCTGCAGATAGCTCGCAGGCAGAAAGAGCTAGCCTGGAAAGCTGTTGCTCAGCCTCATCTGCCCATGGCACTGCTCGCACAGAGGCACAGAGACTGGGGCTGCTTGCTTGTCTTGTCCCCTCAAACTTCAAACGTAGCTTAGGTGGTCCGTGCCGGGCGCCTCCGGCAGCCCTGCTCCGAAAATGCAAACGTCTGCATATAGCTCGCAGGCAGAAAGAGCTAGCCTGGAAAGCTGTTGCTCAGCCTCATCTGCCCATGGCACTGCTCGCACAGAGGCACAGAGACTGGGGCTGCTTGCTTGTCTTGTCCCCTCAAACTTCAAACGTTACTTAGGTGGTCTGTGCCGGACGCCTCCGGCAGCGCTGCTCCGAAAATGCGAACATCTGCAGATAGCTCGCAGCCAGAAAGAGCTAGCCTGGAAAGCTGTTGCTCAGCGTCATCTGCCCATGGCACTGCTCGCACAGAGGCACAGAGACTGGGGCTGCTTGCTTATCTTGTCCCCTCAAACTTCAAACGTAGCTTAGGTGGTCTGTGCCGGGCGCCTCCGGCAACCCTGCTCAAAAAATGCGAACGTCTGCAGATAGCTCGCAGGCAGAAAGAGCTAGCCTGGAAAGCTGTTGCTGAGCCTCATCTGCCCATGGCACTGCTCGCACAGAGGCACAGAGACTGGGGCTGCTTGCTTGTCTTGTCCCCTCAAACTTCAAACGTAGCTTATTTGGTCCGTGCCGGGCGCCTCCGGAAGTCCTGCTCCGAAAATGCGAACGTCTGCAGATAGCTCGCAGGCAGAAAGAGCTAGCCTGGAAAGCTGTTGCTCAGCCTCATCTGCCCATGGCACTGCTCGCGCAGAGTCACAGAGCCTGGGGCTGCTTGCTTGTCTTGTCCCCTCAAACTTCAAAAGTATCTTAGGTTGTCTGTGCCGTGCGCCTCCGGCAGCCCTGCTCCGAAAAAGCAAACGTCTGCAGATAGCTCGCAGGCAGAAAGAGCTAGCCTGGAAAGCTGTTGCTCAGCCTCATCTGCCCATGGCACTGCTCGCACAGAGGCACAGAGACTGGGGCTGCTTGCTTGTCTTGTCCCCTCAAACTTCAAATGTAGCTTAGGTGGTCCGTGCCGGGCGCCTCCGGCAGCCCTGCTCCGAAAATGCAAACGTCTGCATATAGCTCGCAGCCAGAAAGAGCTAGCCTGGAAAGCTGTTGCTCAGCCTCATCTGCCCATGGCACTGCTCGCACAGAGGCACAGAGACTGGGGCTGCTTGCTTGTCTTGTCCCCTC
Organism: Opisthocomus hoazin; assembly: GCF_030867145.1. Classification (NCBI taxonomy): domain Eukaryota; kingdom Metazoa; phylum Chordata; class Aves; order Opisthocomiformes; family Opisthocomidae; genus Opisthocomus; species Opisthocomus hoazin. The sequence goes on along the minus strand of NW_027448739.1, from coordinate 131,745 downwards.
AAACTTCAAACGTAGCTTAGGTGGTCCGTGCCGGGCGCCTCCGGCAGCCCTGCTCTGAAAATGCAAACGTCTGCAGATAGCTCGCAGGCAGAAAGAGCTAGCCTGGAAAGCTGTTGCTCAGCCTCATCTGCCCATGGCACTGCTCGCACAGAGGCACAGAGACTGGGGCTGCTTGCTTGTCTTGTCCCCTCAAACTTCAAACGTAGCTTAGGTGGTCCGTGACGGGCGCTTCCGGCAGCCCTGCTCCGAAAATGCGAACGTCTGCAGATAGCTCGCAGCCAGAAAGAGCTAGCCTGGAAAGCTGTTGCTCAGCCTCATCTGCCCATGGCACTGCTCGCACAGAGGCACAGAGACTGGGGCTGCTTGCTTGTCTTGTCCCCTCAAACTTCAAACGTAGCTTAGGTGGTCCGTGCCGGGCGCCTCCGGCAGCCCTGCTCCGAAAATGCGAACGTCTGCAGATAGCTCGCAGGCAGAAAGAGCTAGCCTGGAAAGCTGTTGCTCAGCCTCATCTGTCCATGGCACTGCTCGCACAGAGGCACAGAGACTGGGGCTGCTTGCTTGTTTTGTGCCCTCAAACTTCAAATATACTTTAGGTGGTCCGTGCCGGGCGCCTCTGGCAGCCCTGCTCCGAAAATGCGAACGTCTGCAGATAGCTCGCAGGCAGAAAGAGCTAGCCTGGAAAGCTGTTGCTCAGCCTCATCTGCCCATGGCACTGCTCGCACAGAGGCACAGAGACTGGGGCTGCTTGCTTGTTTTGCCCCCTCAAACTTCAAACGTAGCTTTGGTGGTCCGTGCCGGGCGCCTCCGGCAGCCCTGCTCCAAAAATGCGAACGTCTGCAGATAGCTCGCAGGCAGAAAGAGCTAGCCTGGAAAGCTGTTGCTCAGCCTCATCTGCCCATGGCACTGCTCGCACAGAGGCACAGAGACTGGGGCTGCTTGCTTGTCTTGCCCCCTCAAACTTCAAACGTAGCTTAGGTGGTCCGTGCCGGGCGCCTCCGGCAGCCCTGCTCCGAAAATGCGAACGTCTGCAGATAGCTCGCAGGCAGAAAGAGCTAGCCTGGAAAGCTGTTGCTCAGCCTCATCTGCCCATGGCACTGCTCGCACAGAGGCACAGAGACTGGGGCTGCTTGCTTGTCTTGTCCCCTCAAACTTCAAACGTAGCTTAGGTGGTCCGTGCCGGGCGCCTCCGGCAGCCCTGCTCCGAAAATGCGAACGTCTGCAGATAGCTCGCAGGCAGAAAGAGCTAGCCTGGAAAGCTGTTGCTCAGCCTCATCTGCCCATGGCACTGCTCGCACAGAGGCACAGAGACTGGGGCTGCTTGCTTGTCTTGTCCACTCAAAAATCAAACGTAGCTAGGTGGTCCGTTCCTGGCGCATCCGGCAGCCCTGCTCCGAAAATGCAAACGTCTGCAGATAGCTCGCAGGCAGAAAGAGCTAGCCTGGAAAGCTGTTGCTCAGCCTCATCTGCCCATGGCACTGCTCGCACAGAGGCACAGAGACTGGGGCTGCTTGCTTGTCTTGTCCCCTCAAACTTCAAACGTAGCTTAGGTGGTCCGTGCCGGGCGCCTCCGGCAGCCCTGCTCCGAAAATGCGAACGTCTGCAGATAGCTCGCAGGCAGAAAGAGCTAGCCTGGAAAGCTGTTGCTCAGCCTCATCTGCCCATGGCACTGCTCGCGCAGAGTCACAGAGACTGGGGCTGCTTGCTTGTCTTGTCCCCTCAAACTTCAAAAGTATCTTAGGTTGTCTGTGCCGTGCGCCTCCGGCAGCCCTGCTCCGAAAATGCAAACATCTGCATATAGCTCGCAGGCAGAAAGAGCTAGCCTGGAAAGCTGTTGCTCAGCCTCATCTGCCCATGCCACTGCTCGCGCAGAGTCACAGAGACTGGGGCTGCTTGCTTGTCTTGTCCCCTCAAACTTCAAAAGTATCTTAGGTTGTCTGTGCCGTGCGCCTCCGGCAGCCCTGCTCCGAAAATGCAAACGTCTGCATATAGCTCGCAGCCAGAAAGAGCTAGCCTGGAAAGCTGTTGCTCAGCCTCATCTGCCCATGGCACTGCTCGCACAGAGGCACAGAGACTGGGGCTGCTTGCTTGTCTTGTCCCCTCAAACTTCAAACGTAACTTAGGTGGTCCGTGCTGGGCGCCTCCGGCAGCCCTGCTCCGAAAATGCGAACGTCTGCAGATAGCTCGCAGGCAGAAAGAGCTAGCCTGGAAAGCTGTTGCTCAGCCTCATCTGCCCATGGCACTGCTCGCACAGAGGCACAGAGACTGGGGCTGCTTGCTTGTCTTGTCCCCTCAAACTTCAAACGTAGCTTATTTGGTCCGTGCCGGGCGCCTCCGGAAGTCCTGCTCCGAAAATGCGAACGTCTGCAGATAGCTCGCAGGCAGAAAGAGCTAGCCTGGAAAGCTGTTGCTCAGCCTCATCTGCCCATGGCACTGCTCGCGCAGAGTCACAGAGCCTGGGGCTGCTTGCTTGTCTTGTCCCCTCAAACTTCAAAAGTATCTTAGGTTGTCTGTGCCGTGCGCCTCCGGCAGCCCTGCTCCGAAAAAGCAAACGTCTGCAGATAGCTCGCAGGCAGAAAGAGCTAGCCTGGAAAGCTGTTGCTCAGCCTCATCTGCCCATGGCACTGCTCGCACAGAGGCACAGAGACTGGGGCTGCTTGCTTGTCTTGTCCCCTCAAACTTCAAATGTAGCTTAGGTGGTCCGTGCCGGGCGCCTCCGGCAGCCCTGCTCCGAAAATGCAAACGTCTGCATATAGCTCGCAGCCAGAAAGAGCTAGCCTGGAAAGCTGTTGCTCAGCCTCATCTGCCCATGGCACTGCTCGCACAGAGGCACAGAGACTGGGGCTGCTTGCTTGTCTTGTCCCCTCAAACTTCAAACGTAGCTTAGGTGGTCCGTGCCGGGCGCCTCCGGCAGCCCTGCTCTGAAAATGCAAACGTCTGCAGATAGCTCGCAGGCAGAAAGAGCTAGCCTGGAAAGCTGTTGCTCAGCCTCATCTGCCCATGGCACTGCTCGCACAGAGGCACAGAGACTGGGGCTGCTTGCTTGTCTTGTCCCCTCAAACTTCAAACGTAGCTTAGGTGGTCCGTGACGGGCGCTTCCGGCAGCCCTGCTCCGAAAATGCGAACGTCTGCAGATAGCTCGCAGCCAGAAAGAGCTAGCCTGGAAAGCTGTTGCTCAGCCTCATCTGCCCATGGCACTGCTCGCACAGAGGCACAGAGACTGGGGCTGCTTGCTTGTCTTGTCCCCTCAAACTTCAAACGTAGCTTAGGTGGTCCGTGCCGGGCGCATCCGGTAGCCCTGCTCCGAAAATGCGAACGTCTGCAGATAGCTCGCAGGCAGAAAGAGCTAGCCTGGAAAGCTGTTGCTCAGCCTCATCTGTCCATGGCACTGCTCGCACAGAGGCACAGAGACTGGGGCTGCTTGCTTGTCTTGTCCCCTCAAACTTCAAATATACTTTAGGTGGTCCGTGCCGGGCGCCTCTGGCAGCCCTGCTCCGAAAATGCGAACGTCTGCAGATAGCTCGCAGGCAGAAAGAGCTAGCCTGGAAAGCTGTTGCTCAGCCTCATCTGCCCATGGCACTGCTCGCACAGAGGCACAGAGACTGGGGCTGCTTGCTTGTTTTGCCCCCTCAAACTTCAAACGTAGCTTTGGTGGTCCGTGCCGGGCGCCTCCGGCAGCCCTGCTCCAAAAATGCGAACGTCTGCAGATAGCTCGCAGGCAGAAAGAGCTAGCCTGGAAAGCTGTTGCTCAGCCTCATCTGCCCATGGCACTGCTCGCACAGAGGCACAGAGACTGGGGCTGCTTGCTTGTTTTGCCCCCTCAAACTTCAAACGTAGCTTAGGTGGTCCGTGCCGGGCGCCTCCGGCAGCCCTGCTCCGAAAATGCAAACGTCTGCAGATAGCTCGCAGCCAGAAAGAGCTAGCCTGGAAAGCTGTTGCTCAGCCTCATCTGCCCATGGCACTGCTCGCACAGAGGCACAGAGACTGGGGCTGCTTGCTTGTCTTGTCCCCTCAAACTTCAAACGTAGCTTAGGTGGTCCGTGCCGGGCGCCTCCGGCAGCCCTGCTCCGAAAATGCGAACGTCTGCAGATAGCTCGCAGGCAGAAAGAGCTAGCCTGGAAAGCTGTTGCTCAGCCTCATCTGCCCATGGCACTGCTCGCACAGAGGCACAGAGACTGGGGCTGCTTGCTTGTCTTGTCCCCTCAAAAATCAAACGTAGCTAGGTGGTCCGTTCCTGGCGCATCCGGCAGCCCTGCTCCGAAAATGCAAACGTCTGCAGATAGCTCGCAGGCAGAAAGAGCTAGCCTGGAAAGCTGTTGCTCAGCCTCATCTGCCCATGGCACTGCTCGCACAGAGGCACAGAGACTGGGGCTGCTTGCTTGTCTTGTCCCCTCAAACTTCAAACGTAGCTTAGGTGGTCCGTGCCGGGCGCCTCCGGCAGCCCTGCTCCGAAAATGCAAACGTCTGCAGATAGCTCGCAGGCAGAAAGAGCTAGCCTGGAAAGCTGTTGCTCAGCCTCATCTGCCCATGGCACTGCTCGCGCAGAGTCACAGAGACTGGGGCTGCTTGCTTGTCTTGTCCCCTCAAACTTCAAACGTAGCTTAGGTGGTCCGTGCCGGGCGCCTCCGGCAGCCCTGCTCCGAAAATGCAAACGTCTGCATATAGCTCGCAGGCAGAAAGAGCTAGCCTGGAAAGCTGTTGCTCAGCCTCATCTGCCCATGGCACTGCTCGCGCAGAGTCACAGAGACTGGGGCTGCTTGCTTGTCTTGTCCCCTCAAACTTCAAAAGTATCTTAGGTTGTCTGTGCCGTGCGCCTCCGGCAGCCCTGCTCCGAAAATGCAAACGTCTGCATATAGCTCGCAGCCAGAAAGAGCTAGCCTGGAAAGCTGTTGCTCAGCCTCATCTGCCCATGGCACTGCTCGCACAGAGGCACAGAGACTGGGGCTGCTTGCTTGTCTTGTCCCCTCAAACTTCAAACGTAACTTAGGTGGTCCGTGCTGGGCGCCTCCGGCAGCCCTGCTCCGAAAATGCGAACGTCTGCAGATAGCTCGCAGGCAGAAAGAGCTAGCCTGGAAAGCTGTTGCTCAGCCTCATCTGCCCATGGCACTGCTCGCACAGAGGCACAGAGACTGGGGCTGCTTGCTTGTCTTGTCCCCTCAAACTTCAAATGTAGCTTAGGTGGTCCGTGCCGGGCGCCTCCGGCAGCCCTGCTCCGAAAATGCAAACGTCTGCAGATAGCTCGCAGGCAGAAAGAGCTAGCCTGGAAAGCTGTTGCTCAGCCTCATCTGCCCATGGCACTGCTCGCACAGAGGCACAGAGACTGGGGCTGCTTGCTTGTCTTGCCCCCTCAAACTTCAAACGTAGCTTAGGTGGTCCGTGCTGGGCGCCTCCGGCAGCCCTGCTCCGAAAATGCAAACGTCTGCATATAGCTCGCAGGCAGAAAGAGCTAGCCTGGAAAGCTGTTGCTCAGCCTCATCTGCCCATGGCACTGCTCGCACAGAGGCACAGAGACTGGGGCTGCTTGCTTGTCTTGTCCCCTCAAACTTCAAACGTAGCTTAGGTGGTCCGTGCCGGGCGCCTCTGGCAGCCCTGCTCCGAAAATGCAAACGTCTGCAGATAGCTCGCAGGCAGAAAGAGCTAGCCTGGAAAGCTGTTGCTCAGCCTCATCTGCCCATGGCACTGCTCGCACAGAGGCACAGAGACTGGGGCTGCTTGCTTGTCTTGTCCCCTCAAACTTCAAACGTAGCTTAGGTGGTCCGTGACGGGCGCTTCCGGCAGCCCTGCTCCGAAAATGCGAACGTCTGCAGATAGCTCGCAGGCAGAAAGAGCTAGCCTGGAAAGCTGTTGCTCAGCCTCATCTGCCCATGGCACTGCTCGCACAGAGGCACAGAGACTGGGGCTGCTTGCTTGTCTTGTCCCCTCAAACTTCAAACGTAGCTTAGGTGGTCCGTGCCGGGCGCCTCCGGCAGCCCTGCTCCGAAAATGCAAACGTCTGCAGATAGCTCGCAGGCAGAAAGAGCTAGCCTGGAAAGCTGTTGCTCAGCCTCATCTGCCCATGGCACTGCTCGCACAGAGGCACAGAGACTGGGGCTGCTTGCTTGTCTTGTCCCCTCAAACTTCAAACGTAGCTTAGGTGGTCCGTGCCGGGCGCTTCCGGCAGCCCTGCTCCGAAAATGCGAACGTCTGCAGATAGCTCGCAGGCAGAAAGAGCTAGCCTGGAAAGCTGTTGCTCAGCCTCATCTGCCCATGGCACTGCTCGCACAGAGGCACAGAGACTGGGGCTGCTTGCTTGTCTTGCCCCCTCAAACTTCAAACGTAGCTTAGGTGGTCCGTGCCGGGCGCCTCCGGCAGCCCTGCTCCGAAAATGCGAACGTCTGCAGATAGCTCGCAGGCAGAAAGAGCTAGCCTGGAAAGCTGTTGCTCAGCCTCATCTGCCCATGGCACTGCTCGCACAGAGGCACAGAGACTGGGGCTGCTTGCTTGTCTTGTCCCCTCAAACTTCAAACGTAGCTTAGGTGGTCCGTGCCGGGCGCCTCCGGCAGCCCTGCTCCGAAAATGCGAACGTCTGCAGATAGCTCGCAGGCAGAAAGAGCTAGCCTGGAAAGCTGTTGCTCAGCCTCATCTGCCCATGGCACTGCTCGCGCAGAGTCACAGAGACTGGGGCTGCTTGCTTGTCTTGTCCCCTCAAACTTCAAAAGTATCTTAGGTTGTCTGTGCCGTGCGCCTCCGGCAGCCCTGCTCCGAAAATGCAAACATCTGCATATAGCTCGCAGGCAGAAAGAGCTAGCCTGGAAAGCTGTTGCTCAGCCTCATCTGCCCATGCCACTGCTCGCGCAGAGTCACAGAGACTGGGGCTGCTTGCTTGTCTTGTCCCCTCAAACTTCAAAAGTATCTTAGGTTGTCTGTGCCGTGCGCCTCCGGCAGCCCTGCTCCGAAAATGCAAACGTCTGCATATAGCTCGCAGCCAGAAAGAGCTAGCCTGGAAAGCTGTTGCTCAGCCTCATCTGCCCATGGCACTGCTCGCACAGAGGCACAGAGACTGGGGCTGCTTGCTTGTCTTGTCCCCTCAAACTTCAAACGTAACTTAGGTGGTCCGTGCTGGGCGCCTCCGGCAGCCCTGCTCCGAAAATGCGAACGTCTGCAGATAGCTCGCAGGCAGAAAGAGCTAGCCTGGAAAGCTGTTGCTCAGCCTCATCTGCCCATGGTACTGCTCGCACAGAGGCACAGAGACTGGGGCTGCTTGCTTGTCTTGTCCCCTCAAACTTCAAACGTAGCTTATTTGGTCCGTGCCGGGCGCCTCCGGAAGTCCTGCTCCGAAAATGCGAACGTCTGCAGATAGCTCGCAGGCAGAAAGAGCTAGCCTGGAAAGCTGTTGCTCAGCCTCATCTGCCCATGGCACTGCTCGCGCAGAGTCACAGAGCCTGGGGCTGCTTGCTTGTCTTGTCCCCTCAAACTTCAAAAGTATCTTAGGTTGTCTGTGCCGTGCGCCTCCGGCAGCCCTGCTCCGAAAAAGCAAACGTCTGCAGATAGCTCGCAGGCAGAAAGAGCTAGCCTGGAAAGCTGTTGCTCAGCCTCATCTGCCCATGGCACTGCTCGCACAGAGGCACAGAGACTGGGGCTGCTTGCTTGTCTTGTCCCCTCAAACTTCAAATGTAGCTTAGGTGGTCCGTGCCGGGCGCCTCCGGCAGCCCTGCTCCGAAAATGCAAACGTCTGCATATAGCTCGCAGCCAGAAAGAGCTAGCCTGGAAAGCTGTTGCTCAGCCTCATCTGCCCATGGCACTGCTCGCACAGAGGCACAGAGACTGGGGCTGCTTGCTTGTCTTGTCCCCTCAAACTTCAAACGTAGCTTAGGTGGTCCGTGCCGGGCGCCTCCGGCAGCCCTGCTCTGAAAATGCAAACGTCTGCAGATAGCTCGCAGGCAGAAAGAGCTAGCCTGGAAAGCTGTTGCTCAGCCTCATCTGCCCATGGCACTGCTCGCACAGAGGCACAGAGACTGGGGCTGCTTGCTTGTCTTGTCCCCTCAAACTTCAAACGTAGCTTAGGTGGTCCGTGACGGGCGCTTCCGGCAGCCCTGCTCCGAAAATGCGAACGTCTGCAGATAGCTCGCAGCCAGAAAGAGCTAGCCTGGAAAGCTGTTGCTCAGCCTCATCTGCCCATGGCACTGCTCGCACAGAGGCACAGAGACTGGGGCTGCTTGCTTGTCTTGTCCCCTCAAACTTCAAACGTAGCTTAGGTGGTCCGTGCCGGGCGCATCCGGTAGCCCTGCTCCGAAAATGCGAACGTCTGCAGATAGCTCGCAGGCAGAAAGAGCTAGCCTGGAAAGCTGTTGCTCAGCCTCATCTGTCCATGGCACTGCTCGCACAGAGGCACAGAGACTGGGGCTGCTTGCTTGTTTTGTGCCCTCAAACTTCAAATATACTTTAGGTGGTCCGTGCCGGGCGCCTCTGGCAGCCCTGCTCCGAAAATGCGAACGTCTGCAGATAGCTCGCAGGCAGAAAGAGCTAGCCTGGAAAGCTGTTGCTCAGCCTCATCTGCCCATGGCACTGCTCGCACAGAGGCACAGAGACTGGGGCTGCTTGCTTGTTTTGCCCCCTCAAACTTCAAACGTAGCTTTGGTGGTCCGTGCCGGGCGCCTCCGGCAGCCCTGCTCCAAAAATGCGAACGTCTGCAGATAGCTCGCAGGCAGAAAGAGCTAGCCTGGAAAGCTGTTGCTCAGCCTCATCTGCCCATGGCACTGCTCGCACAGAGGCACAGAGACTGGGGCTGCTTGCTTGTTTTGCCCCCTCAAACTTCAAACGTAGCTTAGGTGGTCCGTGCCGGGCGCCTCCGGCAGCCCTGCTCCGAAAATGCAAACGTCTGCAGATAGCTCGCAGCCAGAAAGAGCTAGCCTGGAAAGCTGTTGCTCAGCCTCATCTGCCCATGGCACTGCTCGCACAGAGGCACAGAGACTGGGGCTGCTTGCTTGTCTTGTCCCCTCAAACTTCAAACGTAGCTTAGGTGGTCCGTGCCGGGCGCCTCCGGCAGCCCTGCTCCGAAAATGCGAACGTCTGCAGATAGCTCGCAGGCAGAAAGAGCTAGCCTGGAAAGCTGTTGCTCAGCCTCATCTGCCCATGGCACTGCTCGCACAGAGGCACAGAGACTGGGGCTGCTTGCTTGTCTTGTCCCCTCAAAAATCAAACGTAGCTAGGTGGTCCGTTCCTGGCACATCCGGCAGCCCTGCTCCGAAAATGCAAACGTCTGCAGATAGCTCGCAGGCAGAAAGAGCTAGCCTGGAAAGCTGTTGCTCAGCCTCATCTGCCCATGGCACTGCTCGCACAGAGGCACAGAGACTGGGGCTGCTTGCTTGTCTTGTCCCCTCAAACTTCAAACGTAGCTTAGGTGGTCCGTGCCGGGCGCCTCCGGCAGCCCTGCTCCGAAAATGCAAACGTCTGCAGATAACTCGCAGGCAGAAAGAGCTAGCCTGGAAAGCTGTTGCTCAGCCTCATCTGCCCATGGCACTGCTCGCGCAGAGTCACAGAGACTGGGGCTGCTTGCTTGTCTTGTCCCCTCAAACTTCAAACGTAGCTTAGGTGGTCCGTGCCGGGCGCCTCCGGCAGCCCTGCTCCGAAAATGCAAACGTCTGCATATAGCTCGCAGGCAGAAAGAGCTAGCCTGGAAAGCTGTTGCTCAGCCTCATCTGCCCATGGCACTGCTCGCGCAGAGTCACAGAGACTGGGGCTGCTTGCTTGTCTTGTCCCCTCAAACTTCAAAAGTATCTTAGGTTGTCTGTGCCGTGCGCCTCCGGCAGCCCTGCTCCGAAAATGCAAACGTCTGCATATAGCTCGCAGCCAGAAAGAGCTAGCCTGGAAAGCTGTTGCTCAGCCTCATCTGCCCATGGCACTGCTCGCACAGAGGCACAGAGACTGGGGCTGCTTGCTTGTCTTGTCCCCTCAAACTTCAAACGTAACTTAGGTGGTCCGTGCTGGGCGCCTCCGGCAGCCCTGCTCCGAAAATGCGAACGTCTGCAGATAGCTCGCAGGCAGAAAGAGCTAGCCTGGAAAGCTGTTGCTCAGCCTCATCTGCCCATGGCACTGCTCGCACAGAGGCACAGAGACTGGGGCTGCTTGCTTGTCTTGTCCCCTCAAACTTCAAATGTAGCTTAGGTGGTCCGTGCCGGGCGCCTCCGGCAGCCCTGCTCCGAAAATGCAAACGTCTGCAGATAGCTCGCAGGCAGAAAGAGCTAGCCTGGAAAGCTGTTGCTCAGCCTCATCTGCCCATGGCACTGCTCGCACAGAGGCACAGAGACTGGGGCTGCTTGCTTGTCTTGCCCCCTCAAACTTCAAACGTAGCTTAGGTGGTCCGTGCTGGGCGCCTCCGGCAGCCCTGCTCCGAAAATGCAAACGTCTGCATATAGCTCGCAGGCAGAAAGAGCTAGCCTGGAAAGCTGTTGCTCAGCCTCATCTGCCCATGGCACTGCTCGCACAGAGGCACAGAGACTGGGGCTGCTTGCTTGTCTTGTCCCCTCAAACTTCAAACGTAGCTTAGGTGGTCCGTGCCGGGCGCCTCTGGCAGCCCTGCTCCGAAAATGCAAACGTCTGCAGATAGCTCGCAGGCAGAAAGAGCTAGCCTGGAAAGCTGTTGCTCAGCCTCATCTGCCCATGGCACTGCTCGCACAGAGGCACAGAGACTGGGGCTGCTTGCTTGTCTTGTCCCCTCAAACTTCAAACGTAGCTTAGGTGGTCCGTGACGGGCGCTTCCGGCAGCCCTGCTCCGAAAATGCGAACGTCTGCAGATAGCTCGCAGGCAGAAAGAGCTAGCCTGGAAAGCTGTTGCTCAGCCTCATCTGCCCATGGCACTGCTCGCACAGAGGCACAGAGACTGGGGCTGCTTGCTTGTCTTGTCCCCTCAAACTTCAAACGTAGCTTAGGTGGTCCGTGCCGGGCGCCTCCGGCAGCCCTGCTCCGAAAATGCAAACGTCTGCAGATAGCTCGCAGGCAGAAAGAGCTAGCCTGGAAAGCTGTTGCTCAGCCTCATCTGCCCATGGCACTGCTCGCACAGAGGCACAGAGACTGGGGCTGCTTGCTTGTCTTGTCCCCTCAAACTTCAAACGTAGCTTAGGTGGTCCGTGCCGGGCGCCTCCGGCAGCCCTGCTCCGAAAATGCGAACGTCTGCAGATAGCTCGCAGGCAGAAAGAGCTAGCCTGGAAAGCTGTTGCTCAGCCTCATCTGCCCATGGCACTGCTCGCACAGAGGCACAGAGACTGGGGCTGCTTGCTTGTCTTGTCCCCTCAAACTTCAAACGTAGCTTAGGTGGTCCGTGCCGGGTGCTTCCGGCAGCCCTGCTCCGAAAATGCGAACGTCTGCAGATAGCTCGCAGGCAGAAAGAGCTAGCCTGGAAAGCTGTTGCTCAGCCTCATCTGCCCATGGCACTGCTCGCACAGAGGCACAGAGACTGGGGCTGCTTGCTTGTCTTGTCCCCTCAAACTTCAAACGTAGCTTAGGTGGTCCGTGCCGGGCGCTTCCGGCAGCCCTGCTCCGAAAATGCAAACGTCTGCAGATAGCTCGCAGCCAGAAAGAGCTAGCCTGGAAAGCTGCTGCTCAGCCTAATCTGCCCATGGCACTGCTCGCACAGAGGCACAGAGACTGGGGCTGCTTGCTTGTCTTGTCCCCTCAAACTTCAAACGTAGCTTAGGTGGTCCGTGCCGGGCGCCTCTGGCAACCCTGCTCTGAAAATGCGAACGTCTGCAGATAGCTCGCAGGCAGAAAGAGCTAGCCTGGAAAGCTGTTGCTCAGCCTCATCTGCCCATGGCACTGCTCGCACAGAGGCACAGAGACTGGGGCTGCTTGCTTGTCTTGTCCCCTCAAACTTCAAACGTAGCTTAGGTGGTCTGTGCCGGGCGCCTCCGGCAGCCCTGCTCTGAAAATGCGAACGTCTGCAGATAGCTCGCAGGCAGAAAGAGCTAGCCTGGAAAGCTGTTGCTCAGCCTCATCTGCCCATGGCACTGCTCGCACAGAGGCACAGAGACTGGGGCTGCTTGCTTGTCTTGTCCCCTCAAACTTCAAACGTAGCTTAGGTGGTCCGTGCCGGGCGCATCCGGCAGCCCAGCTCCGAAAATGCGAACGTCTGCAGGTAGCTCGCAGGCAGAAAGAGCTAGCCTGGAAAGCTGTTGCTCAGCCTCATCTGCCTATGGCACTGCTCGCACAGAGGCACAGAGACTGGGGCTGCTTGCTTGTCTTGTCCCCTCAAACTTCAAACGTAGCTTAGGTGGTCCGTGCCGGGCGCCTCCGGCAGCCCTGCTCCAAAAATGCGAACGTCTGCAGATAGCTCGCAGGCAGAAAGAGCTAGCCTGGAAAGCTGTTGCTCAGCCTCATCTGCCCATGGCACTCCTCGCACAGAGGCACAGAGACTGGGGCTGCTTGCTTGTCTTGTCCCCTCAAACTTCAAACGTAGCTTAGGTGGTCCGTGCCGGGCGCCTCTGGCAGCCCTGCTCCGAAAATGCAAACGTCTGCAGATAGCTCGCAGGCAGAAAGAGCTAGCCTGGAAAGCTGTTGCTCAGCCTCATCTGCCCATGGCACTGCTCGCACAGAGGCACAGAGACTGGGGCTGCTTGCTTGTCTTGTCCCCTCAAACTTCAAATGTAGCTTAGGTGGTCCGTGCCGGGCGCCTCCGGCAGCCCTGCTCCGAAAATGCAAACGTCTGCAGATAGCTCGCAGGCAGAAAGAGCTAGCCTGGAAAGCTGTTGCTCAGCCTCATCTGCCCATGGCACTGCTCGCACAGAGGCACAGAGACTGGGGCTGCTTGCTTGTCTTGCCCCCTCAAACTTCAAACGTAGCTTAGGTGGTCCGTGCTGGGCGCCTCCGGCAGCCCTGCTCCGAAAATGCAAACGTCTGCATATAGCTCGCAGGCAGAAAGAGCTAGCCTGGAAAGCTGTTGCTCAGCCTCATCTGCCCATGGCACTGCTCGCACAGAGGCACAGAGACTGGGGCTGCTTGCTTGTCTTGTCCCCTCAAACTTCAAACGTAGCTTAGGTGGTCCGTGCCGGGCGCTTCCGGCAGCCCTGCTCCGAAAATGCGAACGTCTGCAGATAGCTCGCAGGCAGAAAGAGCTAGCCTGGAAAGCTGTTGCTCAGCCTCATCTGCCCATGGCACTGCTCGCACAGAGGCACAGAGACTGGGGCTGCTTGCTTGTCTTGCCCCCTCAAACTTCAAACGTAGCTTAGGTGGTCCGTGCCGGGCGCCTCCGGCAGCCCTGCTCCGAAAATGCGAACGTCTGCAGATAGCTCGCAGGCAGAAAGAGCTAGCCTGGAAAGCTGTTGCTCAGCCTCATCTGCCCATGGCACTGCTCGCACAGAGGCACAGAGACTGGGGCTGCTTGCTTGTCTTGTCCCCTCAAACTTCAAACGTAGCTTAGGTGGTCCGTGCCGGGCGCCTCCGGCAGCCCTGCTCCGAAAATGCGAACGTCTGCAGATAGCTCGCAGGCAGAAAGAGCTAGCCTGGAAAGCTGTTGCTCAGCCTCATCTGCCCATGGCACTGCTCGCGCAGAGTCACAGAGACTGGGGCTGCTTGCTTGTCTTGTCCCCTCAAACTTCAAAAGTATCTTAGGTTGTCTGTGCCGTGCGCCTCCGGCAGCCCTGCTCCGAAAATGCAAACATCTGCATATAGCTCGCAGGCAGAAAGAGCTAGCCTGGAAAGCTGTTGCTCAGCCTCATCTGCCCATGCCACTGCTCGCGCAGAGTCACAGAGACTGGGGCTGCTTGCTTGTCTTGTCCCCTCAAACTTCAAAAGTATCTTAGGTTGTCTGTGCCGTGCGCCTCCGGCAGCCCTGCTCCGAAAATGCAAACGTCTGCATATAGCTCGCAGCCAGAAAGAGCTAGCCTGGAAAGCTGTTGCTCAGCCTCATCTGCCCATGGCACTGCTCGCACAGAGGCACAGAGACTGGGGCTGCTTGCTTGTCTTGTCCCCTCAAACTTCAAACGTAACTTAGGTGGTCCGTGCTGGGCGCCTCCGGCAGCCCTGCTCCGAAAATGCGAACGTCTGCAGATAGCTCGCAGGCAGAAAGAGCTAGCCTGGAAAGCTGTTGCTCAGCCTCATCTGCCCATGGTACTGCTCGCACAGAGGCACAGAGACTGGGGCTGCTTGCTTGTCTTGTCCCCTCAAACTTCAAACGTAGCTTATTTGGTCCGTGCCGGGCGCCTCCGGAAGTCCTGCTCCGAAAATGCGAACGTCTGCAGATAGCTCGCAGGCAGAAAGAGCTAGCCTGGAAAGCTGTTGCTCAGCCTCATCTGCCCATGGCACTGCTCGCGCAGAGTCACAGAGCCTGGGGCTGCTTGCTTGTCTTGTCCCCTCAAACTTCAAAAGTATCTTAGGTTGTCTGTGCCGTGCGCCTCCGGCAGCCCTGCTCCGAAAAAGCAAACGTCTGCAGATAGCTCGCAGGCAGAAAGAGCTAGCCTGGAAAGCTGTTGCTCAGCCTCATCTGCCCATGGCACTGCTCGCACAGAGGCACAGAGACTGGGGCTGCTTGCTTGTCTTGTCCCCTCAAACTTCAAATGTAGCTTAGGTGGTCCGTGCCGGGCGCCTCCGGCAGCCCTGCTCCGAAAATGCAAACGTCTGCATATAGCTCGCAGCCAGAAAGAGCTAGCCTGGAAAGCTGTTGCTCAGCCTCATCTGCCCATGGCACTGCTCGCACAGAGGCACAGAGACTGGGGCTGCTTGCTTGTCTTGTCCCCTCAAACTTCAAACGTAGCTTAGGTGGTCCGTGCCGGGCGCCTCCGGCAGCCCTGCTCTGAAAATGCAAACGTCTGCAGATAGCTCGCAGGCAGAAAGAGCTAGCCTGGAAAGCTGTTGCTCAGCCTCATCTGCCCATGGCACTGCTCGCACAGAGGCACAGAGACTGGGGCTGCTTGCTTGTCTTGTCCCCTCAAACTTCAAACGTAGCTTAGGTGGTCCGTGACGGGCGCTTCCGGCAGCCCTGCTCCGAAAATGCGAACGTCTGCAGATAGCTCGCAGCCAGAAAGAGCTAGCCTGGAAAGCTGTTGCTCAGCCTCATCTGCCCATGGCACTGCTCGCACAGAGGCACAGAGACTGGGGCTGCTTGCTTGTCTTGTCCCCTCAAACTTCAAACGTAGCTTAGGTGGTCCGTGCCGGGCGCATCCGGTAGCCCTGCTCCGAAAATGCGAACGTCTGCAGATAGCTCGCAGGCAGAAAGAGCTAGCCTGGAAAGCTGTTGCTCAGCCTCATCTGTCCATGGCACTGCTCGCACAGAGGCACAGAGACTGGGGCTGCTTGCTTGTTTTGTGCCCTCAAACTTCAAATATACTTTAGGTGGTCCGTGCCGGGCGCCTCTGGCAGCCCTGCTCCGAAAATGCGAACGTCTGCAGATAGCTCGCAGGCAGAAAGAGCTAGCCTGGAAAGCTGTTGCTCAGCCTCATCTGCCCATGGCACTGCTCGCACAGAGGCACAGAGACTGGGGCTGCTTGCTTGTTTTGCCCCCTCAAACTTCAAACGTAGCTTTGGTGGTCCGTGCCGGGCGCCTCCGGCAGCCCTGCTCCAAAAATGCGAACGTCTGCAGATAGCTCGCAGGCAGAAAGAGCTAGCCTGGAAAGCTGTTGCTCAGCCTCATCTGCCCATGGCACTGCTCGCACAGAGGCACAGAGACTGGGGCTGCTTGCTTGTTTTGCCCCCTCAAACTTCAAACGTAGCTTAGGTGGTCCGTGCCGGGCGCCTCCGGCAGCCCTGCTCCGAAAATGCAAACGTCTGCAGATAGCTCGCAGCCAGAAAGAGCTAGCCTGGAAAGCTGTTGCTCAGCCTCATCTGCCCATGGCACTGCTCGCACAGAGGCACAGAGACTGGGGCTGCTTGCTTGTCTTGTCCCCTCAAACTTCAAACGTAGCTTAGGTGGTCCGTGCCGGGCGCCTCCGGCAGCCCTGCTCCGAAAATGCGAACGTCTGCAGATAGCTCGCAGGCAGAAAGAGCTAGCCTGGAAAGCTGTTGCTCAGCCTCATCTGCCCATGGCACTGCTCGCACAGAGGCACAGAGACTGGGGCTGCTTGCTTGTCTTGTCCCCTCAAAAATCAAACGTAGCTAGGTGGTCCGTTCCTGGCGCATCCGGCAGCCCTGCTCCGAAAATGCAAACGTCTGCAGATAGCTCGCAGGCAGAAAGAGCTAGCCTGGAAAGCTGTTGCTCAGCCTCATCTGCCCATGGCACTGCTCGCACAGAGGCACAGAGACTGGGGCTGCTTGCTTGTCTTGTCCCCTCAAACTTCAAACGTAGCTTAGGTGGTCCGTGCCGGGCGCCTCCGGCAGCCCTGCTCCGAAAATGCAAACGTCTGCAGATAACTCGCAGGCAGAAAGAGCTAGCCTGGAAAGCTGTTGCTCAGCCTCATCTGCCCATGGCACTGCTCGCGCAGAGTCACAGAGACTGGGGCTGCTTGCTTGTCTTGTCCCCTCAAACTTCAAACGTAGCTTAGGTGGTCCGTGCCGGGCGCCTCCGGCAGCCCTGCTCCGAAAATGCAAACGTCTGCATATAGCTCGCAGGCAGAAAGAGCTAGCCTGGAAAGCTGTTGCTCAGCCTCATCTGCCCATGGCACTGCTCGCGCAGAGTCACAGAGACTGGGGCTGCTTGCTTGTCTTGTCCCCTCAAACTTCAAAAGTATCTTAGGTTGTCTGTGCCGTGCGCCTCCGGCAGCCCTGCTCCGAAAATGCAAACGTCTGCATATAGCTCGCAGCCAGAAAGAGCTAGCCTGGAAAGCTGTTGCTCAGCCTCATCTGCCCATGGCACTGCTCGCACAGAGGCACAGAGACTGGGGCTGCTTGCTTGTCTTGTCCCCTCAAACTTCAAACGTAACTTAGGTGGTCCGTGCTGGGCGCCTCCGGCAGCCCTGCTCCGAAAATGCGAACGTCTGCAGATAGCTCGCAGGCAGAAAGAGCTAGCCTGGAAAGCTGTTGCTCAGCCTCATCTGCCCATGGCACTGCTCGCACAGAGGCACAGAGACTGGGGCTGCTTGCTTGTCTTGTCCCCTCAAACTTCAAATGTAGCTTAGGTGGTCCGTGCCGGGCGCCTCCGGCAGCCCTGCTCCGAAAATGCAAACGTCTGCAGATAGCTCGCAGGCAGAAAGAGCTAGCCTGGAAAGCTGTTGCTCAGCCTCATCTGCCCATGGCACTGCTCGCACAGAGGCACAGAGACTGGGGCTGCTTGCTTGTCTTGCCCCCTCAAACTTCAAACGTAGCTTAGGTGGTCCGTGCTGGGCGCCTCCGGCAGCCCTGCTCCGAAAATGCAAACGTCTGCATATAGCTCGCAGGCAGAAAGAGCTAGCCTGGAAAGCTGTTGCTCAGCCTCATCTGCCCATGGCACTGCTCGCACAGAGGCACAGAGACTGGGGCTGCTTGCTTGTCTTGTCCCCTCAAACTTCAAACGTAGCTTAGGTGGTCCGTGCCGGGCGCCTCTGGCAGCCCTGCTCCGAAAATGCAAACGTCTGCAGATAGCTCGCAGGCAGAAAGAGCTAGCCTGGAAAGCTGTTGCTCAGCCTCATCTGCCCATGGCACTGCTCGCACAGAGGCACAGAGACTGGGGCTGCTTGCTTGTCTTGTCCCCTCAAACTTCAAACGTAGCTTAGGTGGTCCGTGACGGGCGCTTCCGGCAGCCCTGCTCCGAAAATGCGAACGTCTGCAGATAGCTCGCAGGCAGAAAGAGCTAGCCTGGAAAGCTGTTGCTCAGCCTCATCTGCCCATGGCACTGCTCGCACAGAGGCACAGAGACTGGGGCTGCTTGCTTGTCTTGTCCCCTCAAACTTCAAACGTAGCTTAGGTGGTCCGTGCCGGGCGCCTCCGGCAGCCCTGCTCCGAAAATGCAAACGTCTGCAGATAGCTCGCAGGCAGAAAGAGCTAGCCTGGAAAGCTGTTGCTCAGCCTCATCTGCCCATGGCACTGCTCGCACAGAGGCACAGAGACTGGGGCTGCTTGCTTGTCTTGTCCCCTCAAACTTCAAACGTAGCTTAGGTGGTCCGTGCCGGGCGCCTCCGGCAGCCCTGCTCCGAAAATGCGAACGTCTGCAGATAGCTCGCAGGCAGAAAGAGCTAGCCTGGAAAGCTGTTGCTCAGCCTCATCTGCCCATGGCACTGCTCGCACAGAGGCACAGAGACTGGGGCTGCTTGCTTGTCTTGTCCCCTCAAACTTCAAACGTAGCTTAGGTGGTCCGTGCCGGGCGCTTCCGGCAGCCCTGCTCCGAAAATGCGAACGTCTGCAGATAGCTCGCAGGCAGAAAGAGCTAGCCTGGAAAGCTGTTGCTCAGCCTCATCTGCCCATGGCACTGCTCGCACAGAGGCACAGAGACTGGGGCTGCTTGCTTGTCTTGTCCCCTCAAACTTCAAACGTAGCTTAGGTGGTCCGTGCCGGGCGCTTCCGGCAGCCCTGCTCCGAAAATGCAAACGTCTGCAGATAGCTCGCAGCCAGAAAGAGCTAGCCTGGAAAGCTGCTGCTCAGCCTAATCTGCCCATGGCACTGCTCGCACAGAGGCACAGAGACTGGGGCTGCTTGCTTGTCTTGTCCCCTCAAACTTCAAACGTAGCTTAGGTGGTCCGTGCCGGGCGCCTCTGGCAACCCTGCTCTGAAAATGCGAACGTCTGCAGATAGCTCGCAGGCAGAAAGAGCTAGCCTGGAAAGCTGTTGCTCAGCCTCATCTGCCCATGGCACTGCTCGCACAGAGGCACAGAGACTGGGGCTGCTTGCTTGTCTTGTCCCCTCAAACTTCAAACGTAGCTTAGGTGGTCTGTGCCGGGCGCCTCCGGCAGCCCTGCTCTGAAAATGCGAACGTCTGCAGATAGCTCGCAGGCAGAAAGAGCTAGCCTGGAAAGCTGTTGCTCAGCCTCATCTGCCCATGGCACTGCTCGCACAGAGGCACAGAGACTGGGGCTGCTTGCTTGTCTTGTCCCCTCAAACTTCAAACGTAGCTTAGGTGGTCCGTGCCGGGCGCATCCGGCAGCCCAGCTCCGAAAATGCGAACGTCTGCAGGTAGCTCGCAGGCAGAAAGAGCTAGCCTGGAAAGCTGTTGCTCAGCCTCATCTGCCTATGGCACTGCTCGCACAGAGGCACAGAGACTGGGGCTGCTTGCTTGTCTTGTCCCCTCAAACTTCAAACGTAGCTTAGGTGGTCCGTGCCGGGCGCCTCCGGCAGCCCTGCTCCAAAAATGCGAACGTCTGCAGATAGCTCGCAGGCAGAAAGAGCTAGCCTGGAAAGCTGTTGCTCAGCCTCATCTGCCCATGGCACTCCTCGCACAGAGGCACAGAGACTGGGGCTGCTTGCTTGTCTTGTCCCCTCAAACTTCAAACGTAGCTTAGGTGGTCCGTGCCGGGCGCCTCTGGCAGCCCTGCTCCGAAAATGCAAACGTCTGCAGATAGCTCGCAGGCAGAAAGAGCTAGCCTGGAAAGCTGTTGCTCAGCCTCATCTGCCCATGGCACTGCTCGCACAGAGGCACAGAGACTGGGGCTGCTTGCTTGTCTTGTCCCCTCAAACTTCAAACGTAGCTTAGGTGGTCCGTGACGGGCGCTTCCGGCAGCCCTGCTCCGAAAATGCGAACGTCTGCAGATAGCTCGCAGGCAGAAAGAGCTAGCCTGGAAAGCTGTTGCTCAGCCTCATCTGCCCATGGCACTGCTCGCACAGAGGCACAGAGACTGGGGCTGCTTGCTTGTCTTGTCCCCTCAAACTTCAAACGTAGCTTAGGTGGTCCGTGCCGGGCGCCTCCGGCAGTCCTGCTCCGAAAATGCAAACGTCTGCAGATAGCTCGCAGGCAGAAAGAGCTAGCCTGGAAAGCTGTTGCTCAGCCTCATCTGCCCATGGCACTGCTCGCACAGAGGCACAGAGACTGGGGCTGCTTGCTTGTCTTGTCCCCTCAAACTTCAAACGTAGCTTAGGTGGTCCGTGCCGGGCGCCTCCGGCAGCCCTGCTCCGAAAATCCAAACGTCTGCAGATAGCTCGCAGGCAGAAAGAGCTAGCCTGGAAAGCTGTTGCTCAGCCTCATCTGCCCATGGCACTGCTCGCACAGAGGCACAGAGACTGGGGCTGCTTGCTTGTCTTGTCCCCTCAAACTTCAAACGTAGCTTAGGTGGTCCGTGCCGGGCGCTTCCGGCAGCCCTGCTCCGAAAATGCGAACGTCTGCAGATAGCTCGCAGGCAGAAAGAGCTAGCCTGGAAAGCTGTTGCTCAGCCTCATCTGCCCATGGCACTGCTCGCACAGAGGCACAGAGACTGGGGCTGCTTGCTTGTCTTGTCCCCTCAAACTTCAAACGTAGCTTAGGTGGTCCGTGCCGGGCGCTTCCGGCAGCCCTGCTCCGAAAATGCAAACGTCTGCAGATAGCTCGCAGCCAGAAAGAGCTAGCCTGGAAAGCTGCTGCTCAGCCTAATCTGCCCATGGCACTGCTCGCACAGAGGCACAGAGACTGGGGCTGCTTGCTTGTCTTGTCCCCTCAAACTTCAAACGTAGCTTAGGTGGTCCGTGCCGGGCGCCTCTGGCAACCCTGCTCTGAAAATGCGAACGTCTGCAGATAGCTCGCAGGCAGAAAGAGCTAGCCTGGAAAGCTGTTGCTCAGCCTCATCTGCCCATGGCACTGCTCGCACAGAGGCACAGAGACTGGGGCTGCTTGCTTGTCTTGTCCCCTCAAACTTCAAACGTAGCTTAGGTGGTCTGTGCCGGGCGCCTCCGGCAGCCCTGCTCTGAAAATGCGAACGTCTGCAGATAGCTCGCAGGCAGAAAGAGCTAGCCTGGAAAGCTGTTGCTCAGCCTCATCTGCCCATGGCACTGCTCGCACAGAGGCACAGAGACTGGGGCTGCTTGCTTGTCTTGTCCCCTCAAACTTCAAACGTAGCTTAGGTGGTCCGTGCCGGGCGCATCCGGCAGCCCAGCTCCGAAAATGCGAACGTCTGCAGGTAGCTCGCAGGCAGAAAGAGCTAGCCTGGAAAGCTGTTGCTCAGCCTCATCTGCCCATGGCACTGCTCGCACAGAGGCACAGAGACTGGGGCTGCTTGCTTGTCTTGTCTCCTCAAACTTCAAACGTAGCTTAGGTGGTCTGTGCCGGGCGCCTCCGGCAGCCCTGCTCCGAAAATGCGAACGTCTGCAGATAGCTCGCAGGCAGAAAGAGCTAGCCTGGAAAGCTGTTGCTCAGCCTCATCTGCCCATGGCACTGCTCGCACAGAGGCACAGAGACTGGGGCTGCTTGCTTGTCTTGTCCCCTCAAACTTCAAACGTAGCTTAGGTGGTCCGTGCCGGGCGCATCCCGCAGCCCAGCTCCGAAAATGCGAACGTCTGCAGGTAGCTCGCAGGCAGAAAGAGCTAGCCTGGAAAGCTGTTGCTCAGCCTCATCTGCCCATGGCACTGCTCGCACAGAGGCACAGAGACTGGGGCTGCTTGCTTGTCTTGTCCCCTCAAACTTCAAACGTAGCTTAGGTGGTCCGTGCCGGGCGCTTCCGGCAGCCCTGCTCCGAAAATGCAAACGTCTGCAGATAGCTCGCAGCCAGAAAGAGCTAGCCTGGAAAGCTGCTGCTCAGCCTAATCTGCCCATGGCACTGCTCGCACAGAGGCACAGAGACTGGGGCTGCTTGCTTGTCTTGTCCCCTCAAACTTCAAACGTAGCTTAGGTGGTCCGTGCCGGGCGCCTCCGGCAGCCCTGCTCTGAAAATGCGAACGTCTGCAGATAGCTCGCAGGCAGAAAGAGCTAGCCTGGAAAGCTGTTGCTCAGCCTCATCTGCCCATGGCACTGCTCGCACAGAGGCACAGAGACTGGGGCTGCTTGCTTGTCTTGTCCCCTCAAACTTCAAACGTAGCTTAGGTGGTCCGTGCCGGGCGCATCCGGCAGCCCAGCTCCGAAAATGCGAACGTCTGCAGGTAGCTCGCAGGCAGAAAGAGCTAGCCTGGAAAGCTGTTGCTCAGCGTCATCTGCCCATGGCACTGCTCGCACAGAGGCACAGAGACTGGGGCTGCTTGCTTGTCTTGTCTCCTCAAACTTCAAACGTAGCTTAGGTGGTCTGTGCCGGGCGCCTCCGGCAGCCCTGCTCTGAAAATGCGAACGTCTGCAGATAGCTCGCAGGCAGAAAGAGCTAGCCTGGAAAGCTGTTGCTCAGCCTCATCTGCCCATGGCACTGCTCGCACAGAGGCACAGAGACTGGGGCTGCTTGCTTGTCTTGTCCCCTCAAACTTCAAACGTAGCTTAGGTGGTCCGTGCCGGGCGCTTCCGGCAGCCCTGCTCCGAAAATGCAAACGTCTGCAGATAGCTCGCAGCCAGAAAGAGCTAGCCTGGAAAGCTGCTGCTCAGCCTAATCTGCCCATGGCACTGCTCGCACAGAGGCACAGAGACTGGGGCTGCTTGCTTGTCTTGTCCCCTCAAACTTCAAACGTAGCTTAGGTGGTCCGTGCCGGGCGCCTCTGGCAACCCTGCTCTGAAAATGCGAACGTCTGCAGATAGCTCGCAGGCAGAAAGAGCTAGCCTGGAAAGCTGTTGCTCAGCCTCATCTGCCCATGGCACTGCTCGCACAGAGGCACAGAGACTGGGGCTGCTTGCTTGTCTTGTCTCCTCAAACTTCAAACGTAGCTTAGGTGGTCTGTGCCGGGCGCCTCCGGCAGCCCTGCTCTGAAAATGCGAACGTCTGCAGATAGCTCGCAGGCAGAAAGAGCTAGCCTGGAAAGCTGTTGCTCAGCCTCATCTGCCCATGGCACTGCTCTCACAGAGGCACAGAGACTGGGGCTGCTTGCTTGTCTTGCTCCCTCAAACTTCAAACGTAGCTTAGGTGGTCCTTGCTGAGCGCCTCCGGCAGCCCTGCTCCGAAAATGCAAACGTCTGCAGATAGCTCGCAGGCAGAAAGAGCTAGCCTGGAAAGCTGTTGCTCAGCCTCATCTGCCCATGGCACTGCTCGCACAGAGGCACAGAGACTGGGGCTGCTTGCTTGTCTTGTCCCCTCAAACTTCAAACGTAGCTTAGGTGGTCCGTGCCGGGCGCTTCCGGCAGCCCTGCTCCGAAAATGCGAACGTCTGCAGGTAGCTCGCAGGCAGAAAGAGCTAGCCTGGAAAGCTGTTGCTCAGCCTCATCTGCCCATGGCACTGCTCGCACAGAGGCACAGAGACTGGGGCTGCTTGCTTGTCTTGTCCCCTCAAACTTCAAACGTAGCTTAGGTGGTCCGTGCCGGGCGCTTCCGGCAGCCCTGCTCCGAAAATGCAAACGTCTGCAGATAGCACGCAGCCAGAAAGAGCTAGCCTGGAAAGCTGCTGCTCAGCCTAATCTGCCCATGGCACTGCTCGCACAGAGGCACAGAGACTGGGGCTGCTTGCTTGTCTTGTCCCCTCAAACTTCAAACGTAGCTTAGGTGGTCCGTGCCGGGCGCCTCTGGCAACCCTGCTCTGAAAATGCGAACGTCTGCAGATAGCTCGCAGGCAGAAAGAGCTAGCCTGGAAAGCTGTTGCTCAGCCTCATCTGCCCATGGCACTGCTCGCACAGAGGCACAGAGACTGGGGCTGCTTGCTTGTCTTGTCTCCTCAAACTTCAAACGTAGCTTAGGTGGTCTGTGCCGGGCGCCTCCGGCAGCCCTGCTCTGAAAATGCGAACGTCTGCAGATAGCTCGCAGGCAGAAAGAGCTAGCCTGGAAAGCTGTTGCTCAGCCTCATCTGCCCATGGCACTGCTCGCACAGAGGCACAGAGACTGGGGCTGCTTGCTTGTCTTGTCCCCTCAAACTTCAAACGTAGCTTAGGTGGTCCGTGCCGGGCGCATCCGGCAGCCCAGCTCCGAAAATGCGAACGTCTGCAGGTAGCTCGCAGGCAGAAAGAGCTAGCCTGGAAAGCTGTTGCTCAGCCTCATCTGCCCATGGCACTGCTCGCACAGAGGCACAGAGACTGGGGCTGCTTGCTTGTCTTGTCTCCTCAAACTTCAAACGTAGCTTAGGTGGTCTGTGCCGGGCGCCTCCGGCAGCCCTGCTCTGAAAATGCGAACGTCTGCAGATAGCTCGCAGGCAGAAAGAGCTAGCCTGGAAAGCTGTTGCTCAGCCTCATCTGCCCATGGCACTGCTCGCACAGAGGCACAGAGACTGGGGCTGCTTGCTTGTCTTGTCTCCTCAAACTTCAAACGTAGCTTAGGTGGTCCGTGCCGGGCGCATACGACAGCCCTGCTCCGAAAATGCGAACGTCTGCAGATAGCTCGCAGGCAGAAAGAGCTAGCCTGGAAAGCTGTTGCTCAGCCTCATCTGCCCATGGCACTGCTCGCACAGAGGCACAGAGACTGGGGCTGCTTGCTTGTCTTGTCCCCTCAAACTTCAAACGTAGCTTAGGTGGTCCGTGCCGGGCGCTTCCGGCAGCCCTGCTCCGAAAATGCAAACGTCTGCAGATAGCTCGCAGCCAGAAAGAGCTAGCCTGGAAAGCTGCTGCTCAGCCTAATCTGCCCATGGCACTGCTCGCACAGAGGCACAGAGACTGGGGCTGCTTGCTTGTCTTGTCCCCTCAAACTTCAAACGTAGCTTAGGTGGTCCGTGCCGGGCGCCTCTGGCAACCCTGCTCTGAAAATGCGAACGTCTGCAGATAGCTCGCAGGCAGAAAGAGCTAGCCTGGAAAGCTGTTGCTCAGCCTCATCTGCCCATGGCACTGCTCGCACAGAGGCACAGAGACTGGGGCTGCTTGCTTGTCTTGTCTCCTCAAACTTCAAACGTAGCTTAGGTGGTCTGTGCCGGGCGCCTCCGGCAGCCCTGCTCTGAAAATGCGAACGTCTGCAGATAGCTCGCAGGCAGAAAGAGCTAGCCTGGAAAGCTGTTGCTCAGCCTCATCTGCCCATGGCACTGCTCGCACAGAGGCACAGAGACTGGGGCTGCTTGCTTGTCTTGTCCCCTTAAACTTCAAATGTAGCTTAGGTGGTCCGTGCCGGGCGCTTCCGGCAGCCCTGCTCTGAAAATGCAAACGTCTGCATATAGCTCGCAGGCAGAAAGAGCTAGCCTGGAAAGCTGCTGCTCAGCCTCATCTGCCCATGGCACTGCTCTCACAGAGGCACAGAGACTGGGGCTGCTTGCTTGTCTTGCTCCCTCAAACTTCAAACGTAGCTTAGGTGGTCCTTGCTGAGCGCCTCCGGCAGCCCTGCTCCGAAAATGCAAACGTCTGCAGATAGCTCGCAGGCAGAAAGAGCTAGCCTGGAAAGCTGTTGCTCAGCCTCATCTGCCCATGGCACTGCTCGCACAGAGGCACAGAGACTGGGGCTGCTTGCTTGTCTTGTCCCCTCAAACTTCAAACGTAGCTTAGGTGGTCCGTGCCGGGCGCTTCCGGCAGCCCTGCTCCGAAAATGCGAACGTCTGCAGGTAGCTCGCAGGCAGAAAGAGCTAGCCTGGAAAGCTGTTGCTCAGCCTCATCTGCCCATGGCACTGCTCGCACAGAGGCACAGAGACTGGGGCTGCTTGCTTGTCTTGTCCCCTCAAACTTCAAACGTAGCTTAGGTGGTCCGTGCCGGGCGCTTCCGGCAGCCCTGCTCCGAAAATGCAAACGTCTGCAGATAGCACGCAGCCAGAAAGAGCTAGCCTGGAAAGCTGCTGCTCAGACTAATCTGCCCATGGCACTGCTCGCACAGAGGCACAGAGACTGGGGCTGCTTGCTTGTCTTGTCCCCTCAAACTTCAAACGTAGCTTAGGTGGTCCGTGCCGGGCGCCTCTGGCAACCCTGCTCTGAAAATGCGAACGTCTGCAGATAGCTCGCAGGCAGAAAGAGCTAGCCTGGAAAGCTGTTGCTCAGCCTCATCTGCCCATGGCACTGCTCGCACAGAGGCACAGAGACTGGGGCTGCTTGCTTGTCTTGTCTCCTCAAACTTCAAACGTAGCTTAGGTGGTCTGTGCCGGGCGCCTCCGGCAGCCCTGCTCTGAAAATGCGAACGTCTGCAGATAGCTCGCAGGCAGAAAGAGCTAGCCTGGAAAGCTGTTGCTCAGCCTCATCTGCCCATGGCACTGCTCGCACAGAGGCACAGAGACTGGGGCTGCTTGCTTGTCTTGTCCCCTCAAACTTCAAACGTAGCTTAGGTGGTCCGTGCCGGGCGCATCCGGCAGCCCAGCTCCGAAAATGCGAACGTCTGCAGGTAGCTCGCAGGCAGAAAGAGCTAGCCTGGAAAGCTGTTGCTCAGCCTCATCTGCCCATGGCACTGCTCGCACAGAGGCACAGAGACTGGGGCTGCTTGCTTGTCTTGTCTCCTCAAACTTCAAACGTAGCTTAGGTGGTCTGTGCCGGGCGCCTCCGGCAGCCCTGCTCTGAAAATGCGAACGTCTGCAGATAGCTCGCAGGCAGAAAGAGCTAGCCTGGAAAGCTGTTGCTCAGCCTCATCTGCCCATGGCACTGCTCGCACAGAGGCACAGAGACTGGGGCTGCTTGCTTGTCTTGTCTCCTCAAACTTCAAACGTAGCTTAGGTGGTCCGTGCCGGGCGCTTCCGGCAGCCCTGCTCCGAAAATGCGAACGTCTGCAGATAGCTCGCAGGCAGAAAGAGCTAGCCTGGAAAGCTGTTGCTCAGCCTCATCTGCCCATGGCACTGCTCGCACAGAGGCACAGAGACTGGGGCTGCTTGCTTGTCTTGTCCCCTCAAACTTCAAACGTAGCTTAGGTGGTCCGTGCCGGGCGCTTCCGGCAGCCCTGCTCCGAAAATGCAAACGTCTGCAGATAGCTCGCAGCCAGAAAGAGCTAGCCTGGAAAGCTGCTGCTCAGCCTAATCTGCCCATGGCACTGCTCGCACAGAGGCACAGAGACTGGGGCTGCTTGCTTGTCTTGTCCCCTCAAACTTCAAACGTAGCTTAGGTGGTCCGTGCCGGGCGCCTCTGGCAACCCTGCTCTGAAAATGCGAACGTCTGCAGATAGCTCGCAGGCAGAAAGAGCTAGCCTGGAAAGCTGTTGCTCAGCCTCATCTGCCCATGGCACTGCTCGCACAGAGGCACAGAGACTGGGGCTGCTTGCTTGTCTTGTCTCCTCAAACTTCAAACGTAGCTTAGGTGGTCTGTGCCGGGCGCCTCCGGCAGCCCTGCTCTGAAAATGCGAACGTCTGCAGATAGCTCGCAGGCAGAAAGAGCTAGCCTGGAAAGCTGTTGCTCAGCCTCATCTGCCCATGGCACTGCTCGCACAGAGGCACAGAGACTGGGGCTGCTTGCTTGTCTTGTCCCCTCAAACTTCAAACGTAGCTTAGGTGGTCCGTGCCGGGCGCATCCGGCAGCCCAGCTCCGAAAATGCGAACGTCTGCAGGTAGCTCGCAGGCAGAAAGAGCTAGCCTGGAAAGCTGTTGCTCAGCCTCATCTGCCTATGGCACTGCTCGCGCAGAGGCACAGAGACTGGGGCTGCTTGCTTGTCTTGCCCCCTCAAACTTCAAACGTAGCTTAGGTGGTCCGTGCCGGGCGCCTCCGGCAGCCCTGCTCTGAAAATGCGAACGTCTGCAGGTAGCTCGCAGGCAGAAAGAGCTAGCCTGGAAAGCTGTTGCTCAGCCTCATCTGCCCATGGCACTGCTCGCACAGAGGCACAGAGACTGGGGCTGCTTGCTTGTCTTGTCCCCTCAAACTTCAAACGTAGCTTAGGTGGTCCGTGCCGGGAGCCTCCGGCAGGCCTGCTCTGAAAATGCGAACGTCTGCAGATAGCTCGCAGGCAGAAAGAGCTAGCCTGGAAAGCTGTTGCTCAGCCTCATCTGCCCATGGCACTGCTCGCACAGAGGCACAGAGACTGGGGCTGCTTGCTTGTCTTTTCCCCTCAAACTTCAAACGTAGCTTAGGTGGTCCGTGCCGGGCGCATCCGGCAGCCCTGCTCCGAAAATGCGAACGTCTGCAGATAGCTCGCAGGCAGAAAGAGCTAGCCTGGAAAGCTGTTGCTCAGCCTCATCTGTCCATGGCACTGCTCGCACAGAGGCACAGAGACTGGGGCTGCTTGCTTGTTTTGCCCCCTCAAACTTCAAATGTAGCTTAGGTGGTCCGTGCCGGGCGCCTCCGGCATCCCTGCTCCAAAAATGCGAACGTCTGCAGATAGCTTGCAGGCAGAAAGAGCTAGCCTGGTAAGCTGTTGCTCAGCCTCATCTGCCCATGGCACTGCTCGCACAGAGGCACAGAGACTGGGGCTGCTTGCTTGTCTTGTCCCCTCAAACTTAAAACGTAGCTTAGGTGGTCCGTGCCGGGCGCATCCGGCAGCCCTGCTCCGAAAATGCGAACGTCTGCAGGTAGCTCGCAGGCAGAAAGAGCTAGCCTGGAAAGCTGTTGCTCAGCCTCATCTGCCCATGGCACTGCTCGCACAGAGGCACAGAGACTGGGGCTGCTTGCTTGTCTTGTCCCCTCAAACTTCAAACGTAGCTTAGGTGGTCCGTGCCGGGCGCCTCTGGCAGCCCTGCTCTGAAAATGCGAACGTCTGCAGATAGCTCGCAGGCAGAAAGAGCTAGCCTGGAAAGCTGTTGCTCAGCCTCATCTGCCCATGGCACTGCTCGCACAGAGGCACAGAGACTGGGGCTGCTTGCTTGTCTTGTCTCCTCAAACTTCAAACGTAGCTTAGGTGGTCCGTGCCGGGCGCCTCCGGCAGCCCTGCTCTGAAAATGCGAACGTCTGCAGATAGCTCGCAGGCAGAAAGAGCTAGCCTGGAAAGCTGTTGCTCAGCCTCATCTGCCCATGGCACTGCTCGCGCAGAGGCACAGAGACTGGGGCTGCTTGCTTGTCTTGCCCCCTCAAACTTCAAACGTAGCTTACGTGGTCCGTGCCGGGCGCTTCCGGCAGCCCTGCTCCGAAAATCCAAACGTCTGCAGGTAGCTCGCAGGCAGAAAGAGCTAGCCTGGAAAGCTGTTGCTCAGCCTCATCTGCCCATGGCACTGCTCGCACAGAGGCACAGAGACTGGGGCTGCTTGCTTGTCTTGTCCCCTTAAACTTCAAACGTAGCTTAGGTGGTCCGTGCCGGGCGCTTCCGGCAGCCCTGCTCTGAAAATGCAAACGTCTGCATATAGCTCGCAGGCAGAAAGAGCTAGCCTGGAAAGCTGCTGCTCAGCCTCATCTGCCCATGGCACTGCTCTCACAGAGGCACAGAGACTGGGGCTGCTTGCTTGTCTTGCTCCCTCAAACTTCAAACGTAGCTTAGGTGGTCCGTGCTGAGCGCCTCCGGCAGCCCTGCTCCGAAAATGCAAACGTCTGCAGATAGCTCGCAGGCAGAAAGAGCTAGCCTGGAAAGCTGTTGCTCAGCCTCATCTGCCCATGGCACTGCTCGCACAGAGGCACAGAGACTGGGGCTGCTTGCTTGTCTTGTCCCCTCAAACTTCAAACGTAGCTTAGGTGGTCCGTGCCGGGCGCATCCGGCAGCCCTGCTCCGAAAATGCGAACGTCTGCAGATAGCTCGCAGGCAGAAAGAGCTAGCCTGGAAAGCTGTTGCTCAGCCTCATCTGCCCATGGCACTGCTCGCACAGAGGCACAGAGACTGGGGCTGCTTGCTTGTCTTGTCCCCTCAAACTTCAAACGTAGCTTAGGTGGTCCGTGCCAGGCGCATCCGGCAGCCCTGCTCCGAAAATGCGAACGTCTGCAGATAGCTCGCAGGCAGAAAGAGCTAGCCTGGAAAGCTGTTGCTCAGCCTCATCTGCCCATGGCACTGCTCGCACAGAGGCACAGAGACTGGGGCTGCTTGCTTGTCTTGCCCCCTCAAACTTCAAATGTAGCTTAGGTGGTCCGTGCCGGGCGCCTCCGGCATCCCTGCTCCAAAAATGCGAACGTCTGCAGATAGCTCGCAGGCAGAAAGAGCTAGCCTGGAAAGCTGTTGCTCAGCCTCATCTGCCCATGGCACTGCTCGCACAGAGGCACAGAGACTGGGGCTGCTTGCTTGTCTTGCTCCCTCAAACTTCAAACGTAGCTTAGGTGGTCCGTGCTGAGCGCCTCCGGCAGCCCTGCTCCGAAAATGCAAACGTCTGCAGATAGCTCGCAGGCAGAAAGAGCTAGCCTGGAAAGCTGTTGCTCAGCCTCATCTGCCCATGGCACTGCTCGCACAGAGGCACAGAGACTGGGGCTGCTTGCTTGTCTTGTCCCCTCAAACTTCAAACGTAGCTTAGGTGGTCCGTGCCGGGCGCCTCCGGCAGCCCTGCTCCGAAAATACAAACGTCTGCAGATAGCTCGCAGGCAGAAAGAGCTAGCCTGGAAAGCTGTTGCTCAGCCTCATCTGCCCATGGCACTGTTCGCACAGAGGCACAGAGACTGGGGCTGCTTGCTTGTCTTGTCCCCTCAAACTTCAAACGTAGCTTAGGTGGTCCGTGCCGGGCGCATCCGGCAGCCCTGCTCCGAAAATGCGAACGTCTGCAGATAGCTCGCAGGCAGAAAGAGCTAGCCTGGAAAGCTGTTGCTCAGCCTCATCTGCCCATGGCACTGCTCGCACAGAGGCACAGAGACTGGGGCTGCTTGCTTGTCTTGTCCCCTCAAACTTCAAACGTAGCTTAGGTGGTCCGTGCCGGGCGCATCCGGCAGCCCTGCTCCAAAAATGCGAACGTCTGCTGGTAGCTCGCAGGCAGAAAGAGCTAGCCTGGAAAGCTGTTGCTCAGCCTCATCTGCCCATGGCACTGCTCGCACAGAGGCACAGAGACTGGGGCTGCTTGCTTGTCTTGTCCCCTTAAACTTCAAACGTAGCTTAGGTGGTCCGTGCCGGGCGCTTCCGGCAGCCCTGCTCCGAAAATGCAAACGTCTGCATATAGCTCGCAGCCACAAAGAGCTAGCCTGGAAAGCTGCTGCTCAGCCTCATCTGCCCATGGCACTGCTCGCACAGAGGCACAGAGACTGGGGCTGCTTGCTTGTCTTGTCCCCTCAAACTTCAAATGTAGCTTAGGTGGTCCGTGCCGGGAGCATCCGGCAGCCCTGCTCCGAAAATGCGAACGTCTGCAGATAGCTCGCAGGCAGAAAGAGCTAGCCTGGAAAGCTGTTGCTCAGCCTCATCTGCCCATGGCACTGCTCGCACAGAGGCACAGAGACTGGGGCTGCTTGCTTGTCTTGCCCCCTCAAACTTCAAACGTAGCTTAGGTGGTCCGTGCTGGGCGCCTCCGGCAGCCCTGCTCCGAAAATGCGAACGTCTGCAGGTAGCTCGCAGGCAGAAAGAGCTAGCCTGGAAAGCTGTTGCTCAGCCTCATCTGCCCATGGCACTGCTCGCACAGAGGCACAGAGACTGGGGCTGCTTGCTTGTCTTGCCCCCTCAAACTTCAAATGTAGCTTAGGTGGTCCGTGCCGGGCGCCTCCGGCATCCCTGCTCCAAAAATGCGAACGTCTGCAGATAGCTCGCAGGCAGAAAGAGCTAGCCTGGTAAGCTGTTGCTCAGCCTCATCTGCCCATGGCACTGCTCGCACAGAGGCACAGAGACTGGGGCTGCTTGCTTGTCTTGTCCCCTCAAACTTCAAACGTAGCTTAGGTGGTCCGTGCCGGGCGCATCCGGCAGCCCTGCTCCGAAAATGCGAACGTCTGCAGGTAGCTCGCAGGCAGAAAGAGCTAGCCTGGAAAGCTGTTGCTCAGCCTCATCTGCCCATGGCACTGCTCGCACAGAGGCACAGAGACTGGGGCTGCTTGCTTGTCTTGTCCCCTCAAACTTCAAACGTAGCTTAGGTGGTCCGTGCCGGGCGCCTCTGGCAGCCCTGCTCTGAAAATGCGAACGTCTGCAGATAGCTCGCAGGCAGAAAGAGCTAGCCTGGAAAGCTGTTGCTCAGCCTCATCTGCCCATGGCACTGCTCGCACAGAGGCACAGAGACTGGGGCTGCTTGCTTGTCTTGTCTCCTCAAACTTCAAACGTAGCTTAGGTGGTCCGTGCCGGGCGCCTCCGGCAGCCCTGCTCCGAAAATGCGAACGTCTGCAGATAGCTCGCAGGCAGAAAGAGCTAGCCTGGAAAGCTGTTGCTCAGCCTCATCTGCCCATGGCACTGCTCGCACAGAGGCACAGAGACTGGGGCTGCTTGCTTGTCTTGTCCCCTCAAACTTCAAACGTAGCTTAGGTGGTCCGTGCCGGGCGCCTCTGGCAGCCCTGCTCTGAAAATGCGAACGTCTGCAGATAGCTCGCAGGCAGAAAGAGCTAGCCTGGAAAGCTGTTGCTCAGCCTCATCTGCCCATGGCACTGCTCGCACAGAGGCACAGAGACTGGGGCTGCTTGCTTGTCTTGTCTCCTCAAACTTCAAACGTAGCTTAGGTGGTCCGTGCCGGGCGCCTCCGGCAGCCCTGCTCTGAAAATGCGAACGTCTGCAGATAGCTCGCAGGCAGAAAGAGCTAGCCTGGAAAGCTGTTGCTCAGCCTCATCTGCCCATGGCACTGCTCGCACAGAGGCACAGAGACTGGGGCTGCTTGCTTGTCTTGCCCCCTCAAACTTCAAACGTAGCTTACGTGGTCCGTGCCGGGCGCTTCCGGCAGCCCTGCTCCGAAAATGCGAACGTCTGCAGGTAGCTCGCAGGCAGAAAGAGCTAGCCTGGAAAGCTGTTGCTCAGCCTCATCTGCCCATGGCACTGCTCGCACAGAGGCACAGAGACTGGGGCTGCTTGCTTGTCTTGTCCCCTCAAACTTCAAACGTAGCTTAGGTGGTCCGTGCCGGGCGCTTCCGGCAGCCCTGCTCTGAAAATGCAAACGTCTGCATATAGCTCGCAGGCAGAAAGAGCTAGCCTGGAAAGCTGTTGCTCAGCCTCATCTGCCCATGGCACTGCTCGCACAGAGGCACAGAGACTGGGGCTGCTTGCTTGTCTTGTCTCCTCAAACTTCAAACGTAGCTTAGGTGGTCCGTGCCGGGCGCATCCGGCAGCCCTGCTCCGAAAATGCGAACGTCTGCAGATAGCTCGCAGGCAGAAAGAGCTAGCCTGGAAAGCTGTTGCTCAGCCTCATCTGCCCATGGCACTGCTCGCACAGAGGCACAGAGACTGGGGCTGCTTGCTTGTCTTGTCCCCTCAAACTTCAAACGTAGCTTAGGTGGTCCGTGCCGGGCGCATCCGGCAGCCCTGCTCCAAAAATGCGAACGTCTGCTGGTAGCTCGCAGGCAGAAAGAGCTAGCCTGGAAAGCTGTTGCTCAGCCTCATCTGCCCATGGCACTGCTCGCACAGAGGCACAGAGACTGGGGCTGCTTGCTTGTCTTGTCCCCTTAAACTTCAAACGTAGCTTAGGTGGTCCGTGCCGGGCGCTTCCGGCAGCCCTGCTCCGAAAATGCAAACGTCTGCATATAGCTCGCAGCCACAAAGAGCTAGCCTGGAAAGCTGCTGCTCAGCCTCATCTGCCCATGGCACTGCTCGCACAGAGGCACAGAGACTGGGGCTGCTTGCTTGTCTTGTCCCCTCAAACTTCAAACGTAGCTTAGGTGGTCCGTGCCGGGCGCATCCGGCAGCCCTGCTCCGAAAATGCGAACGTCTGCAGATAGCTCGCAGGCAGAAAGAGCTAGCCTGGAAAGCTGTTGCTCAGCCTCATCTGCCCATGGCACTGCTCGCACAGAGGCACAGAGACTGGGGCTGCTTGCTTGTCTTGCCCCCTCAAACTTCAAACGTAGCTTAGGTGGTCCGTGCCGGGCGCCTCCGGCAGCCCTGCTCCGAAAATGCGAACGTCTGCAGGTAGCTCGCAGGCAGAAAGAGCTAGCCTGGAAAGCTGTTGCTCAGCCTCATCTGCCCATGGCACTGCTCGCACAGAGGCACAGAGACTGGGGCTGCTTGCTTGTCTTGCCCCCTCAAACTTCAAATGTAGCTTAGGTGGTCCGTGCCGGGCGCCTCCGGCATCCCTGCTCCAAAAATGCGAACGTCTGCAGATAGCTCGCAGGCAGAAAGAGCTAGCCTGGTAAGCTGTTGCTCAGCCTCATCTGCCCATGGCACTGCTCGCACAGAGGCACAGAGACTGGGGCTGCTTGCTTGTCTTGTCCCCTCAAACTTCAAACGTAGCTTAGGTGGTCCGTGCCGGGCGCATCCGGCAGCCCTGCTCCGAAAATGCGAACGTCTGCAGGTAGCTCGCAGGCAGAAAGAGCTAGCCTGGAAAGCTGTTGCTCAGCCTCATCTGCCCATGGCACTGCTCGCACAGAGGCACAGAGACTGGGGCTGCTTGCTTGTCTTGCCCCCTCAAACTTCAAACGTAGCTTAGGTGGTCCGTGCCGGGCGCCTCTGGCAGCCCTGCTCCGAAAATGCGAACGTCTGCAGATAGCTCGCAGGCAGAAAGAGCTAGCCTGGTAAGCTGTTGCTCAGCCTCATCTGCCCATGGCACTGCTCGCACAGAGGCACAGAGACTGGGGCTGCTTGCTTGTCTTGTCCCCTCAAACTTCAAACGTAGCTTAGGTGGTCCGTGCCGGGCGCATCCGGCAGCCCTGCTCCGAAAATGCGAACGTCTGCAGGTAGCTCGCAGGCAGAAAGAGCTAGCCTGGAAAGCTGTTGCTCAGCCTCATCTGCCCATGGCACTGCTCGCACAGAGGCACAGAGACTGGGGCTGCTTGCTTGTCTTGTCCCCTCAAACTTCAAACGTAGCTTAGGTGGTCCGTGCCGGGCGCCTCTGGCAGCCCTGCTCTGAAAATGCGAACGTCTGCAGATAGCTCGCAGGCAGAAAGAGCTAGCCTGGAAAGCTGTTGCTCAGCCTCATCTGCCCATGGCACTGCTCGCACAGAGGCACAGAGACTGGGGCTGCTTGCTTCTCTTGTCTCCTCAAACTTCAAACGTAGCTTAGGTGGTCCGTGCCGGGCGCCTCCGGCAGCCCTGCTCTGAAAATGCGAACGTCTGCAGATAGCTCGCAGGCAGAAAGAGCTAGCCTGGAAAGCTGTTGCTCAGCCTCATCTGCCCATGGCACTGCTCGCACAGAGGCACAGAGACTGGGGCTGCTTGCTTGTCTTGCCCCCTCAAACTTCAAACGTAGCTTACATGGTCCGTGCCGGGCGCTTCCGGCAGCCCTGCTCCGAAAATGCGAACGTCTGCAGGTAGCTCGCAGGCAGAAAGAGCTAGCCTGGAAAGCTGTTGCTCAGCCTCATCTGCCCATGGCACTGCTCGCACAGAGGCACAGAGACTGGGGCTGCTTGCTTGTCTTGTCCCCTCAAACTTCAAACGTAGCTTACGTGGTCCGTGCCGGGCGCTTCCGGCAGCCCTGCTCCGAAAATGCGAACGTCTGCAGGTAGCTCGCAGGCAGAAAGAGCTAGCCTGGAAAGCTGTTGCTCAGCCTCATCTGCCCATGGCACTGCTCGCACAGAGGCACAGAGACTGGGGCTGCTTGCTTGTCTTGTCCCCTTAAACTTCAAACGTAGCTTAGGTGGTCCGTGCCGGGCGCTTCCGGCAGCCCTGCTCTGAAAATGCAAACGTCTGCATATAGCTCGCAGGCAGAAAGAGCTAGCCTGGAAAGCTGTTGCTCAGCCTCATCTGCCCATGGCACTGCTCGCACAGAGGCACAGAGACTGGGGCTGCTTGCTTGTCTTGCCCCCTCAAACTTCAAACGTAGCTTACGTGGTCCGTGCCGGGCGCTTCCGGCAGCCCTGCTCCGAAAATGCGAACGTCTGCAGGTAGCTCGCAGGCAGAAAGAGCTAGCCTGGAAAGCTGTTGCTCAGC
The DNA here is from genome assembly GCF_030867145.1 of Opisthocomus hoazin. Classification (NCBI taxonomy): domain Eukaryota; kingdom Metazoa; phylum Chordata; class Aves; order Opisthocomiformes; family Opisthocomidae; genus Opisthocomus; species Opisthocomus hoazin. The sequence continues at coordinate 96,292 of NW_027448739.1, read as the reverse complement.
CTCATCTGCCCATGGCACTGCTCGCACAGAGGCACAGAGACTGGGGCTGCTTGCTTGTCTTGTCCCCTTAAACTTCAAACGTAGCTTAGGTGGTCCGTGCCGGGCGCTTCCGGCAGCCCTGCTCTGAAAATGCGAACGTCTGCATATAGCTCGCAGGCAGAAAGAGCTAGCCTGGAAAGCTGCTGCTCAGCCTCATCTGCCCATGGCACTGCTCTCACAGAGGCACAGAGACTGGGGCTGCTTGCTTGTCTTGCTCCCTCAAACTTCAAACGTAGCTTAGGTGGTCCGTGCTGAGCGCCTCCGGCAGCCCTGCTCCGAAAATGCAAACGTCTGCAGATAGCTCGCAGGCAGAAAGAGCTAGCCTGGAAAGCTGTTGCTCAGCCTCATCTGCCCATGGCACTGCTCGCACAGAGGCACAGAGACTGGGGCTGCTTGCTTGTCTTGTCCCCTCAAACTTCAAACGTAGCTTAGGTGGTCTGTGCCGGGCGCCTCCGGCAGCCCTGCTCTGAAAATGCGAACGTCTGCAGATAGCTCGCAGGCAGAAAGAGCTAGCCTGGAAAGCTGTTGCTCAGCCTCATCTGCCCATGGCACTGCTCGCACAGAGGCACAGAGACTGGGGCTGCTTGCTTGTCTTGTCCCCTCAAACTTCAAACGTAGCTTAGGTGGTCCGTGCCGGGCGCATCCGGCAGCCCAGCTCCGAAAATGCAAACGTCTGCAGGTAGCTCGCAGGCAGAAAGAGCTAGCCTGGAAAGCTGTTGCTCAGCCTCATCTGCCCATGGCACTGCTCGCACAGAGGCACAGAGACTGGGGCTGCTTGCTTGTCTTGTCCCCTCAAACTTCAAACGTAGCTTAGGTGGTCCGTGCCGGGCGCATCCGGCAGCCCTGCTCCGAAAATGCGAACGTCTGCAGATAGCTCGCAGGCAGAAAGAGCTAGCCTGGAAAGCTGTTGCTCAGCCTCATCTGCCCATGGCACTGCTCGCACAGAGGCACAGAGACTGGGGCTGCTTGCTTGTCTTGTCCCCTCAAACTTCAAACGTAGCTTAGGTGGTCCGTGCTGAGCGCCTCCGGCAGCCCTGCTCCGAAAATGCAAACGTCTGCAGATAGCTCGCAGGCAGAAAGAGCTAGCCTGGAAAGCTGTTGCTCAGCCTCATCTGCCCATGGCACTGCTCGCACAGAGGCACAGAGACTGGGGCTGCTTGCTTGTCTTGTCCCCTCAAACTTCAAACGTAGCTTAGGTGGTCCGTGCCGGGCGCCTCCGGCAGCCCTGCTCCGAAAATACAAACGTCTGCAGATAGCTCGCAGGCAGAAAGAGCTAGCCTGGAAAGCTGTTGCTCAGCCTCATCTGCCCATGGCACTGTTCGCACAGAGGCACAGAGACTGGGGCTGCTTGCTTGTCTTGTCCCCTCAAACTTCAAACGTAGCTTAGGTGGTCCGTGCCGGGCGCATCCGGCAGCCCTGCTCCGAAAATGCGAACGTCTGCAGATAGCTCGCAGGCAGAAAGAGCTAGCCTGGAAAGCTGTTGCTCAGCCTCATCTGCCCATGGCACTGCTCGCACAGAGGCACAGAGACTGGGGCTGCTTGCTTGTCTTGTCCCCTCAAACTTCAAACGTAGCTTAGGTGGTCCGTGCCGGGCGCATCCGGCAGCCCTGCTCCAAAAATGCGAACGTCTGCTGGTAGCTCGCAGGCAGAAAGAGCTAGCCTGGAAAGCTGTTGCTCAGCCTCATCTGCCCATGGCACTGCTCGCACAGAGGCACAGAGACTGGGGCTGCTTGCTTGTCTTGTCCCCTTAAACTTCAAACGTAGCTTAGGTGGTCCGTGCCGGGCGCTTCCGGCAGCCCTGCTCCGAAAATGCAAACGTCTGCATATAGCTCGCAGCCACAAAGAGCTAGCCTGGAAAGCTGCTGCTCAGCCTCATCTGCCCATGGCACTGCTCGCACAGAGGCACAGAGACTGGGGCTGCTTGCTTGTCTTGTCCCCTCAAACTTCAAATGTAGCTTAGGTGGTCCGTGCCGGGCGCATCCGGCAGCCCTGCTCCGAAAATGCGAACGTCTGCAGATAGCTCGCAGGCAGAAAGAGCTAGCCTGGAAAGCTGTTGCTCAGCCTCATCTGCCCATGGCACTGCTCGCACAGAGGCACAGAGACTGGGGCTGCTTGCTTGTCTTGCCCCCTCAAACTTCAAACGTAGCTTAGGTGGTCCGTGCTGGGCGCCTCCGGCAGCCCTGCTCCGAAAATGCGAACGTCTGCAGGTAGCTCGCAGGCAGAAAGAGCTAGCCTGGAAAGCTGTTGCTCAGCCTCATCTGCCCATGGCACTGCTCGCACAGAGGCACAGAGACTGGGGCTGCTTGCTTGTCTTGCTCCCTCAAACTTCAAACGTAGCTTAGGTGGTCCGTGCTGAGCGCCTCCGGCAGCCCTGCTCCGAAAATGCAAACGTCTGCAGATAGCTCGCAGGCAGAAAGAGCTAGCCTGGAAAGCTGTTGCTCAGCCTCATCTGCCCATGGCACTGCTCGCACAGAGGCACAGAGACTGGGGCTGCTTGCTTGTCTTGTCCCCTCAAACTTCAAACGTAGCTTAGGTGGTCCGTGCCGGGCGCTTCCGGCAGCCCTGCTCCGAAAATGCGAACGTCTGCAGGTAGCTCGCAGGCAGAAAGAGCTAGCCTGGAAAGCTGTTGCTCAGCCTCATCTGCCCATGGCACTGCTCGCACAGAGGCACAGAGACTGGGGCTGCTTGCTTGTCTTGTCCCCTCAAACTTCAAACGTAGCTTAGGTGGTCCGTGCCGGGCGCTTCCGGCAGCCCTGCTCCGAAAATGCAAACGTCTGCAGATAGCTCGCAGCCAGAAAGAGCTAGCCTGGAAAGCTGCTGCTCAGCCTAATCTGCCCATGGCACTGCTCGCACAGAGGCACAGAGACTGGGGCTGCTTGCTTGTCTTGTCCCCTCAAACTTCAAACGTAGCTTAGGTGGTCCGTGCCGGGCGCCTCTGGCAACCCTGCTCTTTAAAATGCGAACGTCTGCAGATAGCTCGCAGGCAGAAAGAGCTAGCCTGGAAAGCTGTTGCTCAGCCTCATCTGCCCATGGCACTGCTCGCACAGAGGCACAGAGACTGGGGCTGCTTGCTTGTCTTGTCTCCTCAAACTTCAAACGTAGCTTAGGTGGTCTGTGCCGGGCGCCTCCGGCAGCCCTGCTCTGAAAATGCGAACGTCTGCAGATAGCTCGCAGGCAGAAAGAGCTAGCCTGGAAAGCTGTTGCTCAGCCTCATCTGCCCATGGCACTGCTCGCACAGAGGCACAGAGACTGGGGCTGCTTGCTTGTCTTGTCCCCTCAAACTTCAAACGTAGCTTAGGTGGTCCGTGCCGGGCGCATCCGGCAGCCCAGCTCCGAAAATGCAAACGTCTGCAGGTAGCTCGCAGGCAGAAAGAGCTAGCCTGGAAAGCTGTTGCTCAGCCTCATCTGCCCATGGCACTGCTCGCACAGAGGCACAGAGACTGGGGCTGCTTGCTTGTCTTGTCCCCTCAAACTTCAAACGTAGCTTAGGTGGTCCGTGCCGGGCGCATCCGGCAGCCCAGCTCCGAAAATGCGAACGTCTGCAGATAGCTCGCAGGCAGAAAGAGCTAGCCTGGAAAGCTGTTGCTCAGCCTCATCTGCCCATGGCACTGCTCGCACAGAGGCACAGAGACTGGGGCTGCTTGCTTGTCTTGCCCCCTCAAACTTCAAACGTAGCTTAGGTGGTCCGTGCCGGGCGCATCCGGCAGCCCTGCTCCGAAAATGCGAACGTCTGCAGGTAGCTCGCAGGCAGAAAGAGCTAGCCTGGAAAGCTGTTGCTCAGCCTCATCTGCCCATGGCACTGCTCGCGCAGAGGCACAGAGACTGGGGCTGCTTGCTTGTCTTGCCCCCTCAAACTTCAAACGTAGCTTACATGGTCCGTGCCGGGCGCTTCCGGCAGCCCTGCTCCGAAAATGCGAACGTCTGCAGGTAGCTCGCAGGCAGAAAGAGCTAGCCTGGAAAGCTGTTGCTCAGCCTCATCTGCCTATGGCACTGCTCGCACAGAGGCACAGAGACTGGGGCTGCTTGCTTGTCTTGTCCCCTCAAACTTCAAACGTAGCTTAGGTGGTCCGTGCCGGGCGCCTCCGGCAGCCCTGCTCCAAAAATGCGAACGTCTGCAGATAGCTCGCAGGCAGAAAGAGCTAGCCTGGAAAGCTGTTGCTCAGCCTCATCTGCCCATGGCACTGCTCGCACAGAGGCACAGAGACTGGGGCTGCTTGCTTGTCTTGTCCCCTCAAACTTCAAACGTAGCTTAGGTGGTCCGTGCCGGGCGCATCCGGCAGCCCTGCTCCGAAAATGCGAACGTCTGCAGATAGCTCGCAGGCAGAAAGAGCTAGCCTGGAAAGCTGTTGCTCAGCCTCATCTGCCCATGGCACTGCTCGCACAGAGGCACAGAGACTGGGGCTGCTTGCTTGTCTTGTCCCCTCAAACTTCAAACGTAGCTTAGGTGGTCCGTGCCGGGCGCATCCGGCAGCCCAGCTCCGAAAATGCGAACGTCTGCAGATAGCTCGCAGGCAGAAAGAGCTAGCCTGGAAAGCTGTTGCTCAGCCTCATCTGCCCATGGCACTGCTCGCACAGAGGCACAGAGACTGGGGCTGCTTGCTTGTCTTGCCCCCTCAAACTTCAAACGTAGCTTAGGTGGTCCGTGCCGGGCGCATCCGGCAGCCCTGCTCCGAAAATGCGAACGTCTGCAGGTAGCTCGCAGGCAGAAAGAGCTAGCCTGGAAAGCTGTTGCTCAGCCTCATCTGCCCATGGCACTGCTCGCGCAGAGGCACAGAGACTGGGGCTGCTTGCTTGTTTTGCCCCCTCAAACTTCAAATGTAGCTTAGGTGGTCCGTGCCGGGCGCCTCCGGCATCCCTGCTCCAAAAATGCGAACGTCTGCAGATAGCTCGCAGGCAGAAAGAGCTAGCCTGGTAAGCTGTTGCTCAGCCTCATCTGCCCATGGCACTGCTCGCACAGAGGCACAGAGACTGGGGCTGCTTGCTTGTCTTGTCCCCTCAAACTTAAAACGTAGCTTAGGTGGTCCGTGCCGGGCGCATCCGGCAGCCCTGCTCCGAAAATGCGAACGTCTGCAGGTAGCTCGCAGGCAGAAAGACCTAGCCTGGAAAGCTGTTGCTCAGCCTCATCTGCCCATGGCACTGCTCGCACAGAGGCACAGAGACTGGGGCTGCTTGCTTGTCTTGTCCCCTCAAACTTCAAACGTAGCTTAGGTGGTCCGTGCCGGGCGCCTCTGGCAGCCCTGCTCTGAAAATGCGAACGTCTGCAGATAGCTCGCAGGCAGAAAGAGCTAGCCTGGAAAGCTGTTGCTCAGCCTCATCTGCCCATGGCACTGCTCGCACAGAGGCACAGAGACTGGGGCTGCTTGCTTGTCTTGTCTCCTCAAACTTCAAACGTAGCTTAGGTGGTCCGTGCCGGGCGCCTCCGGCAGCCCTGCTCTGAAAATGCGAACGTCTGCAGATAGCTCGCAGGCAGAAAGAGCTAGCCTGGAAAGCTGTTGCTCAGCCTCATCTGCCCATGGCACTGCTCGCGCAGAGGCACAGAGACTGGGGCTGCTTGCTTGTCTTGCCCCCTCAAACTTCAAACGTAGCTTACGTGGTCCGTGCCGGGCGCTTCCGGCAGCCCTGCTCCGAAAATCCAAACGTCTGCAGGTAGCTCGCAGGCAGAAAGAGCTAGCCTGGAAAGCTGTTGCTCAGCCTCATCTGCCCATGGCACTGCTCGCACAGAGGCACAGAGACTGGGGCTGCTTGCTTGTCTTGTCCCCTTAAACTTCAAACGTAGCTTAGGTGGTCCGTGCCGGGCGCTTCCGGCAGCCCTGCTCTGAAAATGCAAACGTCTGCATATAGCTCGCAGCCAGAAAGAGCTAGCCTGGAAAGCTGCTGCTCAGCCTCATCTGCCCATGGCACTGCTCGCACAGAGGCACAGAGACTGGGGCTGCTTGCTTGTCTTGCTCCCTCAAACTTCAAACGTAGCTTAGGTGGTCCTTGCTGAGCGCCTCCGGCAGCCCTGCTCCGAAAATGCAAACGTCTGCAGATAGCTCGCAGGCAGAAAGAGCTAGCCTGGAAAGCTGTTGCTCAGCCTCATCTGCCCATGGCACTGCTCGCACAGAGGCACAGAGACTGGGGCTGCTTGCTTGTCTTGTCCCCTCAAACTTCAAACGTAGCTTAGGTGGTCCGTGCCGGGCGCATCCGGCAGCCCTGCTCCGAAAATGCGAACGTCTGCAGATAGCTCGCAGGCAGAAAGAGCTAGCCTGGAAAGCTGTTGCTCAGCCTCATCTGCCCATGGCACTGCTCGCACAGAGGCACAGAGACTGGGGCTGCTTGCTTGTCTTGTCCCCTCAAACTTCAAACGTAGCTTAGGTGGTCCGTGCCAGGCGCATCCGGCAGCCCTGCTCCGAAAATGCGAACGTCTGCAGGTAGCTCGCAGGCAGAAAGAGCTAGCCTGGAAAGCTGTTGCTCAGCCTCATCTGCCCATGGCACTGCTCGCACAGAGGCACAGAGACTGGGGCTGCTTGCTTGTCTTGCCCCCTCAAACTTCAAATGTAGCTTAGGTGGTCCGTGCCGGGCGCCTCCGGCATCCCTGCTCCAAAAATGCGAACGTCTGCAGATAGCTCGCAGGCAGAAAGAGCTAGCCTGGAAAGCTGTTGCTCAGCCTCATCTGCCCATGGCACTGCTCGCACAGAGGCACAGAGACTGGGGCTGCTTGCTTGTCTTGTCCCCTCAAACTTCAAACGTAGCTTACGTGGTCCGTGCCGGGCGCCTCCGGCAGCCCTGCTCCGAAAATACAAACGTCTGCAGATAGATCGCAGGCAGAAAGAGCTAGCCTGGAAAGCTGTTGCTCAGCCTCATCTGCCCATGGCACTGTTCGCACAGAGGCACAGAGACTGGGGCTGCTTGCTTGTCTTGTCCCCTCAAACTTCAAACGTAGCTTAGGTGGTCCGTGCCGGGCGCATCCGGCAGCCCTGCTCCGAAAATGCGAACGTCTGCAGATAGCTCGCAGGCAGAAAGAGCTAGCCTGGAAAGCTGTTGCTCAGCCTCATCTGCCCATGGCACTGCTCGCACAGAGGCACAGAGACTGGGGCTGCTTGCTTGTCTTGTCCCCTCAAACTTCAAACGTAGCTTAGGTTGTCCGTGCCGGGCGCATCCGGCAGCCCTGCTCCAAAAATGCGAACGTCTGCTGGTAGCTCGCAGGCAGAAAGAGCTAGCCTGGAAAGCTGTTGCTCAGCCTCATCTGCCCATGGCACTGCTCGCACAGAGGCACAGAGACTGGGGCTGCTTGCTTGTCTTGTCCCCTTAAACTTCAAACGTAGCTTAGGTGGTCCGTGCCGGGCGCTTCCGGCAGCCCTGCTCCGAAAATGCAAACGTCTGCATATAGCTCGCAGCCACAAAGAGCTAGCCTGGAAAGCTGCTGCTCAGCCTCATCTGCCCATGGCACTGCTCGCACAGAGGCACAGAGACTGGGGCTGCTTGCTTGTCTTGTCTCCTCAAACTTCAAATGTAGCTTAGGTGGTCCGTGCCGGGCGCATCCGGCAGCCCTGCTCCGAAAATGCGAACGTCTGCAGATAGCTCGCAGGCAGAAAGAGCTAGCCTGGAAAGCTGTTGCTCAGCCTCATCTGCCCATGCAACTGCTCGCACAGAGGCACAGAGACTGGGGCTGCTTGCTTGTCTTGCCCCCTCAAACTTCAAACGTAGCTTAGGTGGTCCGTGCTGGGCGCCTCCGGCAGCCCTGCTCCGAAAATGCGAACGTCTGCAGGTAGCTCGCAGGCAGAAAGAGCTAGCCTGGAAAGCTGTTGCTCAGCCTCATCTGCCCATGGCACTGCTCGCACAGAGGCACAGAGACTGGGGCTGCTTGCTTGTCTTGCCCCCTCAAACTTCAAATGTAGCTTAGGTGGTCCGTGCCGGGCGCCTCCGGCATCCCTGCTCCAAAAATGCGAACGTCTGCAGATAGCTCGCAGGCAGAAAGAGCTAGCCTGGAAAGCTGTTGCTCAGCCTCATCTGCCCATGGCACTGCTCGCACAGAGGCACAGAGACTGGGGCTGCTTGCTTGTCTTGTCCCCTCAAACTTCAAATGTAGCTTAGGTGGTCCGTGCTGAGCGCCTCCGGCAGCCCTGCTCCGAAAATGCAAACGTCTGCAGATAGCTCGCAGGCAGAAAGAGCTAGCCTGGAAAGCTGTTGCTCAGCCTCATCTGCCCATGGCACTGCTCGCACAGAGGCACAGAGACTGGGGCTGCTTGCTTGTCTTGTCCCCTCAAACTTCAAACGTAGCTTAGGTGGTCCGTGCCAGGCGCCTCCAGCAGCCCTGCTCCGAAAATGCAAACGTCTGCAGATAGCTCGCAGGCAGAAAGAGCTAGCCTGGAAAGCTGTTGCTCAGCCTCATCTGCCCATGGCACTGCTCGCACAGAGGCACAGAGACTGGGGCTGCTTGCTTGTCTTGTCCCCTCAAACTTCAAACGTAGCTTAGGTGGTCCGTGCCGGGCGCATCCGGCAGCCCTGCTCCGAAAATGCGAACGTCTGCAGATAGCTCGCAGGCAGAAAGAGCTAGCCTGGAAAGCTGTTGCTCAGCCTCATCTGCCCATGGCACTGCTCGCACAGAGGCACAGAGACTGGGGCTGCTTGCTTGTCTTGTCCCCTCAAACTTCAAATGTAGCTTAGGTGGTCCGTGCCAGGCGCATCCGGCAGCCCTGCTCCAAAAATGCGAACGTCTGCAGGTAGCTCGCAGGCAGAAAGAGCTAGCCTGGAAAGCTGTTGCTCAGCCTCATCTGCCCATGGCACTGCTCGCACAGAGGCACAGAGACTGGGGCTGCTTGCTTGTTTTGTCCCCTTAAACTTCAAACGTAGCTTAGGTGGTCCGTGCTGAGCGCCTCCGGCAGCCCTGCTCCGAAAATGCGAACGTCTGCAGATAGCTCGCAGGCAGAAAGAGCTAGCCTGGAAAGCTGTTGCTCAGCCTCATCTGCCCATGGCACTGCTCGCACAGAGGCACAGAGACTGGGGCTGCTTGCTTGTCTTGTCCCCTCAAACTTCAAACGTAGCTTAGGTGGTCCGTGCCGGGCGCCTCCGGCAGCCCTGCTTCGAAAATGCAAACGTCTGCAGATAGCTCGCAGGCAGAAAGAGCTAGCCTGGAAAGCTGTTGCTCAGCCTCATCTGCCCATGGCACTGCTCGCACAGAGGCACAGAGACTGGGGCTGCTTGCTTGTCTTGTCCCCTCAAACTTCAAACGTAGCTTAGGTGGTCCGTGCCAGGCGCCTCCGGCAGCCCTGCTCCGAAAATGCAAACGTCTGCAGATAGCTCGCAGGCAGAAAGAGCTAGCCTGGAAAGCTGTTGCTCAGCCTCATCTGCCCATGGCACTGCTCGCACAGAGGCACAGAGACTGGGGCTGCTTGCTTGTCTTGTCCCCTCAAACTTCAAACGTAGCTTAGGTGGTCCGTGCCGGGCGCATCCGGCAGCCCTGCTCCGAAAATGCGAACGTCTGCAGATAGCTCGCAGGCAGAAAGAGCTAGCCTGGAAAGCTGTTGCTCAGCCTCATCTGCCCATGGCACTGCTCGCACAGAGGCACAGAGACTGGGGCTGCTTGCTTGTCTTGTCCCCTCAAACTTCAAACGTAGCTTAGGTGGTCCGTGCCGGGCGCATCCGGCAGCCCTGCTCCAAAAATGCGAACGTCTGCAGGTAGCTCGCAGGCACAAAGAGCTAGCCTGGAAAGCTGTTGCTCAGCCTCATCTGCCCATGGCACTGCTCGCACAGAGGCACAGAGACTGGGGCTGCTTGCTTGTCTTGTCCCCTTAAACTTCAAACGTAGCTTAGGTGGTCCGTGCCGGGCGCTTCCGGCAGCCCTGCTCCGAAAATGCGAACGTCTGCAGATAGCTCGCAGGCAGAAAGAGCTAGCCTGGAAAGCTGTTGCTCAGCCTCATCTGCCCATGGCACTGCTCGCACAGAGGCACAGAGACTGGGGCTGCTTGCTTGTCTTGCCCCCTCAAACTTCAAACGTAGCTTAGGTGGTCCGTGCCGGGCGCATCCGGCAGCCCTGCTCCGAAAATGCGAACGTCTGCAGGTAGCTCGCAGGCAGAAAGAGCTAGCCTGGAAAGCTGTTGCTCAGCCTCATCTGCCCATGGCACTGCTCGCGCAGAGGCACAGAGACTGGGGCTGCTTGCTTGTCTTGCCCCCTCAAACTTCAAACGTAGCTTAGGTGGTCCGTGCCGGGCGCTTCCGGCAGCCCTGCTCCGAAAATGCGAACGTCTGCAGGTAGCTCGCAGGCAGAAAGAGCTAGCCTGGAAAGCTCTTGCTCAGCCTCATCTGCCTATGGCACTGCTCGCACAGAGGCACAGAGACTGGGGCTGCTTGCTTGTCTTGTCCCCTCAAATTTCAAACGTAGCTTAGGTGGTCCGTGCCGTGCGCCTCCGGCAGCCCTGCTCTGAAAATGCGAACGTCTGCAGATAGCTCGCAGGCAGAAAGAGCTAGCCTGGAAAGCTGTTGCTCAGCCTCATCTGCCCATGGCACTGCTCGCACAGAGGCACAGAGACTGGGGCTGCTTGCTTGTCTTGTCCCCTCAAACTTCAAACGTAGCTTAGGTGGTCCGTGCCGGGAGCCTCCGGCAGCCCTGCTCCGAAAATGCAAAAGTCTGCAGATAGCTCGCAGGCAGAAAGAGCTAGCCTGGAAAGCTGTTGCTCAGCCTCATCTGCCCATGGCACTGCTCGCACAGAGGCACAGAGACTGGGGCTGCTTGCTTGTCTTGTCCCCTCAAACTTCAAACGTAGCTTAGGTGGTCCGTGCCGGGCGCATCCGGCAGCCCTGCTCCGAAAATGCGAACGTCTGCAGGTAGCTCGCAGGCAGAAAGAGCTAGCCTGGAAAGCTGTTGCTCAGCCTCATCTGCCCATGGCACTGCTCGCACAGAGGCACAGAGACTGGGGCTGCTTGCTTGTCTTGCCCCCTCAAACTTCAAATGTAGCTTAGGTGGTCCGTGCCGGGAGCCTCCGGCATCCCTGCTCCAAAAATGCGAACGTCTGCAGATAGCTCGCAGGTAGAAAGAGCTAGCCTGGTAAGCTGTTGCTCAGCCTCATCTGCCCATGGCACTGCTCGCACAGAGGCACAGAGACTGGGGCTGCTTGCTTGTCTTGTCCCCTCAAACTTCAAACGTAGCTTAGGTGGTCCGTGCCGGGCGCCTCTGGCAGCCCTGCTCTGAAAATGCGAACGTCTGCAGATAGCTCGCAGGCAGAAAGAGCTAGCCTGGAAAGCTGTTGCTCAGCCTCATCTGCCCATGGCACTGCTCGCACAGAGGCACAGAGACTGGGGCTGCTTGCTTGTCTTGTCCCCTCAAACTTCAAACGTAGCTTAGGTGGTCCGTGCCGGGCGCATCCGGCAGCCCTGCTCCAAAAATGCGAACGTCTGCAGATAGCTCGCAGGCAGAAAGAGCTAGCCTGGAAAGCTGTTGCTCAGCCTCATCTGCCCATGGCACTGCTCGTGCAGAGGCACAGAGACTGGGGCTGCTTGCTTGTCTTGTCCCCTTAAACTTCAAACGTAGCTTAGGTGGTCCGTGCCGGGCGCTTCCGGCAGCCCTGCTCTGAAAATGCAAACGTCTGCATATAGCTCGCAGCCAGAAAGAGCTAGCCTGGAAAGCTGCTGCTCAGCCTCATCTGCCCATGGCACTGCTCGCACAGAGGCACAGAGACTGGGGCTGCTTGCTTGTCTTGTCTCCTCAAACTTCAAACGTAGCTTAGGTGGTCCGTGCCGGGCGCCTCCGGCAGCCCTGCTCTGAAAATGCGAACGTCTGCAGATAGCTCGCAGGCAGAAAGAGCTAGCCTGGAAAGCTGTTGCTCAGCCTCATCTGCCCATGGCACTGCTCGCGCAGAGGCACAGAGACTGGGGCTGCTTGCTTGTCTTGCCCCCTCAAACTTCAAACGTAGCTTAGGTGGTCCGTGCCGGGCGCTTCCGGCAGCCCTGCTCTGAAAATGCAAACGTCTGCATATAGCTCGCAGGCAGAAAGAGCTAGCCTGGAAAGCTGCTGCTCAGCCTCATCTGCCCATGGCACTGCTCGCACAGAGGCACAGAGACTGGGGCTGCTTGCTTGTCTTGCTCCCTCAAACTTCAAACGTAGCTTAGGTGGTCCTTGCTGAGCGCCTCCGGCAGCCCTGCTCCGAAAATGCAAACGTCTGCAGATAGCTCGCAGGCAGAAAGAGCTAGCCTGGAAAGCTGTTGCTCAGCCTCATCTGCCCATGGCACTGCTCGCACAGAGGCACAGAGACTGGGGCTGCTTGCTTGTCTTGTCCCCTCAAACTTCAAACGTAGCTTAGGTGGTCCGTGCCGGGCGCATCCGGCAGCCCTGCTCCGAAAATGCGAACGTCTGCAGATAGCTCGCAGGCAGAAAGAGCTAGCCTGGAAAGCTGTTGCTCAGCCTCATCTGCCCATGGCACTGCTCGCACAGAGGCACAGAGACTGGGGCTGCTTGCTTGTCTTGTCCCCTCAAACTTCAAACGTAGCTTAGGTGGTCCGTGCCAGGCGCATCCGGCAGCCCTGCTCCGAAAATGCGAACGTCTGCAGGTAGCTCGCAGGCAGAAAGAGCTAGCCTGGAAAGCTGTTGCTCAGCCTCATCTGCCCATGGCACTGCTCGCACAGAGGCACAGAGACTGGGGCTGCTTGCTTGTCTTGCCCCCTCAAACTTCAAATGTAGCTTAGGTGGTCCGTGCCGGGCGCCTCCGGCATCCCTGCTCCAAAAATGCGAACGTCTGCAGATAGCTCGCAGGCAGAAAGAGCTAGCCTGGAAAGCTGTTGCTCAGCCTCATCTGCCCATGGCACTGCTCGCACAGAGGCACAGAGACTGGGGCTGCTTGCTTGTCTTGTCCCCTCAAACTTCAAACGTAGCTTACGTGGTCCGTGCCGGGCGCCTCCGGCAGCCCTGCTCCGAAAATACAAACGTCTGCAGATAGCTCGCAGGCAGAAAGAGCTAGCCTGGAAAGCTGTTGCTCAGCCTCATCTGCCCATGGCACTGCTCGCACAGAGGCACAGAGACTGGGGCTGCTTGCTTGTCTTGTCCCCTCAAACTTCAAACGTAGCTTAGGTGGTCCGTGCCGGGCGCATCCGGCAGCCCTGCTCCGAAAATGCGAACGTCTGCAGATAGCTCGCAGGCAGAAAGAGCTAGCCTGGAAAGCTGTTGCTCAGCCTCATCTGCCCATGGCACTGCTCGCACAGAGGCACAGAGACTGGGGCTGCTTGCTTGTCTTGTCCCCTCAAACTTCAAACGTAGCTTAGGTTGTCCGTGCCGGGCGCATCCGGCAGCCCTGCTCCAAAAATGCGAACGTCTGCTGGTAGCTCGCAGGCAGAAAGAGCTAGCCTGGAAAGCTGTTGCTCAGCCTCATCTGCCCATGGCACTGCTCGCACAGAGGCACAGAGACTGGGGCTGCTTGCTTGTCTTGTCCCCTTAAACTTCAAACGTAGCTTAGGTGGTCCGTGCCGGGCGCTTCCGGCAGCCCTGCTCCGAAAATGCAAACGTCTGCATATAGCTCGCAGCCACAAAGAGCTAGCCTGGAAAGCTGCTGCTCAGCCTCATCTGCCCATGGCACTGCTCGCACAGAGGCACAGAGACTGGGGCTGCTTGCTTGTCTTGTCTCCTCAAACTTCAAATGTAGCTTAGGTGGTCCGTGCCGGGCGCATCCGGCAGCCCTGCTCCGAAAATGCGAACGTCTGCAGATAGCTCGCAGGCAGAAAGAGCTAGCCTGGAAAGCTGTTGCTCAGCCTCATCTGCCCATGCAACTGCTCGCACAGAGGCACAGAGACTGGGGCTGCTTGCTTGTCTTGCCCCCTCAAACTTCAAACGTAGCTTAGGTGGTCCGTGCTGGGCGCATCCGGCAGCCCTGCTCCGAAAATGCGAACGTCTGCAGGTAGCTCGCAGGCAGAAAGAGCTAGCCTGGAAAGCTGTTGCTCAGCCTCATCTGCCCATGGCACTGCTCGCACAGAGGCACAGAGACTGGGGCTGCTTGCTTGTCTTGCCCCCTCAAACTTCAAATGTAGCTTAGGTGGTCCGTGCCGGGCGCCTCCGGCATCCCTGCTCCAAAAATGCGAACGTCTGCAGATAGCTCGCAGGCAGAAAGAGCTAGCCTGGAAAGCTGTTGCTCAGCCTCATCTGCCCATGGCACTGCTCGCACAGAGGCACAGAGACTGGGGCTGCTTGCTTGTCTTGTCCCCTCAAACTTCAAATGTAGCTTAGGTGGTCCGTGCTGAGCGCCTCCGGCAGCCCTGCTCCGAAAATGCAAACGTCTGCAGATAGCTCGCAGGCAGAAAGAGCTAGCCTGGAAAGCTGTTGCTCAGCCTCATCTGCCCATGGCACTGCTCGCACAGAGGCACAGAGACTGGGGCTGCTTGCTTGTCTTGTCCCCTCAAACTTCAAACGTAGCTTAGGTGGTCCGTGCCAGGCGCCTCCAGCAGCCCTGCTCCGAAAATGCAAACGTCTGCAGATAGCTCGCAGGCAGAAAGAGCTAGCCTGGAAAGCTGTTGCTCAGCCTCATCTGCCCATGGCACTGCTCGCACAGAGGCACAGAGACTGGGGCTGCTTGCTTGTCTTGTCCCCTCAAACTTCAAACGTAGCTTAGGTGGTCCGTGCCGGGCGCATCCGGCAGCCCTGCTCCGAAAATGCGAACGTCTGCAGATAGCTCGCAGGCAGAAAGAGCTAGCCTGGAAAGCTGTTGCTCAGCCTCATCTGCCCATGGCACTGCTCGCACAGAGGCACAGAGACTGGGGCTGCTTGCTTGTCTTGTCCCCTCAAACTTCAAATGTAGCTTAGGTGGTCCGTGCCAGGCGCATCCGGCAGCCCTGCTCCAAAAATGCGAACGTCTGCAGGTAGCTCGCAGGCAGAAAGAGCTAGCCTGGAAAGCTGTTGCTCAGCCTCATCTGCCCATGGCACTGCTCGCACAGAGGCACAGAGACTGGGGCTGCTTGCTTGTTTTGTCCCCTTAAACTTCAAACGTAGCTTAGGTGGTCCGTGCTGAGCGCCTCCGGCAGCCCTGCTCCGAAAATGCGAACGTCTGCAGATAGCTCGCAGGCAGAAAGAGCTAGCCTGGAAAGCTGTTGCTCAGCCTCATCTGCCCATGGCACTGCTCGCACAGAGGCACAGAGACTGGGGCTGCTTGCTTGTCTTGTCCCCTCAAACTTCAAACGTAGCTTAGGTGGTCCGTGCCGGGCGCCTCCGGCAGCCCTGCTTCGAAAATGCAAACGTCTGCAGATAGCTCGCAGGCAGAAAGAGCTAGCCTGGAAAGCTGTTGCTCAGCCTCATCTGCCCATGGCACTGCTCGCACAGAGGCACAGAGACTGGGGCTGCTTGCTTGTCTTGTCCCCTCAAACTTCAAACGTAGCTTAGGTGGTCCGTGCCAGGCGCCTCCGGCAGCCCTGCTCCGAAAATGCAAACGTCTGCAGATAGCTCGCAGGCAGAAAGAGCTAGCCTGGAAAGCTGTTGCTCAGCCTCATCTGCCCATGGCACTGCTCGCACAGAGGCACAGAGACTGGGGCTGCTTGCTTGTCTTGTCCCCTCAAACTTCAAACGTAGCTTAGGTGGTCCGTGCCGGGCGCATCCGGCAGCCCTGCTCCGAAAATGCGAACGTCTGCAGATAGCTCGCAGGCAGAAAGAGCTAGCCTGGAAAGCTGTTGCTCAGCCTCATCTGCCCATGGCACTGCTCGCACAGAGGCACAGAGACTGGGGCTGCTTGCTTGTCTTGTCCCCTCAAACTTCAAACGTAACTTAGGTGGTCCGTGCCGGGCGCATCCGGCAGCCCTGCTCCAAAAATGCGAACGTCTGCAGGTAGCTCGCAGGCAGAAAGAGCTAGCCTGGAAAGCTGTTGCTCAGCCTCATCTGCCCATGGCACTGCTCGCACAGAGGCACAGAGACTGGGGCTGCTTGCTTGTCTTGTCCCCTTAAACTTCAAACGTAGCTTAGGTGGTCCGTGCCGGGCGCTTCCGGCAGCCCTGCTCCGAAAATGCGAACGTCTGCAGATAGCTCGCAGGCAGAAAGAGCTAGCCTGGAAAGCTGTTGCTCAGCCTCATCTGCCCATGGCACTGCTCGCACAGAGGCACAGAGACTGGGGCTGCTTGCTTGTCTTGCCCCCTCAAACTTCAAACGTAGCTTAGGTGGTCCGTGCCGGGCGCATCCGGCAGCCCTGCTCCGAAAATGCGAACGTCTGCAGGTAGCTCGCAGGCAGAAAGAGCTAGCCTGGAAAGCTGTTGCTCAGCCTCATCTGCCCATGGCACTGCTCGCGCAGAGGCACAGAGACTGGGGCTGCTTGCTTGTCTTGCCCCCTCAAACTTCAAACGTAGCTTAGGTGGTCCGTGCCGGGCGCTTCCGGCAGCCCTGCTCCGAAAATGCGAACGTCTGCAGGTAGCTCGCAGGCAGAAAGAGCTAGCCTGGAAAGCTCTTGCTCAGCCTCATCTGCCTATGGCACTGCTCGCACAGAGGCACAGAGACTGGGGCTGCTTGCTTGTCTTGTCCCCTCAAATTTCAAACGTAGCTTAGGTGGTCCGTGCCGGGCGCCTCCGGCAGCCCTGCTCTGAAAATGCGAACGTCTGCAGATAGCTCGCAGGCAGAAAGAGCTAGCCTGGAAAGCTGTTGCTCAGCCTCATCTGCCCATGGCACTGCTCGCACAGAGGCACAGAGACTGGGGCTGCTTGCTTGTCTTGTCCCCTCAAACTTCAAACGTAGCTTAGGTGGTCCGTGCCGGGAGCCTCCGGCAGCCCTGCTCCGAAAATGCAAAAGTCTGCAGATAGCTCGCAGGCAGAAAGAGCTAGCCTGGAAAGCTGTTGCTCAGCCTCATCTGCCCATGGCACTGCTCGCACAGAGGCACAGAGACTGGGGCTGCTTGCTTGTCTTGTCCCCTCAAACTTCAAACGTAGCTTAGGTGGTCCGTGCCGGGCGCATCCGGCAGCCCTGCTCCGAAAATGCGAACGTCTGCAGGTAGCTCGCAGGCAGAAAGAGCTAGCCTGGAAAGCTGTTGCTCAGCCTCATCTGCCCATGGCACTGCTCGCACAGAGGCACAGAGACTGGGGCTGCTTGCTTGTCTTGCCCCCTCAAACTTCAAATGTAGCTTAGGTGGTCCGTGCCGGGAGCCTCCGGCATCCCTGCTCCAAAAATGCGAACGTCTGCAGATAGCTCGCAGGTAGAAAGAGCTAGCCTGGTAAGCTGTTGCTCAGCCTCATCTGCCCATGGCACTGCTCGCACAGAGGCACAGAGACTGGGGCTGCTTGCTTGTCTTGTCCCCTCAAACTTCAAACGTAGCTTAGGTGGTCCGTGCCGGGCGCCTCTGGCAGCCCTGCTCTGAAAATGCGAACGTCTGCAGATAGCTCGCAGGCAGAAAGAGCTAGCCTGGAAAGCTGTTGCTCAGCCTCATCTGCCCATGGCACTGCTCGCACAGAGGCACAGAGACTGGGGCTGCTTGCTTGTCTTGTCCCCTCAAACTTCAAACGTAGCTTAGGTGGTCCGTGCCGGGCGCATCCGGCAGCCCTGCTCCAAAAATGCGAACGTCTGCAGATAGCTCGCAGGCAGAAAGAGCTAGCCTGGAAAGCTGTTGCTCAGCCTCATCTGCCCATGGCACTGCTCGTGCAGAGGCACAGAGACTGGGGCTGCTTGCTTGTCTTGCCCCCTCAAACTTCAAACGTAGCTTAGGTGGTCCGTGCCGGGCGCTTCCGGCAGCCCTGCTTCGAAAATTCGAACGTCTGCAGGTAGCTCGCAGGCAGAAAGAGCTAGCCTGGAAAGCTGTTGCTCAGCCTCATCTGCCCATGGCACTGCTCGCACAGAGGCACAGAGACTGGGGCTGCTTGCTTGTCTTGTCCCCTTAAACTTCAAACGTAGCTTAGGTGGTCCGTGCCGGGCGCTTCCGGCAGCCCTGCTCTGAAAATGCAAACGTCTGCATATAGCTCGCAGCCAGAAAGAGCTAGCCTGGAAAGCTGCTGCTCAGCCTCATCTGCCCATGGCACTGCTCGCACAGAGGCACAGAGACTGGGGCTGCTTGCTTGTCTTGCTCCCTCAAACTTCAAACGTAGCTTAGGTGGTCCGTGCTGAGCGCCTCCGGCAGCCCTGCTCCGAAAATGCAAACGTCTGCAGATAGCTCGCAGCCAGAAAGAGCTAGCCTGGAAAGCTGTTGCTCAGCCTCATCTGCCCATGGCACTGCTCGCACAGAGGCACAGAGACTGGGGCTGCTTGCTTGTCTTGCCCCCTCAAACTTCAAACGTAGCTTAGCTGGTCCGTGCCGGGCGCCTCCGGCAGCCCTGCTCCGAAAATGCAAACGTCTGCAGATAGCTCGCAGGCAGAAAGAGCTAGCCTGGAAAGCTGTTGCTCAGCCTCATCTGCCCATGGCACTGCTCGCACAGAGGCACAGAGACTGGGGCTGCTTGCTTGTCTTGCCCCCTCAAACTTCAAACGTAGCTTAGGTGGTCCGTGCCGGGCGCATCCGGCAGCCCTGCTCCGAAAATGCGAACGTCTGCAGATAGCTCGCAGGCAGAAAGAGCTAGCCTGGAAAGCTGTTGCTCAGCCTCATCTGCCCATGGCACTGCTCGCACAGAGGCACAGAGACTGGGGCTGCTTGCTTGTCTTGCCCCCTCAAACTTCAAACGTAGCTTAGGTGGTCCGTGCCGGGCGCATCCGGCAGCCCTGCTCCGAAAATCCAAACGTCTGCAGGTAGCTCGCAGGCAGAAAGAGCTAGCCTGGAAAGCTGTTGCTCAGCCTCATCTGCCCATGGCACTGCTCGCGCAGAGGCACAGAGACTGGGGCTGCTTGCTTGTCTTGCCCCCTCAAACTTCAAACGTAGCTTACGTGGTCCGTGCCGGGCGCTTCCGGCAGCCCTGCTCCGAAAATGCGAACGTCTGCAGGTAGCTCGCAGGCAGAAAGAGCTAGCCTGGAAAGCTGTTGCTCAGCCTCATCTGCCTATGGCACTGCTCGCACAGAGGCACAGAGACTGGGGCTGCTTGCTTGTCTTGTCCCCTCAAACTTCAAACGTAGCTTAGGTGGTCCGTACCGGGCGCCTCCGGCAGCCCTGCTCCAAAAATGCGAACGTCTGCAGATAGCTCGCAGGCAGAAAGAGCTAGCCTGGAAAGCTGTTGCTCAGCCTCATCTGCCCATGGCACTGCTCGCACAGAGGCACAGAGACTGGGGCTGCTTGCTTGTCTTGTCCCCTCAAACTTCAAACGTAGCTTAGGTGGTCCGTGCCGGGCGCATCCGGCAGCCCTGCTCCGAAAATGCGAACGTCTGCAGGTAGCTCGCAGGCAGAAAGAGCTAGCCTGGAAAGCTGTTGCTCAGCCTCATCTGCCCATGGCACTGCTCGCACAGAGGCACAGAGACTGGGGCTGCTTGCTTGTCTTGTCTCCTCAAACTTCAAACGTAGCTTAGGTGGTCCGTGCCGGGCGCCTCCGGCAGCCCTGCTCTGAAAATGCGAACGTCTGCAGGTAGCTCGCAGGCAGAAAGAGCTAGCCTGGAAAGCTGTTGCTCAGCCTCATCTGCCCATGGCACTGCTCGCACAGAGGCACAGAGACTGGGGCTGCTTGCTTGTCTTGTCCCCTTAAACTTCAAACGTAGCTTAGGTGGTCCGTGCCGGGCGCTTCCGGCAGCCCTGCTCTGAAAATGCAAACGTCTGCATATAGCTCGCAGCCAGAAAGAGCTAGCCTGGAAAGCTGCTGCTCAGCCTCATCTGCCCATGGCACTGCTCGCACAGAGGCACAGAGACTGGGGCTGCTTGCTTGTCTTGCTCCCTCAAACTTCAAACGTAGCTTAGGTGGTCCGTGCTGAGCGCCTCCGGCAGCCCTGCTCCGAAAATGCAAACGTCTGCAGATAGCTGGCAGGCAGAAAGAGCTAGCCTGGAAAGCTGTTGCTCAGCCTCATCTGCCCATGGCACTGCTCGCACAGAGGCACAGAGACTGGGGCTGCTTGCTTGTCTTGTCCCCTCAAACTTCAAACGTAGCTTAGGTGGTCCGTGCCGGGCGCCTCCGGCAGCCCTGCTCCGAAAATGCGAACGTCTGCAGGTAGCTCGCAGGCAGAAAGAGCTAGCCTGGAAAGCTGTTGCTCAGCCTCATCTGCCCATGGCACTGCTCGCGCAGAGGCACAGAGACTGGGGCTGCTTGCTTGTCTTGCCCCCTCAAACTTCAAACGTAGCTTACGTGGTCCGTGCCGGGCGCTTCCGGCAGCCCTGCTCCGAAAATGCGAACGTCTGCAGGTAGCTCGCAGGCAGAAAGAGCTAGCCTGGAAAGCTGTTGCTCAGCCTCATCTGCCTATGGCACTGCTCGCGCAGAGGCACAGAGACTGGGGCTGCTTGCTTGTCTTGCCCCCTCAAACTTCAAACGTAGCTTACGTGGTCCGTGCCGGGAGCCTCCGGCAGCCCTGCTCCGAAAATGCGAACGTCTGCAGGTAGCTCGCAGGCAGAAAGAGCTAGCCTGGAAAGCTGTTGCTCAGCCTCATCTGCCCATGGCACTGCTCGCACAGAGGCACAGAGACTGGGGCTGCTTGCTTGTCTTGTCCCCTTAAACTTCAAACGTAGCTTAGGTGGTCCGTGCCGGGCGCTTCCGGCAGCCCTGCTCTGAAAATGCAAACGTCTGCATATAGCTCGCAGCCACAAAGAGCTAGCCTGGAAAGCTGCTGCTCAGCCTCATCTGCCCATGGCACTGCTCGCACAGAGGCACAGAGACTGGGGCTGCTTGCTTGTCTTGCTCCCTCAAACTTCAAACGTAGCTTAGGTGGTCCGTGCTGAGCGCCTCCGGCAGCCCTGCTCCGAAAATGCAAACGTCTGCAGATAGCTCGCAGGCAGAAAGAGCTAGCCTGGAAAGCTGTTGCTCAGCCTCATCTGCCCATGGCACTGCTCGCACAGAGGCACAGAGACTGGGGCTGCTTGCTTGTCTTGTCCCCTCAAACTTCAAACGTAGCTTAGGTGGTCCGTGCCGGGCGCCTCCGGCAGCCCTGCTCCAAAAATGCGAACGTCTGCAGATAGCTCGCAGGCAGAAAGAGCTAGCCTGGAAAGCTGTTGCTCAGCCTCATCTGCCCATGGCACTGCTCGCACAGAGGCACAGAGACTGGGGCTGCTTGCTTGTCTTGTCCCCTCAAACTTCAAACGTAGCTTAGGTGGTCCGTGCCGGGCGCATCCGGCAGCCCTGCTCCAAAAATGCGAACGTCTGCAGGTAGCTCGCAGGCAGAAAGAGCTAGCCTGGAAAGCTGTTGCTCAGCCTCATCTGCCCATGGCACTGCTCGCACAGAGGCACAGAGACTGGGGCTGCTTGCTTGTCTTGTCCCCTCAAACTTCAAACGTAGCTTAGCTGGTTCGTGCCGGGCGCCTCTGGCAGCCCTGCTCTGAAAATGCGAACGTCTGCAGATAGCTCGCAGGCAGAAAGAGCTAGCCTGGAAAGCTGTTGCTCAGCCTCATCTGCCCATGGCACTGCTCGCACAGAGGCACAGAGACTGGGGCTGCTTGCTTGTCTTGTCTCCTCAAACTTCAAACGTAGCTTAGGTGGTCCGTGCCGGGCGCCTCCGGCAGCCCTGCTCTGAAAATGCGAACGTCTGCAGATAGCTCGCAGGCAGAAAGAGCTAGCCTGGAAAGCTGTTGCTCAGCCTCATCTGCCCATGGCACTGCTCGCGCAGAGGCACAGAGACTGGGGCTGCTTGCTTGTCTTGCCCCCTCAAACTTCAAACGTAGCTTACGTGGTCCGTGCTGAGCGCTTCCGGCAGCCCTGCTCTGAAAATGCGAACGTCTGCAGGTAGCTCGCAGGCAGAAAGAGCTAGCCTGGAAAGCTGTTGCTCAGCCTCATCTGCCCATGGCACTGCTCGCACAGAGGCACAGAGACTGGGGCTGCTTGCTTGTCTTGTCCCCTTAAACTTCAAACGTAGCTTAGGTGGTCCGTGCCGGGCGCTTCCGGCAGCCCTGCTCTGAAAATGCAAACGTCTGCATATAGCTCGCAGCCAGAAAGAGCTAGCCTGGAAAGCTGCTGCTCAGCCTCATCTGCCCATGGCACTGCTCGCACAGAGGCACAGAGACTGGGGCTGCTTGCTTGTCTTGCTCCCTCAAACTTCAAACGTAGCTTAGGTGGTCCGTGCCGGGCGCCTCCGGCAGCCCTGCTCCGAAAATGCGAACGTCTGCAGATAGCTCGCAGGCAGAAAGAGCTAGCCTGGAAAGCTGTTGCTCAGCCTCATCTGCCCATGGCACTGCTCGCACAGAGGCACAGAGACTGGGGCTGCTTGCTTCTCTTGTCCCCTCAAACTTCAAACGTAGCTTAGGTGGTCCGTGCCGGGCGCATCCGGCAGCCCTGCTCCGAAAATGCGAACGTCTGCAGATAGCTCGCAGGCAGAAAGAGCTAGCCTGGAAAGCTGTTGCTCAGCCTCATCTGCCCATGGCACTGCTCGCACAGAGGCACAGAGACTGGGGCTGCTTGCTTGTCTTGTCCCCTCAAACTTCAAACGTAGCTTAGGTGGTCCGTGCCGGGCGCATCCGGCAGCCCTGCTCCAAAAATGCGAACGTCTGCAGGTAGCTCGCAGGCAGAAAGAGCTAGCCTGGAAAGCTGTTGCTCAGCCTCATCTGCCCATGGCACTGCTCGCACAGAGGCACAGAGACTGGGGCTGCTTGCTTGTCTTGTCCCCTTAAACTTCAAACGTAGCTTAGGTGGTCCGTGCCGGGCGCTTCCGGCAGCCCTGCTCCGAAAATGCAAACGTCTGCATATAGCTCGCAGCCACAAAGAGCTAGCCTGTAAAGCTGCTGCTCAGCCTCATCTGCCCATGGCACTGCTCGCACAGAGGCACAGAGACTGGGGCTGCTTGCTTGTCTTGTCCCCTCAAACTTCAAACGTAGCTTAGGTGGTCCGTGCCGGGAGCCTCCGGCAGCCCTGCTCCGAAAATGCGAACGTCTGCAGATAGCTCGCAGGCAGAAAGAGCTAGCCTGGAAAGCTGTTGCTCAGCCTCATCTGCCCATGGCACTGCTCGCACAGAGGCACAGAGACTGGGGCTGCTTGCTTGTCTTGTCCCCTCAAACTTCAAACGTAACTTAGGTGGTCCGTGCCGGGCGCATCCGGCAGCCCTGCTCCGAAAATGCGAACGTCTGCAGGTAGCTCGCAGGCAGAAAGAGCTAGCCTGGAAAGCTGTTGCTCAGCCTCATCTGCCCATGGCACTGCTCGCACAGAGGCACAGAGACTGGGGCTGCTTGCTTGTCTTGCCCCCTCAAACTTCAAATGTAGCTTAGGTGGTCTGTGCCGGGCGCCTCCGGCATCCCTGCTCCAAAAATGCGAACGTCTGCAGATAGCTCGCAGGCAGAAAGAGCTAGCCTGGAAAGCTGTTGCTCAGCCTCATCTGCCCATGGCACTGCTCGCACAGAGGCACAGAGACTGGGGCTGCTTGCTTGTCTTGTCCCCTCAAACTTCAAACGTAGCTTAGGTGGTCCGTGCCGTGCGCATCCGGCAGCCCTGCTCCGAAAATGCGAACGTCTGCAGGTAGCTCGCAGGCAGAAAGAGCTAGCCTGGAAAGCTGTTGCTCAGCCTCATCTGCCCATGGCACTGCTCGCACAGAGGCACAGAGACTGGGGCTGCTTGCTTGTCTTCTCCCCTCAAACTTCAAACGTAGCTTAGGTGGTCCGTGCCGGGCGCCTCTGGCAGCCCTTCTCTGAAAATGCGAACGTCTGCAGATAGCTCGCAGGCAGAAAGAGCTAGCCTGGAAAGCTGTTGCTCAGCCTCATCTGCCCATGGCACTGCTCGCACAGAGGCACAGAGACTGGAGCTGCTTGCTTGTCTTGTCCCCTCAAACTTCAAACGTAGCTTAGGTGGTCCGTGCTGAGCGCCTCCGGCAGCCCTGCTCCAAAAATGCGAACGTCTGCAGGTAGCTCGCAGGCAGAAAGAGCTAGCCTGGAAAGCTGTTGCTCAGCCTCATCTGCCCATGGCACTGCTCGCACAGAGGCACAGAGACTGGGGCTGCTTGCTTGTCTTGTCCCCTTAAACTTCAAACGTAGCTTAGGTGGTCCGTGCCGGGCGCTTCCGGCAGCCCTGCTCCGAAAATGCGAACGTCTGCAGATAGCTCGCAGGCAGAAAGAGCTAGCCTGGAAAGCTGTTGCTCAGCCTCATCTGCCCATGGCACTGCTCGCACAGAGGCACAGAGACTGGGGCTGCTTGCTTGTCTTGCCCCCTCAAACTTCAAACGTAGCTTAGGTGGTCCGTGCCGGGCGCATCCGGCAGCCCTGCTCCGAAAATGCGAACGTCTGCAGGTAGCTCGCAGGCAGAAAGAGCTAGCCTGGAAAGCTGTTGCTCAGCCTCATCTGCCCATGGCACTGCTCGCGCAGAGGCACAGAGACTGGGGCTGCTTGCTTGTCTTGCCCCCTCAAACTTCAAACGTAGCTTAGGTGGTCCGTGCCGGGCGCTTCCGGCAGCCCTGCTCCGAAAATGCGAACGTCTGCAGGTAGCTCGCAGGCAGAAAGAGCTAGCCTGGAAAGCTCTTGCTCAGCCTCATCTGCCTATGGCACTGCTCGCACAGAGGCACAGAGACTGGGGCTGCTTGCTTGTCTTGTCCCCTCAAATTTCAAACGTAGCTTAGGTGGTCCGTGCCGGGCGCCTCCGGCAGCCCTGCTCTGAAAATGCGAACGTCTGCAGATAGCTCGCAGGCAGAAAGAGCTAGCCTGGAAAGCTGTTGCTCAGCCTCATCTGCCCATGGCACTGCTCGCACAGAGGCACAGAGACTGGGGCTGCTTGCTTGTCTTGTCCCCTCAAACTTCAAACGTAGCTTAGGTGGTCCGTGCCGGGAGCCTCCGGCAGCCCTGCTCCGAAAATGCAAAAGTCTGCAGATAGCTCGCAGGCAGAAAGAGCTAGCCTGGAAAGCTGTTGCTCAGCCTCATCTGCCCATGGCACTGCTCGCACAGAGGCACAGAGACTGGGGCTGCTTGCTTGTCTTGTCCCCTCAAACTTCAAACGTAGCTTAGGTGGTCCGTGCCGGGCGCATCCGGCAGCCCTGCTCCGAAAATGCGAACGTCTGCAGGTAGCTCGCAGGCAGAAAGAGCTAGCCTGGAAAGCTGTTGCTCAGCCTCATCTGCCCATGGCACTGCTCGCACAGAGGCACAGAGACTGGGGCTGCTTGCTTGTCTTGCCCCCTCAAACTTCAAATGTAGCTTAGGTGGTCCGTGCCGGGAGCCTCCGGCATCCCTGCTCCAAAAATGCGAACGTCTGCAGATAGCTCGCAGGTAGAAAGAGCTAGCCTGGTAAGCTGTTGCTCAGCCTCATCTGCCCATGGCACTGCTCGCACAGAGGCACAGAGACTGGGGCTGCTTGCTTGTCTTGTCCCCTCAAACTTCAAACGTAGCTTAGGTGGTCCGTGCCGGGCGCCTCTGGCAGCCCTGCTCTGAAAATGCGAACGTCTGCAGATAGCTCGCAGGCAGAAAGAGCTAGCCTGGAAAGCTGTTGCTCAGCCTCATCTGCCCATGGCACTGCTCGCACAGAGGCACAGAGACTGGGGCTGCTTGCTTGTCTTGTCCCCTCAAACTTCAAACGTAGCTTAGGTGGTCCGTGCCGGGCGCATCCGGCAGCCCTGCTCCAAAAATGCGAACGTCTGCAGATAGCTCGCAGGCAGAAAGAGCTAGCCTGGAAAGCTGTTGCTCAGCCTCATCTGCCCATGGCACTGCTCGTGCAGAGGCACAGAGACTGGGGCTGCTTGCTTGTCTTGCCCCCTCAAACTTCAAACGTAGCTTAGGTGGTCCGTGCCGGGCGCTTCCGGCAGCCCTGCTTCGAAAATTCGAACGTCTGCAGGTAGCTCGCAGGCAGAAAGAGCTAGCCTGGAAAGCTGTTGCTCAGCCTCATCTGCCCATGGCACTGCTCGCACAGAGGCACAGAGACTGGGGCTGCTTGCTTGTCTTGTCCCCTTAAACTTCAAACGTAGCTTAGGTGGTCCGTGCCGGGCGCTTCCGGCAGCCCTGCTCTGAAAATGCAAACGTCTGCATATAGCTCGCAGGCAGAAAGAGCTAGCCTGGAAAGCTGCTGCTCAGCCTCATCTGCCCATGGCACTGCTCGCACAGAGGCACAGAGACTGGGGCTGCTTGCTTGTCTTGCTCCCTCAAACTTCAAACGTAGCTTAGGTGGTCCGTGCTGAGCGCCTCCGGCAGCCCTGCTCCGAAAATGCAAACGTCTGCAGATAGCTCGCAGCCAGAAAGAGCTAGCCTGGAAAGCTGTTGCTCAGCCTCATCTGCCCATGGCACTGCTCGCACAGAGGCACAGAGACTGGGGCTGCTTGCTTGTCTTGCCCCCTCAAACTTCAAACGTAGCTTAGCTGGTCCGTGCCGGGCGCCTCCGGCAGCCCTGCTCCGAAAATGCAAACGTCTGCAGATAGCTCGCAGGCAGAAAGAGCTAGCCTGGAAAGCTGTTGCTCAGCCTCATCTGCCCATGGCACTGCTCGCACAGAGGCACAGAGACTGGGGCTGCTTGCTTGTCTTGCCCCCTCAAACTTCAAACGTAGCTTAGGTGGTCCGTGCCGGGCGCATCCGGCAGCCCTGCTCCGAAAATGCGAACGTCTGCAGATAGCTCGCAGGCAGAAAGAGCTAGCCTGGAAAGCTGTTGCTCAGCCTCATCTGCCCATGGCACTGCTCGCACAGAGGCACAGAGACTGGGGCTGCTTGCTTGTCTTGCCCCCTCAAACTTCAAACGTAGCTTAGGTGGTCCGTGCCGGGCGCATCCGGCAGCCCTGCTCCGAAAATCCAAACGTCTGCAGGTAGCTCGCAGGCAGAAAGAGCTAGCCTGGAAAGCTGTTGCTCAGCCTCATCTGCCCATGGCACTGCTCGCGCAGAGGCACAGAGACTGGGGCTGCTTGCTTGTCTTGCCCCCTCAAACTTCAAACGTAGCTTACGTGGTCCGTGCCGGGCGCTTCCGGCAGCCCTGCTCCGAAAATGCGAACGTCTGCAGGTAGCTCGCAGGCAGAAAGAGCTAGCCTGGAAAGCTGTTGCTCAGCCTCATCTGCCTATGGCACTGCTCGCACAGAGGCACAGAGACTGGGGCTGCTTGCTTGTCTTGTCCCCTCAAACTTCAAACGTAGCTTAGGTGGTCCGTACCGGGCGCCTCCGGCAGCCCTGCTCCAAAAATGCGAACGTCTGCAGATAGCTCGCAGGCAGAAAGAGCTAGCCTGGAAAGCTGTTGCTCAGCCTCATCTGCCCATGGCACTGCTCGCACAGAGGCACAGAGACTGGGGCTGCTTGCTTGTCTTGTCCCCTCAAACTTCAAACGTAGCTTAGGTGGTCCGTGCCGGGCGCATCCGGCAGCCCTGCTCCGAAAATGCGAACGTCTGCAGGTAGCTCGCAGGCAGAAAGAGCTAGCCTGGAAAGCTGTTGCTCAGCCTCATCTGCCCATGGCACTGCTCGCACAGAGGCACAGAGACTGGGGCTGCTTGCTTGTCTTGTCTCCTCAAACTTCAAACGTAGCTTAGGTGGTCCGTGCCGGGCGCCTCCGGCAGCCCTGCTCTGAAAATGCGAACGTCTGCAGGTAGCTCGCAGGCAGAAAGAGCTAGCCTGGAAAGCTGTTGCTCAGCCTCATCTGCCCATGGCACTGCTCGCACAGAGGCACAGAGACTGGGGCTGCTTGCTTGTCTTGTCCCCTTAAACTTCAAACGTAGCTTAGGTGGTCCGTGCCGGGCGCTTCCGGCAGCCCTGCTCTGAAAATGCAAACGTCTGCATATAGCTCGCAGCCAGAAAGAGCTAGCCTGGAAAGCTGCTGCTCAGCCTCATCTGCCCATGGCACTGCTCGCACAGAGGCACAGAGACTGGGGCTGCTTGCTTGTCTTGCTCCCTCAAACTTCAAACGTAGCTTAGGTGGTCCGTGCTGAGCGCCTCCGGCAGCCCTGCTCCGAAAATGCAAACGTCTGCAGATAGCTGGCAGGCAGAAAGAGCTAGCCTGGAAAGCTGTTGCTCAGCCTCATCTGCCCATGGCACTGCTCGCACAGAGGCACAGAGACTGGGGCTGCTTGCTTGTCTTGTCCCCTCAAACTTCAAACGTAGCTTAGGTGGTCCGTGCCGGGCGCCTCCGGCAGCCCTGCTCCGAAAATGCGAACGTCTGCAGGTAGCTCGCAGGCAGAAAGAGCTAGCCTGGAAAGCTGTTGCTCAGCCTCATCTGCCCATGGCACTGCTCGCGCAGAGGCACAGAGACTGGGGCTGCTTGCTTGTCTTGCCCCCTCAAACTTCAAACGTAGCTTACGTGGTCCGTGCCGGGCGCTTCCGGCAGCCCTGCTCCGAAAATGCGAACGTCTGCAGGTAGCTCGCAGGCAGAAAGAGCTAGCCTGGAAAGCTGTTGCTCAGCCTCATCTGCCTATGGCACTGCTCGCGCAGAGGCACAGAGACTGGGGCTGCTTGCTTGTCTTGCCCCCTCAAACTTCAAACGTAGCTTACGTGGTCCGTGCCGGGAGCCTCCGGCAGCCCTGCTCCGAAAATGCGAACGTCTGCAGGTAGCTCGCAGGCAGAAAGAGCTAGCCTGGAAAGCTGTTGCTCAGCCTCATCTGCCCATGGCACTGCTCGCACAGAGGCACAGAGACTGGGGCTGCTTGCTTGTCTTGTCCCCTTAAACTTCAAACGTAGCTTAGGTGGTCCGTGCCGGGCGCTTCCGGCAGCCCTGCTCTGAAAATGCAAACGTCTGCATATAGCTCGCAGCCACAAAGAGCTAGCCTGGAAAGCTGCTGCTCAGCCTCATCTGCCCATGGCACTGCTCGCACAGAGGCACAGAGACTGGGGCTGCTTGCTTGTCTTGCTCCCTCAAACTTCAAACGTAGCTTAGGTGGTCCGTGCTGAGCGCCTCCGGCAGCCCTGCTCCGAAAATGCAAACGTCTGCAGATAGCTCGCAGGCAGAAAGAGCTAGCCTGGAAAGCTGTTGCTCAGCCTCATCTGCCCATGGCACTGCTCGCACAGAGGCACAGAGACTGGGGCTGCTTGCTTGTCTTGTCCCCTCAAACTTCAAACGTAGCTTAGGTGGTCCGTGCCGGGCGCCTCCGGCAGCCCTGCTCCAAAAATGCGAACGTCTGCAGATAGCTCGCAGGCAGAAAGAGCTAGCCTGGAAAGCTGTTGCTCAGCCTCATCTGCCCATGGCACTGCTCGCACAGAGGCACAGAGACTGGGGCTGCTTGCTTGTCTTGTCCCCTCAAACTTCAAACGTAGCTTAGGTGGTCCGTGCCGGGCGCATCCGGCAGCCCTGCTCCAAAAATGCGAACGTCTGCAGGTAGCTCGCAGGCAGAAAGAGCTAGCCTGGAAAGCTGTTGCTCAGCCTCATCTGCCCATGGCACTGCTCGCACAGAGGCACAGAGACTGGGGCTGCTTGCTTGTCTTGTCCCCTCAAACTTCAAACGTAGCTTAGCTGGTTCGTGCCGGGCGCCTCTGGCAGCCCTGCTCTGAAAATGCGAACGTCTGCAGATAGCTCGCAGGCAGAAAGAGCTAGCCTGGAAAGCTGTTGCTCAGCCTCATCTGCCCATGGCACTGCTCGCACAGAGGCACAGAGACTGGGGCTGCTTGCTTGTCTTGTCTCCTCAAACTTCAAACGTAGCTTAGGTGGTCCGTGCCGGGCGCCTCCGGCAGCCCTGCTCTGAAAATGCGAACGTCTGCAGATAGCTCGCAGGCAGAAAGAGCTAGCCTGGAAAGCTGTTGCTCAGCCTCATCTGCCCATGGCACTGCTCGCGCAGAGGCACAGAGACTGGGGCTGCTTGCTTGTCTTGCCCCCTCAAACTTCAAACGTAGCTTACGTGGTCCGTGCTGAGCGCTTCCGGCAGCCCTGCTCTGAAAATGCGAACGTCTGCAGGTAGCTCGCAGGCAGAAAGAGCTAGCCTGGAAAGCTGTTGCTCAGCCTCATCTGCCCATGGCACTGCTCGCACAGAGGCACAGAGACTGGGGCTGCTTGCTTGTCTTGTCCCCTTAAACTTCAAACGTAGCTTAGGTGGTCCGTGCCGGGCGCTTCCGGCAGCCCTGCTCTGAAAATGCAAACGTCTGCATATAGCTCGCAGCCAGAAAGAGCTAGCCTGGAAAGCTGCTGCTCAGCCTCATCTGCCCATGGCACTGCTCGCACAGAGGCACAGAGACTGGGGCTGCTTGCTTGTCTTGCTCCCTCAAACTTCAAACGTAGCTTAGGTGGTCCGTGCCGGGCGCCTCCGGCAGCCCTGCTCCGAAAATGCGAACGTCTGCAGATAGCTCGCAGGCAGAAAGAGCTAGCCTGGAAAGCTGTTGCTCAGCCTCATCTGCCCATGGCACTGCTCGCACAGAGGCACAGAGACTGGGGCTGCTTGCTTCTCTTGTCCCCTCAAACTTCAAACGTAGCTTAGGTGGTCCGTGCCGGGCGCATCCGGCAGCCCTGCTCCGAAAATGCGAACGTCTGCAGATAGCTCGCAGGCAGAAAGAGCTAGCCTGGAAAGCTGTTGCTCAGCCTCATCTGCCCATGGCACTGCTCGCACAGAGGCACAGAGACTGGGGCTGCTTGCTTGTCTTGTCCCCTCAAACTTCAAACGTAGCTTAGGTGGTCCGTGCCGGGCGCATCCGGCAGCCCTGCTCCAAAAATGCGAACGTCTGCAGGTAGCTCGCAGGCAGAAAGAGCTAGCCTGGAAAGCTGTTGCTCAGCCTCATCTGCCCATGGCACTGCTCGCACAGAGGCACAGAGACTGGGGCTGCTTGCTTGTCTTGTCCCCTTAAACTTCAAACGTAGCTTAGGTGGTCCGTGCCGGGCGCTTCCGGCAGCCCTGCTCCGAAAATGCAAACGTCTGCATATAGCTCGCAGCCACAAAGAGCTAGCCTGTAAAGCTGCTGCTCAGCCTCATCTGCCCATGGCACTGCTCGCACAGAGGCACAGAGACTGGGGCTGCTTGCTTGTCTTGTCCCCTCAAACTTCAAACGTAGCTTAGGTGGTCCGTGCCGGGAGCCTCCGGCAGCCCTGCTCCGAAAATGCGAACGTCTGCAGATAGCTCGCAGGCAGAAAGAGCTAGCCTGGAAAGCTGTTGCTCAGCCTCATCTGCCCATGGCACTGCTCGCACAGAGGCACAGAGACTGGGGCTGCTTGCTTGTCTTGTCCCCTCAAACTTCAAACGTAACTTAGGTGGTCCGTGCCGGGCGCATCCGGCAGCCCTGCTCCGAAAATGCGAACGTCTGCAGGTAGCTCGCAGGCAGAAAGAGCTAGCCTGGAAAGCTGTTGCTCAGCCTCATCTGCCCATGGCACTGCTCGCACAGAGGCACAGAGACTGGGGCTGCTTGCTTGTCTTGCCCCCTCAAACTTCAAATGTAGCTTAGGTGGTCTGTGCCGGGCGCCTCCGGCATCCCTGCTCCAAAAATGCGAACGTCTGCAGATAGCTCGCAGGCAGAAAGAGCTAGCCTGGAAAGCTGTTGCTCAGCCTCATCTGCCCATGGCACTGCTCGCACAGAGGCACAGAGACTGGGGCTGCTTGCTTGTCTTGTCCCCTCAAACTTCAAACGTAGCTTAGGTGGTCCGTGCCGTGCGCATCCGGCAGCCCTGCTCCGAAAATGCGAACGTCTGCAGGTAGCTCGCAGGCAGAAAGAGCTAGCCTGGAAAGCTGTTGCTCAGCCTCATCTGCCCATGGCACTGCTCGCACAGAGGCACAGAGACTGGGGCTGCTTGCTTGTCTTCTCCCCTCAAACTTCAAACGTAGCTTAGGTGGTCCGTGCCGGGCGCCTCTGGCAGCCCTTCTCTGAAAATGCGAACGTCTGCAGATAGCTCGCAGGCAGAAAGAGCTAGCCTGGAAAGCTGTTGCTCAGCCTCATCTGCCCATGGCACTGCTCGCACAGAGGCACAGAGACTGGAGCTGCTTGCTTGTCTTGTCCCCTCAAACTTCAAACGTAGCTTAGGTGGTCCGTGCTGAGCGCCTCCGGCAGCCCTGCTCCGAAAATGCAAACGTCTGCAGATAGCTCGCAGCCAGAAAGAGCTAGCCTGGAAAGCTGTTGCTCAGCCTCATCTGCCCATGGCACTGCTCGCACAGAGGCACAGAGACTGGGGCTGCTTGCTTGTCTTGTCCCCTCAAACTTCAAACGTAGCTTAGGTGGTCCGTGCCGGGCGCCTCCGGCAGCCCTGCTCTGAAAATACAAACGTCTGCAGATAGCTCGCAGGCAGAAAGAGCTAGCCTGGAAAGCTGTTGCTCAGCCTCATCTGCCCATGGCACTGCTCGCACAGAGGCACAGAGACTGGGGCTGCTTGCTTGTCTTGTCCCCTCAAACTTCAAACGTAGCTTAGGTGGTCCGTGCCGGGCGCATCCGGCAGCCCTGCTCCAAAAATGCGAACGTCTGCAGGTAGCTCGCAGGCAGAAAGAGCTAGCCTGGAAAGCTGTTGCTCAGCCTCATCTGCCCATGGCACTGCTCGCACAGAGGCACAGAGACTGGGGCTGCTTGCTTGTCTTGTCCCCTCAAACTTCAAACGTAGCTTAGGTGGTCCGTGCCAGGCGCCTCCGGCAGCCCTGCTCCGAAAATGCAAACGTCTGCATATAGCTCGCAGCCACAAAGAGCTAGCCTGGAAAGCTGCTGCTCAGCCTCATCTGCCCATGGCACTGCTCGCACAGAGGCACAGAGACTGGGGCTGCTTGCTTGTCTTGTCCCCTCAAACTTCAAACGTAGCTTAGGTGGTC
Source organism: Opisthocomus hoazin (assembly GCF_030867145.1). Classification (NCBI taxonomy): domain Eukaryota; kingdom Metazoa; phylum Chordata; class Aves; order Opisthocomiformes; family Opisthocomidae; genus Opisthocomus; species Opisthocomus hoazin. Next base: position 63,726 of record NW_027448739.1, on the reverse strand, counting down.
CGTGCCGGGCGCATCCGGCAGCCCTGCTCCGAAAATGCGAACGTCTGCAGATAGCTCGCAGGCAGAAAGAGCTAGCCTGGAAAGCTGTTGCTCAGCCTCATCTGCCCATGGCACTGCTCGCACAGAGGCACAGAGACTGGGGCTGCTTGCTTGTCTTGCCCCCTCAAACTTCAAACGTAGCTTAGGTGGTCCGTGCCAGGCGCATCCGGCAGCCCTGCTCCGAAAATGCGAACGTCTGCATATAGCTCGCAGCCACAAAGAGCTAGCCTGGAAAGCCGCTGCTCAGCCTCATCTGCCCATGGCACTGCTCGCACAGAGGCACAGAGACTGGGGCTGCTTGCTTGTCTTGTCCCCTCAAACTTCAAACGTAGCTTAGGTGGTCCGTGCCGGGCGCATCCGGCAGCCCTGCTCCGAAAATGCGAACGTCTGCAGATAGCTCGCAGGCAGAAAGAGCTAGCCTGGAAAGCTGTTGCTCAGCCTCATCTGCCCATGGCACTGCTCGCACAGAGGCACAGAGACTGGGGCTGCTTGCTTGTCTTGTCCCCTTAAACTTCAAACGTAGCTTAGGTGGTCCGTGCTGAGCGCCTCCGGCAGCCCTGCTCCGAAAATGCGAACGTCTGCAGATAGCTCGCAGGCAGAAAGAGCTAGCCTGGAAAGCTGTTGCTCAGCCTCATCTGCCCATGGCACTGCTCGCACAGAGGCACAGAGACTGGGGCTGCTTGCTTGTCTTGTCCCCTCAAACTTCAAACGTAGCTTAGGTGGTCCGTGCCGGGCGCCTCCGGCAGCCCTGCTCCGAAAATGCAAACGTCTGCAGATAGCTCGCAGGCAGAAAGAGCTAGCCTGGAAAGCTGTTGCTCAGCCTCATCTGCCCATGGCACTGCTCGCACAGAGGCACAGAGACTGGGGCTGCTTGCTTGTCTTGTCCCCTCAAACTTCAAACGTAGCTTAGGTGGTCCGTGCCAGGCGCCTCCGGCAGCCCTGCTCCGAAAATGCAAACGTCTGCAGATAGCTCGCAGGCAGAAAGAGCTAGCCTGGAAAGCTGTTGCTCAGCCTCATCTGCCCATGGCACTGCTCGCACAGAGGCACAGAGACTGGGGCTGCTTGCTTGTCTTGTCCCCTCAAACTTCAAACGTAGCTTAGGTGGTCCGTGCCGGGCGCATCCGGCAGCCCTGCTCCGAAAATGCGAACGTCTGCAGATAGCTCGCAGGCAGAAAGAGCTAGCCTGGAAAGCTGTTGCTCAGCCTCATCTGCCCATGGCACTGCTCGCACAGAGGCACAGAGACTGGGGCTGCTTGCTTGTCTTGTCCCCTCAAACTTCAAACGTAGCTTAGGTGGTCCGTGCCGGGCGCATCCGGCAGCCCTGCTCCAAAAATGCGAACGTCTGCAGGTAGCTCGCAGGCAGAAAGAGCTAGCCTGGAAAGCTGTTGCTCAGCCTCATCTGCCCATGGCACTGCTCGCACAGAGGCACAGAGACTGGGGCTGCTTGCTTGTCTTGCCCCCTCAAACTTCAAATGTAGCTTAGGTGGTCCGTGCCGGGCGCCTCCGGCACCCCTACTCCAAAAATGCGAACGTCTGCAGATAGCTCGCAGGCAGAAAGAGCTAGCCTGGAAAGCTGCTGCTCAGCCTCATCTGCCCATGGCACTGCTCGCACAGAGGCACAGAGACTGGGGCTGCTTGCTTGTCTTGTCCCCTCAAACTTCAAACGTAGCTTAGGTGGTCCGTGCTGGGCGCATCCGGCAGCCCTGCTCCGAAAATGCGAACGTCTGCAGGTAGCTCGCAGGCAGAAAGAACTAGCCTGGAAAGCTGTTGCTCAGCCTCATCTGCCCATGGCACTGCTCGCACAGAGGCACAGAGACTGGGGCTGCTTGCTTGTCTTGCCCCCTCAAACTTCAAATGTAGCTTAGGTGGTCTGTGCCGGGCGCCTCCGGCATCCCTGCTCCAAAAATGCGAACGTCTGCAGATAGCTCGCAGGCAGAAAGAGCTAGCCTGGTAAGCTGTTGCTCAGCCTCATCTGCCCATGGCACTGCTCGCACAGAGGCACAGAGACTGGGGCTGCTTGCTTGTCTTGTCCCCTCAAACTTCAAACGTAGCTTAGGTGGTCCGTGCCGGGCGCATCCGGCAGCCCTGCTCCGAAAATGCGAACGTCTGCAGGTAGCTCGCAGGCAGAAAGAGCTAGCCTGGAAAGCTGTTGCTCAGCCTCATCTGCCCATGGCACTGCTCGCACAGAGGCACAGAGACTGGGGCTGCTTGCTTGTCTTGTCCCCTCAAACTTCAAACGTAGCTTAGGTGGTCCGTGCCGGGCGCCTCTGGCAGCCCTGCTCTGAAAATGCGAACGTCTGCAGATAGCTCGCAGGCAGAAAGAGCTAGCCTGGAAAGCTGTTGCTCAGCCTCATCTGCCCATGGCACTGCTCGCACAGAGGCACAGAGACTGGGGCTGCTTGCTTGTCTTGTCTCCTCAAACTTCAAACGTAGCTTAGGTGGTCCGTGCCGGGCGCCTCCGGCAGCCCTGCTCTGAAAATGCGAACGTCTGCAGATAGCTCGCAGGCAGAAAGAGCTAGCCTGGAAAGCTGTTGCTCAGCCTCATCTGCCCATGGCACTGCTCGCGCAGAGGCACAGAGACTGGGGCTGCTTGCTTGTCTTGCCCCCTCAAACTTCAAACGTAGCTTACGTGGTCCGTGCCGGGCGCTTCCGGCAGCCCTGCTCCGAAAATGCGAACGTCTGCAGGTAGCTCGCAGGCAGAAAGAGCTAGCCTGGAAAGCTGTTGCTCAGCCTCATCTGCCCATGGCACTGCTCGCACAGAGGCACAGAGACTGGGGCTGCTTGCTTGTCTTGTCCCCTTAAACTTCAAACGTAGCTTAGGTGGTCCGTGCCGGGCGCTTCCGGCAGCCCTGCTCTGAAAATGCAAACGTCTGCATATAGCTCGCAGGCAGAAAGAGCTAGCCTGGAAAGCTGCTGCTCAGCCTCATCTGCCCATGGCACTGCTCGCACAGAGGCACAGGGACTGGGGCTGCTTGCTTGTCTTGCTCCCTCAAACTTCAAACGTAGCTTAGGTGGTCCGTGCTGAGCGCCTCCGGCAGCCCTGCTCCGAAAATGCAAACGTCTGCAGATAGCTCGCAGGCAGAAAGAGCTAGCCTGGAAAGCTGTTGCTCAGCCTCATCTGCCCATGGCACTGCTCGCACAGAGGCACAGAGACTGGGGCTGCTTGCTTGTCTTGTCCCCTCAAACTTCAAACGTAGCTTAGGTGGTCCGTGCCGGGCGCATCCGGCAGCCCTGCTCCGAAAATGCGAACGTCTGCAGATAGCTCGCAGGCAGAAAGAGCTAGCCTGGAAAGCTGTTGCTCAGCCTCATCTGCCCATGGCACTGCTCGCACAGAGGCACAGAGACTGGGGCTGCTTGCTTGTCTTGTCCCCTCAAACTTCAAACGTAGCTTAGGTGGTCCGTGCCAGGCGCATCCGGCAGCCCTGCTCCGAAAATGCGAACGTCTGCATATAGCTCGCAGCCACAAAGAGCTAGCCTGGAAAGCCGCTGCTCAGCCTCATCTGCCCATGGCACTGCTCGCACAGAGGCACAGAGACTGGGGCTGCTTGCTTGTCTTGTCCCCTCAAACTTCAAACGTAGCTTAGGTGGTCCGTGCCGGGCGCATCCGGCAGCCCTGCTCCAAAAATGCGAACGTCTGCAGATAGCTCGCAGGCAGAAAGAGCTAGCCTGGAAAGCTGTTGCTCAGCCTCATCTGCCCATGGCACTGCTCGCACAGAGGCACAGAGACTGGGGCTGCTTGCTTGTCTTGTTCCCTTAAACTTCAAACGTAGCTTAGGTGGTCCGTGCTGAGCGCCTCCGGCAGCCCTGCTCCGAAAATGCGAACGTCTGCAGATAGCTCGCAGGCAGAAAGAGCTAGCCTGGAAAGCTGTTGCTCAGCCTCATCTGCCCATGGCACTGCTCGCACAGAGGCACAGAGACTGGGGCTGCTTGCTTGTCTTGTCCCCTCAAACTTCAAACGTAGCTTAGGTGGTCCGTGCCGGGCGCCTCCGGCAGCCCTGCTCCGAAAATGCAAACGTCTGCAGATAGCTCGCAGGCAGAAAGAGCTAGCCTGGAAAGCTGTTGCTCAGCCTCATCTGCCCATGGCACTGCTCGCACAGAGGCACAGAGACTGGGGCTGCTTGCTTGTCTTGTCCCCTCAAACTTCAAACGTAGCTTAGGTGGTCCGTGCCAGGCGCCTCCGGCAGCCCTGCTCCGAAAATGCAAACGTCTGCAGATAGCTCGCAGGCAGAAAGAGCTAGCCTGGAAAGCTGTTGCTCAGCCTCATCTGCCCATGGCACTGCTCGCACAGAGGCACAGAGACTGGGGCTGCTTGCTTGTCTTGTCCCCTCAAACTTCAAACGTAGCTTAGGTGGTCCGTGCCGGGCGCATCCGGCAGCCCTGCTCCGAAAATGCGAACGTCTGCAGATAGCTCGCAGGCAGAAAGAGCTAGCCTGGAAAGCTGTTGCTCAGCCTCATCTGCCCATGGCACTGCTCGCACAGAGGCACAGAGACTGGGGCTGCTTGCTTGTCTTGTCCCCTCAAACTTCAAACGTAGCTTAGGTGGTCCGTGCCGGGCGCATCCGGCAGCCCTGCTCCGAAAATGCGAACGTCTGCAGGTAGCTCGCAGGCAGAAAGAGCTAGCCTGGAAAGCTGTTGCTCAGCCTCATCTGCCCATGGCACTGCTCGCACAGAGGCACAGAGACTGGGGCTGCTTGCTTGTCTTGTCCCCTTAAACTTCAAACGTAGCTTAGGTGGTCCGTGCCGGGCGCCTCCGGCAGCCCTGCTCCGAAAATGCAAACGTCTGCATATAGCTCGCAGCCAGAAAGAGCTAGCCTGGAAAGCTGCTGCTCAGCCTCATCTGCCCATGGCACTGCTCGCACAGAGGCACAGAGACTGGGGCTGCTTGCTTGTCTTGCTCCCTCAAACTTCAAACGTAGCTTAGGTGGTCCGTGCTGAGCGCCTCCGGCAGCCCTGCTCCGAAAATGCAAACGTCTGCAGATAGCTCGCAGGCAGAAAGAGCTAGCCTGGAAAGCTGTTGCTCAGCCTCATCTGCCCATGGCACTGCTCGCACAGAGGCACAGAGACTGGGGCTGCTTGCTTGTCTTGTCCCCTCAAACTTCAAACGTAGCTTAGGTGGTCCGTGCCGGTCGCATCCGGCAGCCCTGCTCCGAAAATGCGAACGTCTGCAGATAGCTCGCAGGCAGAAAGAGCTAGCCTGGAAAGCTGTTGCTCAGCCTCATCTGCCCATGGCACTGCTCGCACAGAGGCACAGAGACTGGGGCTGCTTGCTTGTCTTGTCCCCTCAAACTTCAAACGTAGCTTAGGTGGTCCGTGCTGGGCGCATCCGGCAGCCCTGCTCCAAAAATGCGAACGTCTGCAGATAGCTCGCAGGCAGAAAGAGCTAGCCTGGAAAGCTGTTGCTCAGCCTCATCTGCCCATGGCACTGCTCGCACAGAGGCACAGAGACTGGGGCTGCTTGCTTGTCTTGTCCCCTCAAACTTCAAACGTAGCTTAGGTGGTCCGTGCCGGGCGCTTCCGGCAGCCCTGCTCCGAAAATGCGAACGTCTGCAGGTATCTCGCAGGCAGAAAGAGCTAGCCTGGAAAGCTGCTGCTCAGCCTCATCTGCCCATGGCACTGCTCGCACAGAGGCACAGAGACTGGGGCTGCTTGCTTGTCTTGCCCCCTCAAACTTCAAACGTAGCTTAGGTGGTCCGTGCCAGGCGCATCCGGCAGCCCTGCTCCGAAAATGCGAACGTCTGCAGGTAGCTCGCAGGCAGAAAGAGCTAGCCTGGAAAGCTGTTGCTCAGCCTCATCTGCCCATGGCACTGCTCGCACAGAGGCACAGAGACTGGGGCTGCTTGCTTGTCTTGCCCCCTCAAACTTCAAATGTACCTTAGGTGGTCCGTGCCGGGCGCCTCCGGCATCCCTGCTCCAAAAATGCGAACGTCTGCAGATAGCTCGCAGGCAGAAAGAGCTAGCCTGGAAAGCTGTTGCTCAGCCTCATCTGCCCATGGCACTGCTCGCACAGAGGCACAGAGACTGGGGCTGCTTGCTTGTCTTGTCCCCTCAAACTTCAAACGTAGCTTAGGTGGTCCGTGCCGGGCGCATCCGGCAGCCCTGCTCCGAAAATGCGAACGTCTGCAGATAGCTCGCAGGCAGAAAGAGCTAGCCTGGAAAGCTGTTGCTCAGCCTCATCTGCCCATGGCACTGCTCGCACAGAGGCACAGAGACTGGGGCTGCTTGCTTGTCTTGTCCCCTCAAACTTCAAATGTAGCTTAGGTGGTCCGTGCCGGGCGCATCCGGCAGCCCTGCTCCAAAAATGCGAACGTCTGCAGATAGCTCGCAGGCAGAAAGAGCTAGCCTGGAAAGCTGTTGCTCAGCCTCATCTGCCCATGGCACTGCTCGCACAGAGGCACAGAGACTGGGGCTGCTTGCTTGTCTTGTCCCCTCAAACTTCAAACGTAGCTTAGGTGGTCCGTGCCAGGCGCCTCCGGCAGCCCTGCTCCGAAAATGCAAACGTCTGCAGATAGCTCGCAGGCAGAAAGAGCTAGCCTGGAAAGCTGTTGCTCAGCCTCATCTGCCCATGGCACTGCTCGCACAGAGGCACAGAGACTGGGGCTGCTTGCTTGTCTTGTCCCCTCAAACTTCAAACGTAGCTTAGGTGGTCCGTGCCGGGCGCATCCGGCAGCCCTGCTCCGAAAATGCGAACGTCTGCAGATAGCTCGCAGGCAGAAAGAGCTAGCCTGGAAAGCTGTTGCTCAGCCTCATCTGCCCATGGCACTGCTCGCACAGAGGCACAGAGACTGGGGCTGCTTGCTTGTCTTGTCCCCTCAAACTTCAAACGTAGCTTAGGTGGTCCGTGCCGGGCGCATCCGGCAGCCCTGCTCCAAAAATGCGAACGTCTGCAGGTAGCTCGCAGGCAGAAAGAGCTAGCCTGGAAAGCTGTTGCTCAGCCTCATCTGCCCATGGCACTGCTCGCACAGAGGCACAGAGACTGGGGCTGCTTGCTTGTCTTGCCCCCTCAAACTTCAAATGTAGCTTAGGTGGTCCGTGCCGGGCGCCTCCGGCATCCCTGCTCCAAAAATGCGAACGTCTGCATATAGCTCGCAGCCACAAAGAGCTAGCCTGGAAAGCTGCTGCTCAGCCTCATCTGCCCATGGCACTGCTCGCACAGAGGCACAGAGACTGGGGCTGCTTGCTTGTCTTGCTCCCTCAAACTTCAAACGTAGCTTAGGTGGTCCGTGCTGAGCGCCTCCGGCAGCCCTGCTCCGAAAATGCAAACGTCTGCAGATAGCTCGCAGGCAGAAAGAGCTAGCCTGGAAAGCTGTTGCTCAGCCTCATCTGCCCATGGCACTGCTCGCACAGAGGCACAGAGACTGGGGCTGCTTGCTTGTCTTGTCCCCTCAAACTTCAAACGTAGCTTAGGTGGTCCGTGCCGGGCGCCTCCGGCAGCCCTGCTCCGAAAATGCAAACGTCTGCAGATAGCTCGCAGGCAGAAAGAGCTAGCCTGGAAAGCTGTTGCTCAGCCTCATCTGCCCATGGCACTGCTCGCACAGAGGCACAGAGACTGGGGCTGCTTGCTTGTCTTGTCCCCTCAAACTTCAAACGTAGCTTAGGTGGTCCGTGCCGGGCGCATCCGGCAGCCCTGCTCCGAAAATGCGAACGTCTGCAGATAGCTCGCAGGCAGAAAGAGCTAGCCTGGAAAGCTGTTGCTCAGCCTCATCTGCCCATGGCACTGCTCGCACAGAGGCACAGAGACTGGGGCTGCTTGCTTGTCTTGTCCCCTTAAACTTCAAACGTAGCTTAGGTGGTCCGTGCTGAGCGCCTCCGGCAGCCCTGCTCCGAAAATGCGAACGTCTGCAGATAGCTCGCAGGCAGAAAGAGCTAGCCTGGAAAGCTGTTGCTCAGCCTCATCTGCCCATGGCACTGCTCGCACAGAGGCACAGAGACTGGGGCTGCTTGCTTGTCTTGTCCCCTCAAACTTCAAACGTAGCTTAGGTGGTCCGTGCCGGGCGCCTCCGGCAGCCCTGCTCCGAAAATGCAAACGTCTGCAGATAGCTCGCAGGCAGAAAGAGCTAGCCTGGAAAGCTGTTGCTCAGCCTCATCTGCCCATGGCACTGCTCGCACAGAGGCACAGAGATTGGGGCTGCTTGCTTGTCTTGTCCCCTCAAACTTCAAACGTAGCTTAGGTGGTCCGTGCCAGGCGCCTCCGGCAGCCCTGCTCCGAAAATGCAAACGTCTGCAGATAGCTCGCAGGCAGAAAGAGCTAGCCTGGAAAGCTGTTGCTCAGCCTCATCTGCCCATGGCACTGCTCGCACAGAGGCACAGAGACTGGGGCTGCTTGCTTGTCTTGTCCCCTCAAACTTCAAACGTAGCTTAGGTGGTCCGTGCCGGGCGCATCCGGCAGCCCTGCTCCGAAAATGCGAACGTCTGCAGATAGCTCGCAGGCAGAAAGAGCTAGCCTGGAAAGCTGTTGCTCAGCCTCATCTGCCCATGGCACTGCTCGCACAGAGGCACAGAGACTGGGGCTGCTTGCTTGTCTTGTCCCCTCAAACTTCAAACGTAGCTTAGGTGGTCCGTGCCGGGCGCATCCGGCAGCCCTGCTCCGAAAATGCGAACGTCTGCAGGTAGCTCGCAGGCAGAAAGAGCTAGCCTGGAAAGCTGTTGCTCAGCCTCATCTGCCCATGGCACTGCTCGCACAGAGGCACAGAGACTGGGGCTGCTTGCTTGTCTTGTCCCCTTAAACTTCAAACGTAGCTTAGGTGGTCCGTGCCGGGCGCCTCCGGCAGCCCTGCTCCGAAAATGCAAACGTCTGCATATAGCTCGCAGCCAGAAAGAGCTAGCCTGGAAAGCTGCTGCTCAGCCTCATCTGCCCATGGCACTGCTCGCACAGAGGCACAGAGACTGGGGCTGCTTGCTTGTCTTGCTCCCTCAAACTTCAAACGTAGCTTAGGTGGTCCGTGCTGAGCGCCTCCGGCAGCCCTGCTCCGAAAATGCAAACGTCTGCAGATAGCTCGCAGGCAGAAAGAGCTAGCCTGGAAAGCTGTTGCTCAGCCTCATCTGCCCATGGCACTGCTCGCACAGAGGCACAGAGACTGGGGCTGCTTGCTTGTCTTGTCCCCTCAAACTTCAAACGTAGCTTAGGTGGTCCGTGCCGGGCGCATCCGGCAGCCCTGCTCCGAAAATGCGAACGTCTGCAGATAGCTCGCAGGCAGAAAGAGCTAGCCTGGAAAGCTGTTGCTCAGCCTCATCTGCCCATGGCACTGCTCGCACAGAGGCACAGAGACTGGGGCTGCTTGCTTGTCTTGCCCCCTCAAACTTCAAACGTAGCTTAGGTGGTCCGTGCCGGGCGCATCCGGCAGCCCTGCTCCGAAAATGCGAACGTCTGCAGGTAGCTCGCAGGCAGAAAGAGCTAGCCTGGAAAGCTGTTGCTCAGCCTCATCTGCCCATGGCACTGCTCGCACAGAGGCACAGAGACTGGGGCTGCTTGCTTGTCTTGTCCCCTCAAACTTCAAATGTAGCTTAGGTGGTCTGTGCCGGGCGCCTCCGGCATCCCTGCTCCAAAAATGCAAACGTCTGCAGATAGCTCGCAGGCAGAAAGAGCTAGCCTGGAAAGCTGTTGCTCAGCCTCATCTGCCCATGGCACTGCTCGCACAGAGGCACAGAGACTGGGGCTGCTTGCTTGTCTTGTCCCCTCAAACTTCAAACGTAGCTTAGGTGGTCTGTGCCGGATGCCTCCGGCAGCCCTGCTCTGAAAATGCGAACGTCTGCAGATAGCTCGCAGGCAGAAAGAGCTAGCCTGGAAAGCTGTTGCTCAGCCTCATCTGCCCATGGCACTGCTCGCACAGAGGCACAGAGACTGGGGCTGCTTGCTTGTCTTGTCCCCTCAAACGTCAAACGTAGCTTAGGTGGTCCGTGCCGGGCGCCTCCGGCAGCCCTGCTCCAAAAATGCGAACGTCTGCAGATAGCTCGCAGGCAGAAAGAGCTAGCCTGGAAAGCTGTTGCTCAGCCTCATCTGCCCATGGCACTGCTCGCACAGAGGCACAGAGACTGGGGCTGCTTGCTTGTCTTGTCCCCTCAAGCTTCAAACGTAGCTTAGGTGGTCCGTGCCAGGCGCCTCCGGCAGCCCTGCTCCGAAAATGCAAACGTCTGCAGATAGCTCGCAGGCAGAAAGAGCTAGCCTGGAAAGCTGTTGCTCAGCCTCATCTGCCCATGGCACTGCTCGCACAGAGGCACAGAGACTGGGGCTGCTTGCTTGTCTTGTCCCCTCAAACTTCAAACGTAGCTTAGGTGGTCCGTGCCGGGCGCATCCGGCAGCCCTGCTCCGAAAATGCGAACGTCTGCAGATAGCTCGCAGGCAGAAAGAGCTAGCCTGGAAAGCTGTTGCTCAGCCTCATCTGCCCATGGCACTGCTCGCACAGAGGCACAGAGACTGGGGCTGCTTGCTTGTCTTGTCCCCTCAAACTTCAAACGTAGCTTAGGTGGTCCGTGCCGGGCGCATCCGGCAGCCCTGCTCCAAAAATGCGAACGTCTGCAGATAGCTCGCGGCAGAAAGAGCTAGCCTGGAAAGCTGTTGCTCAGCCTCATCTGCCCATGGCACTGCTCGCACAGAGGCACAGAGACTGGGGCTGCTTGCTTGTCTTGTCCCCTCAAACTTCATATGTAGCTTAGGTGGTCCGTGCCGGGCGCCTCCGGCAGCCCTGCTCCGAAAATGCGAACGTCTGCAGATAGCTCGCAGGCAGAAAGAGCTAGCCTGGAAAGCTGTTGCTCAGCCTCATCTGCCCATGGCACTGCTCGCACAGAGGCACAGAGACTGGGGCTGCTTGCTTGTCTTGTCCCCTCAAACTTCAGATGTAGCTTAGGTGGTCTGTGCCGGGCGCCTCCGGCAGCCCTGCTCCAAAAATGCGAACGTCTGCAGATAGCTCGCAGGCAGAAAGAGCTAGCCTGGAAAGCTGTTGCTCAGCCTCATCTGCCCATGGCACTGCTCGCACAGAGGCACAGATACTGGGGCTGCTTGCTTGTCTTGTCCCCTCAAACTTCAAACGTAGCTTAGGTGGTCCGTGCCAGGCGCCTCCGGCAGCCCTGCTTCGAAAATGCAAACGTCTGCAGATAGCTCGCAGGCAGAAAGATCTAGCCTGGAAAGCTGTTGCTCAGCCTCATCTGCCCATGGCACTGCTCGCACAGAGGCACAGAGACTGGGGCTGCTTGCTTGTCTTGTCCCCTCAAACTTCAAACGTAGCTTAGGTGGTCCGTGCCGGTCGCATCCGGCAGCCCTGCTCCGAAAATGCGAACGTCTGCAGATAGCTCGCAGGCAGAAAGAGCTAGCCTGGAAAGCTGTTGCTCAGCCTCATCTGCCCATGGCACTGCTCGCACAGAGGCACAGAGACTGGGGCTGCTTGCTTGTCTTGTCCCCTCAAACTTCAAACGTAGCTTAGGTGGTCCGTGCTGGGCGCATCCGGCAGCCCTGCTCCAAAAATGCGAACGTCTGCAGATAGCTCGCAGGCAGAAAGAGCTAGCCTGGAAAGCTGTTGCTCAGCCTCATCTGCCCATGGCACTGCTCGCACAGAGGCACAGAGACTGGGGCTGCTTGCTTGTCTTGTCCCTTTAAACTTCAAACGTAGCTTAGGTGGTCCGTGCCGGGCGCTTCCGGCAGCCCTGCTCCGAAAATGCGAACGTCTGCAGGTAGCTCGCAGGCAGAAAGAGCTAGCCTGGAAAGCTGCTGCTCAGCCTCATCTGCCCATGGCACTGCTCGCACAGAGGCACAGAGACTGGGGCTGCTTGCTTGTCTTGCCCCCTCAAACTTCAAACGTAGCTTAGGTGGTCCGTGCTGAGCGCCTCCGGCAGCCCTGCTCCGAAAATGCGAACGTCTGCAGGTAGCTCGCAGGCAGAAAGAGCTAGCCTGGAAAGCTGTTGCTCAGCCTCATCTGCCCATGGCACTGCTCGCACAGAGGCACAGAGACTGGGGCTGCTTGCTTGTCTTGCCCCCTCAAACTTCAAATGTACCTTAGGTGGTCCGTGCCGGGCGCCTCCGGCATCCCTGCTCCAAAAATGCGAACGTCTGCAGATAGCTCGCAGGCAGAAAGAGCTAGCCTGGAAAGCTGTTGCTCAGCCTCATCTGCCCATGGCACTGCTCGCACAGAGGCACAGAGACTGGGGCTGCTTGCTTGTCTTGTCCCCTCAAACTTCAAACGTAGCTTAGGTGGTCCGTGCCGGGCGCATCCGGCAGCCCTGCTCCGAAAATGCGAACGTCTGCAGATAGCTCGCAGGCAGAAAGAGCTAGCCTGGAAAGCTGTTGCTCAGCCTCATCTGCCCATGGCACTGCTCGCACAGAGGCACAGAGACTGGGGCTGCTTGCTTGTCTTGTCCCCTCAAACTTCAAATGTAGCTTAGGTGGTCCGTGCCGGGCGCATCCGGCAGCCCTGCTCCAAAAATGCGAACGTCTGCAGATAGCTCGCAGGCAGAAAGAGCTAGCCTGGAAAGCTGTTGCTCAGCCTCATCTGCCCATGGCACTGCTCGCACAGAGGCACAGAGACTGGGGCTGCTTGCTTGTCTTGTCCCCTCAAACTTCAAACGTAGCTTAGGTGGTCCGTGCCAGGCGCCTCCAGCAGCCCTGCTCCGAAAATGCAAACGTCTGCAGATAGCTCGCAGGCAGAAAGAGCTAGCCTGGAAAGCTGTTGCTCAGCCTCATCTGCCCATGGCACTGCTCGCACAGAGGCACAGAGACTGGGGCTGCTTGCTTGTCTTGTCCCCTCAAACTTCAAACGTAGCTTAGGTGGTCCGTGCCGGGCGCATCCGGCAGCCCTGCTCCGAAAATGCGAACGTCTGCAGATAGCTCGCAGGCAGAAAGAGCTAGCCTGGAAAGCTGTTGCTCAGCCTCATCTGCCCATGGCACTGCTCGCACAGAGGCACAGAGACTGGGGCTGCTTGCTTGTCTTGTCCCCTCAAACTTCAAACGTACCTTAGGTGGTCCGTGCCGGGCGCATCCGGCAGCCCTGCTCCAAAAATGCGAACGTCTGCAGGTAGCTCGCAGGCAGAAAGAGCTAGCCTGGAAAGCTGTTGCTCAGCCTCATCTGCCCATGGCACTGCTCGCACAGAGGCACGGAGACTGGGGCTGCTTGCTTGTCTTGTCCCCTTAAACTTCAAACGTAGCTTAGGTGGTCCGTGCCGGGCGCTTCCGGCAGCCCTGCTCCGAAAATGCAAACGTCTGCATATAGCTCGCAGCCAGAAAGAGCTAGCCTGGAAAGCTGCTGCTCAGCCTCATCTGCCCATGGCACTGCTCGCACAGAGGCACAGAGACTGGGGCTGCTTGCTTGTCTTGCTCCCTCAAACTTCAAACGTAGCTTAGGTGGTCCGTGCCGGGCGCCTCCGGCAGCCCTGCTCCGAAAATGCGAACGTCTGCAGATAGCTCGCAGGCAGAAAGAGCTAGCCTGGAAAGCTGTTGCTCAGCCTCATCTGCCCATGGCACTGCTCGCACAGAGGCACAGAGACTGGGGCTGCTTGCTTGTCTTGTCCCCTCAAACTTCAAACGTAGCTTAGGTGGTCCGTGCCAGGCGCATCCGGCAGCCCTGCTCCGAAAATGCGAACGTCTGCAGATAGCTCGCAGGCAGAAAGAGCTAGCCTGGAAAGCTGTTGCTCAGCCTCATCTGCCCATGGCACTGCTCGCACAGAGGCACAGAGACTGGGGCTGCTTGCTTGTCTTGTCCCCTCAAACTTCAAACGTAGCTTAGGTGGTCCGTGCCGGGCGCATCCGGCAGCCCTGCTCCGAAAATGCGAACGTCTGCAGATAGCTCGCAGGCAGAAAGAGCTAGCCTGGAAAGCTGTTGCTCAGCCTCATCTGCCCATGGCACTGCTCGCACAGAGGCACAGAGACTGGGGCTGCTTGCTTGTCTTGTCCCCTCAAACTTCAAACGTAGCTTAGGTGGTCCGTGCCGGGCGCTTCCGGCAGCCCTGCTCCGAAAATGCAAACGTCTGCATATAGCTCGCAGCCAGAAAGAGCTAGCCTGGAAAGCTGCTGCTCAGCCTCATCTGCCCATGGCACTGCTCGCACAGAGGCACAGAGACTGGGGCTGCTTGCTTGTCTTGCCCCCTCAAACTTCAAACGTAGCTTAGGTGGTCCGTGCCAGGCGCCTCCGGCAGCCCTGCTCCGAAAATGCGAACGTCTGCAGGTAGCTCGCAGGCAGAAAGAGCTAGCCTGGAAAGCTGTTGCTCAGCCTCATCTGCCCATGGCACTGCTCGCACAGAGGTACAGAGATTGGGGCTGCTTGCTTGTCTTGTCCCCTCAAACTTCAAACGTAGCTTAGGTGGTCCGTGCCGGGCGCCTCCGGCAGCCCTGCTCCAAAAATACAAACGTCTGCAGATAGCTCGCAGGCAGAAAGAGCTAGCCTGGAAAGCTGTTGCTCAGCCTCATCTGCCCATGGCACTGCTCGCACAGAGGCACAGAGACTGGGGCTGCTTGCTTGTCTTGTCCCCTCAAACTTCAAACGTAGCTTAGGTGGTCCGTGCCGGGCGCATCCGGCAGCCCTGCTCCGAAAATGCGAACGTCTGCAGATAGCTCGCAGGCAGAAAGAGCTAGCCTGGAAAGCTGTTGCTCAGCCTCATCTGCCCATGGCACTGCTCGCACAGAGGCACAGAGACTGGGGCTGCTTGCTTGTCTTGTCCCCTCAAACTTCAAACGTAGCTTAGGTGGTCCGTGCCGGGCGCATCCGGCAGCCCTGCTCCAAAAATGCGAACGTCTGCAGATAGCTCGCGGCAGAAAGAGCTAGCCTGGAAAGCTGTTGCTCAGCCTCATCTGCCCATGGCACTGCTCGCACAGAGGCACAGAGACTGGGGCTGCTTGCTTGTCTTGTCCCCTCAAACTTCATATGTAGCTTAGGTGGTCCGTGCCGGGCGCCTCCGGCAGCCCTGCTCCGAAAATGCGAACGTCTGCAGATAGCTCGCAGGCAGAAAGAGCTAGCCTGGAAAGCTGTTGCTCAGCCTCATCTGCCCATGGCACTGCTCGCACAGAGGCACAGAGACTGGGGCTGCTTGCTTGTCTTGTCCCCTCAAACTTCAGATGTAGCTTAGGTGGTCTGTGCCGGGCGCCTCCGGCAGCCCTGCTCCAAAAATGCGAACGTCTGCAGATAGCTCGCAGGCAGAAAGAGCTAGCCTGGAAAGCTGTTGCTCAGCCTCATCTGCCCATGGCACTGCTCGCACAGAGGCACAGATACTGGGGCTGCTTGCTTGTCTTGTCCCCTCAAACTTCAAACGTAGCTTAGGTGGTCCGTGCCAGGCGCCTCCGGCAGCCCTGCTTCGAAAATGCAAACGTCTGCAGATAGCTCGCAGGCAGAAAGATCTAGCCTGGAAAGCTGTTGCTCAGCCTCATCTGCCCATGGCACTGCTCGCACAGAGGCACAGAGACTGGGGCTGCTTGCTTGTCTTGTCCCCTCAAACTTCAAACGTAGCTTAGGTGGTCCGTGCCGGTCGCATCCGGCAGCCCTGCTCCGAAAATGCGAACGTCTGCAGATAGCTCGCAGGCAGAAAGAGCTAGCCTGGAAAGCTGTTGCTCAGCCTCATCTGCCCATGGCACTGCTCGCACAGAGGCACAGAGACTGGGGCTGCTTGCTTGTCTTGTCCCCTCAAACTTCAAACGTAGCTTAGGTGGTCCGTGCTGGGCGCATCCGGCAGCCCTGCTCCAAAAATGCGAACGTCTGCAGATAGCTCGCAGGCAGAAAGAGCTAGCCTGGAAAGCTGTTGCTCAGCCTCATCTGCCCATGGCACTGCTCGCACAGAGGCACAGAGACTGGGGCTGCTTGCTTGTCTTGTCCCCTTAAACTTCAAACGTAGCTTAGGTGGTCCGTGCCGGGCGCTTCCGGCAGCCCTGCTCCGAAAATGCGAACGTCTGCAGGTAGCTCGCAGGCAGAAAGAGCTAGCCTGGAAAGCTGCTGCTCAGCCTCATCTGCCCATGGCACTGCTCGCACAGAGGCACAGAGACTGGGGCTGCTTGCTTGTCTTGCCCCCTCAAACTTCAAACGTAGCTTAGGTGGTCCGTGCCAGGCGCATCCGGCAGCCCTGCTCCGAAAATGCGAACGTCTGCAGGTAGCTCGCAGGCAGAAAGAGCTAGCCTGGAAAGCTGTTGCTCAGCCTCATCTGCCCATGGCACTGCTCGCACAGAGGCACAGAGACTGGGGCTGCTTGCTTGTCTTGCCCCCTCAAACTTCAAATGTACCTTAGGTGGTCCGTGCCGGGCGCCTCCGGCATCCCTGCTCCAAAAATGCGAACGTCTGCAGATAGCTCGCAGGCAGAAAGAGCTAGCCTGGAAAGCTGTTGCTCAGCCTCATCTGCCCATGGCACTGCTCGCACAGAGGCACAGAGACTGGGGCTGCTTGCTTGTCTTGTCCCCTCAAACTTCAAACGTAGCTTAGGTGGTCCGTGCCGGGCGCATCCGGCAGCCCTGCTCCGAAAATGCGAACGTCTGCAGATAGCTCGCAGGCAGAAAGAGCTAGCCTGGAAAGCTGTTGCTCAGCCTCATCTGCCCATGGCACTGCTCGCACAGAGGCACAGAGACTGGGGCTGCTTGCTTGTCTTGTCCCCTCAAACTTCAAATGTAGCTTAGGTGGTCCGTGCCGGGCGCATCCGGCAGCCCTGCTCCAAAAATGCGAACGTCTGCAGATAGCTCGCAGGCAGAAAGAGCTAGCCTGGAAAGCTGTTGCTCAGCCTCATCTGCCCATGGCACTGCTCGCACAGAGGCACAGAGACTGGGGCTGCTTGCTTGTCTTGTCCCCTCAAACTTCAAACGTAGCTTAGGTGGTCCGTGCCAGGCGCCTCCAGCAGCCCTGCTCCGAAAATGCAAACGTCTGCAGATAGCTCGCAGGCAGAAAGAGCTAGCCTGGAAAGCTGTTGCTCAGCCTCATCTGCCCATGGCACTGCTCGCACAGAGGCACAGAGACTGGGGCTGCTTGCTTGTCTTGTCCCCTCAAACTTCAAACGTAGCTTAGGTGGTCCGTGCCGGGCGCATCCGGCAGCCCTGCTCCGAAAATGCGAACGTCTGCAGATAGCTCGCAGGCAGAAAGAGCTAGCCTGGAAAGCTGTTGCTCAGCCTCATCTGCCCATGGCACTGCTCGCACAGAGGCACAGAGACTGGGGCTGCTTGCTTGTCTTGTCCCCTCAAACTTCAAACGTACCTTAGGTGGTCCGTGCCGGGCGCATCCGGCAGCCCTGCTCCAAAAATGCGAACGTCTGCAGGTAGCTCGCAGGCAGAAAGAGCTAGCCTGGAAAGCTGTTGCTCAGCCTCATCTGCCCATGGCACTGCTCGCACAGAGGCACAGAGACTGGGGCTGCTTGCTTGTCTTGTCCCCTTAAACTTCAAACGTAGCTTAGGTGGTCCGTGCCGGGCGCTTCCGGCAGCCCTGCTCCGAAAATGCAAACGTCTGCATATAGCTCGCAGCCAGAAAGAGCTAGCCTGGAAAGCTGCTGCTCAGCCTCATCTGCCCATGGCACTGCTCGCACAGAGGCACAGAGACTGGGGCTGCTTGCTTGTCTTGCTCCCTCAAACTTCAAACGTAGCTTAGGTGGTCCGTGCCGGGCGCCTCCGGCAGCCCTGCTCCGAAAATGCGAACGTCTGCAGATAGCTCGCAGGCAGAAAGAGCTAGCCTGGAAAGCTGTTGCTCAGCCTCATCTGCCCATGGCACTGCTCGCACAGAGGCACAGAGACTGGGGCTGCTTGCTTGTCTTGTCCCCTCAAACTTCAAACGTAGCTTAGGTGGTCCGTGCCAGGCGCATCCGGCAGCCCTGCTCCGAAAATGCGAACGTCTGCAGATAGCTCGCAGGCAGAAAGAGCTAGCCTGGAAAGCTGTTGCTCAGCCTCATCTGCCCATGGCACTGCTCGCACAGAGGCACAGAGACTGGGGCTGCTTGCTTGTCTTGTCCCCTCAAACTTCAAACGTAGCTTAGGTGGTCCGTGCCGGTCGCATCCGGCAGCCCTGCTCCGAAAATGCGAACGTCTGCAGATAGCTCGCAGGCAGAAAGAGCTAGCCTGGAAAGCTGTTGCTCAGCCTCATCTGCCCATGGCACTGCTCGCACAGAGGCACAGAGACTGGGGCTGCTTGCTTGTCTTGTCCCCTCAAACTTCAAACGTAGCTTAGGTGGTCCGTGCCGGGCGCTTACGGCAGCCCTGCTCCGAAAATGCAAACGTCTGCATATAGCTCGCAGGCAGAAAGAGCTAGCCTGGAAAGCTGCTGCTCAGCCTCATCTGCCCATGGCACTGCTCGCACAGAGGCACAGAGACTGGGGCTGCTTGCTTGTCTTGCCCCCTCAAACTTCAAACGTAGCTTAGGTGGTCCGTGCCAGGCGCCTCCGGCAGCCCTGCTCCGAAAATGCGAACGTCTGCAGGTAGCTCGCAGGCAGAAAGAGCTAGCCTGGAAAGCTGTTGCTCAGCCTCATCTGCCCATGGCACTGCTCGCACAGAGGTACAGAGATTGGGGCTGCTTGCTTGTCTTGTCCCCTCAAACTTCAAACGTAGCTTAGGTGGTCCGTGCCGGGCGCCTCCGGCAGCCCTGCTCCAAAAATACAAACGTCTGCAGATAGCTCGCAGGCAGAAAGAGCTAGCCTGGAAAGCTGTTGCTCAGCCTCATCTGCCCATGGCACTGCTCGCACAGAGGCACAGAGACTGGGGCTGCTTGCTTGTCTTGTCCCCTCAAACTTCAAACGTAGCTTAGGTGGTCCGTGCCGGGCGCATCCGGCAGCCCTGCTCCGAAAATGCGAACGTCTGCAGATAGCTCGCAGGCAGAAAGAGCTAGCCTGGAAAGCTGTTGCTCAGCCTCATCTGCCCATGGCACTGCTCGCACAGAGGCACAGAGACTGGGGCTGCTTGCTTGTCTTGTCCCCTCAAACTTCAAACGTAGCTTAGGTGGTCCGTGCCGGGCGCATCCGGCAGCCCTGCTCCGAAAATGCGAACGTCTGCAGATAGCTCGCAGGCAGAAAGAGCTAGCCTGGAAAGCTGTTGCTCAGCCTCATCTGCCCATGGCACTGCTCGCACAGAGGCACAGAGACTGGGGCTGCTTGCTTGTCTTGCCCCCTCAAACTTCAAACGTAGCTTAGGTGGTCCGTGCCAGGCGCCTCCGGCAGCCCTGCTCCGAAAATGCGAACGTCTGCAGGTAGCTCGCAGGCAGAAAGAGCTAGCCTGGAAAGCTGTTGCTCAGCCTCATCTGCCCATGGCACTGCTCGCACAGAGGTACAGAGATTGGGGCTGCTTGCTTGTCTTGTCCCCTCAAACTTCAAACGTAGCTTAGGTGGTCCGTGCCGGGCGCCTCCGGCAGCCCTGCTCCAAAAATACAAACGTCTGCAGATAGCTCGCAGGCAGAAAGAGCTAGCCTGGAAAGCTGTTGCTCAGCCTCATCTGCCCATGGCACTGCTCGCACAGAGGCACAGAGACTGGGGCTGCTTGCTTGTCTTGTCCCCTCAAACTTCAAACGTAGCTTAGGTGGTCCGTGCCGGGCGCATCCGGCAGCCCTGCTCCGAAAATGCGAACGTCTGCAGATAGCTCGCAGGCAGAAAGAGCTAGCCTGGAAAGCTGTTGCTCAGCCTCATCTGCCCATGGCACTGCTCGCACAGAGGCACAGAGACTGGGGCTGCTTGCTTGTCTTGTCCCCTCAAACTTCAAACGTAGCTTAGGTGGTCCGTGCCGGGCGCATCCGGCAGCCCTGCTCCGAAAATGCGAACGTCTGCAGATAGCTCGCAGGCAGAAAGAGCTAGCCTGGAAAGCTGTTGCTCAGCCTCATCTGCCCATGGCACTGCTCGCACAGAGGCACAGAGACTGGGGCTGCTTGCTTGTCTTGTCCCCTTAAACTTCAAACGTAGCTTAGGTGGTCCGTGCTGAGCGCCTCCGGCAGCCCTGCTCCGAAAATGCGAACGTCTGCAGATAGCTCGCAGGCAGAAAGAGCTAGCCTGGAAAGCTGTTGCTCAGCCTCATCTGCCCATGGCACTGCTCGCACAGAGGCACAGAGACTGGGGCTGCTTGCTTGTCTTGTCCCCTCAAACTTCAAACGTAGCTTAGGTGGTCCGTGCCGGGCGCATCCGGCAGCCCTGCTCCGAAAATGCGAACGTCTGCAGATAGCTCGCAGGCAGAAAGAGCTAGCCTGGAAAGCTGTTGCTCAGCCTCATCTGCCCATGGCACTGCTCGCACAGAGGCACAGAGACTGGGGCTGCTTGCTTGTCTTGTCCCCTCAAACTTCAAACGTAGCTTAGGTGGTCCGTTCCGGGCGCATCCGGCAGCCCTGCTCCGAAAATGCAAACGTCTGCATATAGCTCGCAGCCAGAAAGAGCTAGCCTGGAAAGCTGCTGCTCAGCCTCATCTGCCCATGGCACTGCTCGCACAGAGGCACAGAGACTGGGGCTGCTTGCTTGTCTTGCTCCCTCAAACTTCAAACGTAGCTTAGGTGGTCCGTGCTGAGCGCCTCCGGCAGCCCTGCTCCGAAAATGCAAACGTCTGCAGATAGCTCGCAGGCAGAAAGAGCTAGCCTGGAAAGCTGTTGCTCAGCCTCATCTGCCCATGGCACTGCTCGCACAGAGGCACAGAGACTGGGGCTGCTTGCTTGTCTTGTCCCCTCAAACTTCAAACGTAGCTTAGGTGGTCCGTGCCGGGCGCCTCGGCAGCCCTGCTCCGAAAATGCAAACGTCTGCAGATAGCTCGCAGGCAGAAAGAGCTAGCCTGGAAAGCTGTTGCTCAGCCTCATCTGCCCATGGCACTGCTCGCACAGAGGCACAGAGACTGGGGCTGCTTGCTTGTCTTGTCCCCTCAAACTTCAAACGTAGCTTAGGTGGTCCGTGCCGGGCGCATCCGGCAGCCCTGCTCCAAAAATGCGAACGTCTGCAGATAGCTCGCAGGCAGAAAGAGCTAGCCTGGAAAGCTGTTGCTCAGCCTCATCTGCCCATGGCACTGCTCGCACAGAGGCACAGATACTGGGGCTGCTTGCTTGTCTTGTCCCCTTAAACTTCAAACGTAGCTTAGGTGGTCCGTGCCGGGCGCTTCCGGCAGCCCTGCTCCGAAAATGCAAACGTCTGCATATAGCTCGCAGCCAGAAAGAGCTAGCCTGGAAAGCTGTTGCTCAGCCTCATCTGCCCATGGCACTGCTCGCACAGAGGCACAGAGACTGGGGCTGCTTGCTTGTCTTGCTCCCTCAAACTTCAAACGTAGCTTAGGTGGTCCGTGCTGAGAGCCTCCGGCAGCCCTGCTCCGAAAATGCAAACGTCTGCAGATAGCTCGCAGGCAGAAAGAGCTAGCCTGGAAAGCTGTTGCTCAGCCTCATCTGCCCATGGCACTGCTCGCACAGAGGCACAGAGACTGGGGCTGCTTGCTTGTCTTGTCCCCTCAAACTTCAAACGTATCTTAGGTGGTCCGTGCCGGGCGCCTCCGGCAGCCCTGCTCCGAAAATCCAAACGTCTGCAGATAGCTCGCAGGCAGAAAGAGCTAGCCTGGAAAGCTGTTGCTCAGCCTCATCTGCCCATGGCACTGCTCGCACAGAGGCACAGAGACTGGGGCTGCTTGCTTGTCTTGTCCCCTCAAACTTCAAACGTAGCTTAGGTGGTCCGTGCCGGGCGCATCCGGCAGCCCTGCTCCGAAAATGCGAACGTCTGCAGATAGCTCGCAGGCAGAAAGAGCTAGCCTGGAAAGCTGTTGCTCAGCCTCATCTGCCCATGGCACTGCTCGCACAGAGGCACAGAGACTGGGGCTGCTTGCTTGTCTTGCCCCCTCAAACTTCAAACGTAGCTTAGGTGGTCTGTGCCGGGCGCATCCGGCAGCCCTGCTCCGAAAATGCAAACGTCTGCAGGTAGCTCGCAGGCAGAAAGAGCTAGCCTGGAAAGCTGTTGCTCAGCCTCATCTGCCCATGGCACTGCTCGCACAGAGGCACAGAGACTGGGGCTGCTTGCTTGTCTTGCCCCCTCAAACTTCAAACGTAGCTTAGGTGGTCTGTGCCGGGCGCCTCCGGCATCCCTGCTCCAAAAATGCAAACGTCTGCAGATAGCTCGCAGGCAGAAAGAGCTAGCCTGGAAAGCTGTTGCTCAGCCTCATCTGCCCATGGCACTGCTCGCACAGAGGCACAGAGACTGGGGCTGCTTGCTTGTCTTGTCCCCTCAAACTTCAAACGTAGCTTAGGTGGTCTGTGCCGGATGCCTCCGGCAGCCCTGCTCCGAAAAACCAAACGTCTGCAGATAGCTCGCAGGCAGAAAGAGCTAGCCTGGAAAGCTGTTGCTCAGCCTCATCTGCCCATGGCACTGCTCGCACAGAGGCACAGAGACTGGGGCTGCTTGCTTGTCTTGTCCCCTCAAACTTCAAACGTAGCTTAGGTGGTCCGTGCCAGGCGCCTCCGGCAGCCCTGCTCCGAAAATGCGAACGTCTGCAGATAGCTCGCAGGCAGAAAGAGCTAGCCTGGAAAGCTGTTGCTCAGCCTCATCTGCCCATGGCACTGCTCGCACAGAGGCACAGAGACTGGGGCTGCTTGCTTGTCTTGTCCCCTCAAACTTCAAACGTAGCTTAGGTGGTCCGTGCCGGGCGCATCCGGCAGCCCTGCTCCGAAAATGCGAACGTCTGCAGATAGCTCGCAGGCAGAAAGAGCTAGCCTGGAAAGCTGTTGCTCAGCCTCATCTGCCCATGGCACTGCTCGCACAGAGGCACAGAGACTGGGGCTGCTTGCTTGTCTTGTCCCCTCAAACTTCAAACGTAGCTTAGGTGGTCCGTGCCGGGCGCATCCGGCAGCCCTGCTCCAAAAATGCGAACGTCTGCAGATAGCTCGCGGCAGAAAGAGCTAGCCTGGAAAGCTGTTGCTCAGCCTCATCTGCCCATGGCACTGCTCGCACAGAGGCACAGAGACTGGGGCTGCTTGCTTGTCTTGTCCCCTCAAACTTCAAATGTAGCTTAGGTGGTCCGTGCCGGGCGCCTCCGGCAGCCCTGCTCCGAAAATGCGAACGTCTGCAGATAGCTCGCAGGCAGAAAGAGCTAGCCTGGAAAGCTGTTGCTCAGCCTCATCTGCCCATGGCACTGCTCGCACAGAGGCACAGAGACTGGGGCTGCTTGCTTGTCTTGTCCCCTCAAACTTCAAACGTAGCTTAGGTGGTCCGTGCCAGGCGCCTCCGGCAGCCCTGCTCCGAAAATGCAAACGTCTGCAGATAGCTCGCAGGCAGAAAGAGCTAGCCTGGAAAGCTGTTGCTCAGCCTCATCTGCCCATGGCACTGCTCGCACAGAGGCACAGAGACTGGGGCTGCTTGCTTGTCTTGTCCCCTCAAACTTCAAACGTAGCTTAGGTGGTCTGTACCGGGCGCATCCGGCAGCCCTGCTCCGAAAATGCGAACGTCTGCAGATAGCTCGCAGGCAGAAAGAGCTAGCCTGGAAAGCTGTTGCTCAGCCTCATCTGCCCATGGCACTGCTCGCACAGAGGCACAGAGACTGGGGCTGCTTGCTTGTCTTGTCCCCTCAAACTTCAAACGTAGCTTAGGTGGTCCGTGCCGGGCGCATCCGGCAGCCCTGCTCCAAAAATGCGAACGTCTGCAGGTAGCTCGCAGGCAGAAAGAGCTAGCCTGGAAAGCTGTTGCTCAGCCTCATCTGCCCATGGCACTGCTCGCACAGAGGCACAGAGACTGGGGCTGCTTGCTTGTCTTGCCCCCTCAAACTTCAAATGTAGCTTAGGTGGTCCGTGCCGGGCGCCTCCGGCATCCCTGCTCCAAAAATGCGAACGTCTGCAGATAGCTCGCAGGCAGAAAGAGCTAGCCTGGAAAGCTGTTGCTCAGCCTCATCTGCCCATGGCACTGCTCGCACAGAGGCACAGAGACTGGGGCTGCTTGCTTGTCTTGCTCCCTCAAACTTCAAACGTAGCTTAGGTGGTCCGTGCTGAGCGCCTCCGGCAGCCCTGCTCCGAAAATGCAAACGTCTGCAGATAGCTCGCAGGCAGAAAGAGCTAGCCTGGAAAGCTGTTGCTCAGCCTCATCTGCCCATGGCACTGCTCGCACAGAGGCACAGAGACTGGGGCTGCTTGCTTGTCTTGTCCCCTCAAACTTCAAACGTAGCTTAGGTGGTCCGTGCCGGGCGCATCCGGCAGCCCTGCTCCGAAAATGCGAACGTCTGCAGATAGCTCGCAGGCAGAAAGAGCTAGCCTGGAAAGCTGTTGCTCAGCCTCATCTGCCCATGGCACTGCTCGCACAGAGGCACAGAGACTGGGGCTGCTTGCTTGTCTTGTCCCCTTAAACTTCAAACGTAGCTTAGGTGGTCCGTGCTGAGCGCCTCCGGCAGCCCTGCTCCGAAAATGCGAACGTCTGCAGATAGCTCGCAGGCAGAAAGAGCTAGCCTGGAAAGCTGTTGCTCAGCCTCATCTGCCCATGGCACTGCTCGCACAGAGGCACAGAGACTGGGGCTGCTTGCTTGTCTTGTCCCCTCAAACTTCAAACGTAGCTTAGGTGGTCCGTGCCGGGCGCATCCGGCAGCCCTGCTCCGAAAATGCAAACGTCTGCAGATAGCTCGCAGGCAGAAAGAGCTAGCCTGGAAAGCTGTTGCTCAGCCTCATCTGCCCATGGCACTGCTCGCACAGAGGCACAGAGATTGGGGCTGCTTGCTTGTCTTGTCCCCTCAAACTTCAAACGTAGCTTAGGTGGTCCGTGCCAGGCGCCTCCGGCAGCCCTGCTCCGAAAATGCAAACGTCTGCAGATAGCTCGCAGGCAGAAAGAGCTAGCCTGGAAAGCTGTTGCTCAGCCTCATCTGCCCATGGCACTGCTCGCACAGAGGCACAGAGACTGGGGCTGCTTGCTTGTCTTGTCCCCTCAAACTTCAAACGTAGCTTAGGTGGTCCGTGCCGGGCGCATCCGGCAGCCCTGCTCCGAAAATGCGAACGTCTGCAGATAGCTCGCAGGCAGAAAGAGCTAGCCTGGAAAGCTGTTGCTCAGCCTCATCTGCCCATGGCACTGCTCGCACAGAGGCACAGAGACTGGGGCTGCTTGCTTGTCTTGTCCCCTCAAACTTCAAACGTAGCTTAGGTGGTCCGTGCCGGGCGCATCCGGCAGCCCTGCTCCGAAAATGCGAACGTCTGCAGGTAGCTCGCAGGCAGAAAGAGCTAGCCTGGAAAGCTGTTGCTCAGCCTCATCTGCCCATGGCACTGCTCGCACAGAGGCACAGAGACTGGGGCTGCTTGCTTGTCTTGTCCCCTTAAACTTCAAACGTAGCTTAGGTGGTCCGTGCCGGGCGCCTCCGGCAGCCCTGCTCCGAAAATGCAAACGTCTGCATATAGCTCGCAGCCAGAAAGAGCTAGCCTGGAAAGCTGCTGCTCAGCCTCATCTGCCCATGGCACTGCTCGCACAGAGGCACAGAGACTGGGGCTGCTTGCTTGTCTTGCTCCCTCAAACTTCAAACGTAGCTTAGGTGGTCCGTGCTGAGCGCCTCCGGCAGCCCTGCTCCGAAAATGCAAACGTCTGCAGATAGCTCGCAGGCAGAAAGAGCTAGCCTGGAAAGCTGTTGCTCAGCCTCATCTGCCCATGGCACTGCTCGCACAGAGGCACAGAGACTGGGGCTGCTTGCTTGTCTTGTCCCCTCAAACTTCAAACGTAGCTTAGGTGGTCCGTGCCGGGCGCCTCGGCAGCCCTGCTCCGAAAATGCAAACGTCTGCAGATAGCTCGCAGGCAGAAAGAGCTAGCCTGGAAAGCTGTTGCTCAGCCTCATCTGCCCATGGCACTGCTCGCACAGAGGCACAGAGACTGGGGCTGCTTGCTTGTCTTGTCCCCTCAAACTTCAAACGTAGCTTAGGTGGTCCGTGCCGGGCGCATCCGGCAGCCCTGCTCCAAAAATGCGAACGTCTGCAGATAGCTCGCAGGCAGAAAGAGCTAGCCTGGAAAGCTGTTGCTCAGCCTCATCTGCCCATGGCACTGCTCGCACAGAGGCACAGAGACTGGGGCTGCTTGCTTGTCTTGTCCCCTTAAACTTGAAACGTAGCTTAGGTGGTCCGTGCCGGGCGCATCCGGCAGCCCTGCTCCGAAAATGCAAACGTCTGCATATAGCTCGCAGGCAGAAAGAGCTAGCCTGGAAAGCTGTTGCTCAGCCTCATCTGCCCATGGCACTGCTCGCACAGAGGCACAGAGACTGGGGCTGCTTGCTTGTCTTGCTCCCTCAAACTTCAAACGTAGCTTAGGTGGTCCGTGCTGAGCGCCTCCGGCAGCCCTGCTCCGAAAATGCAAACGTCTGCAGATAGCTCGCAGGCAGAAAGAGCTAGCCTGGAAAGCTGTTGCTCAGCCTCATCTGCCCATGGCACTGCTCGCACAGAGGCACAGAGACTGGGGCTGCTTGCTTGTCTTGTCCCCTCAAACTTCAAACGTAGCTTAGGTGGTCCGTGCCGGGTGCCTCCGGCAGCCCTGCTCCGAAAATCCAAACGTCTGCAGATAGCTCGCAGGCAGAAAGAGCTAGCTTGGAAAGCTGTTGCTCAGCCTCATCTGCCCATGGCACTGCTCGCACAGAGGCACAGAGACTGGGGCTGCTTGCTTGTTTTGTCCCCTCAAACTTCAAACGTAGCTTAGGTGGTCCGTGCCGGGCGCATCCGGCAGCCCTGCTCCGAAAATGCGAACGTCTGCAGATAGCTCGCAGGCAGAAAGAGCTAGCCTGGAAAGCTGTTGCTCAGCCTCATCTGCCCATGGCACTGCTCGCACAGAGGCACAGAGACTGGGGCTGCTTGCTTGTCTTGCCCCCTCAAACTTCAAACGTAGCTTAGGTGGTCCGTGCCGGGCGCATCCGGCAGCCCTGCTCCGAAAATGCGAACGTCTGCAGGTAGCTCGCAGGCAGAAAGAGCTAGCCTGGAAAGCTGTTGCTCAGCCTCATCTGCCCATGGCACTGCTCGCACAGAGGCACAGAGACTGGGGCTGCTTGCTTGTCTTGCCCCCTCAAACTTCAAATGTAGCTTAGGTGGTCTGTGCCGGGCGCCTCCGGCATCCCTGCTCCAAAAATGCAAACGTCTGCAGATAGCTCGCAGGCAGAAAGAGCTAGCCTGGAAAGCTGTTGCTCAGCCTCATCTGCCCATGGCACTGCTCGCACAGAGGCACAGAGACTGGGGCTGCTTGCTTGTCTTGTCCCCTCAAACTTCAAACGTAGCTTAGGTGGTCTGTGCCGGATGCCTCCGGCAGCCCTGCTCTGAAAATGCGAACGTCTGCAGATAGCTCGCAGGCAGAAAGAGCTAGCCTGGAAAGCTGTTGCTCAGCCTCATCTGCCCATGGCACTGCTCGCACAGAGGCACAGAGACTGGGGCTGCTTGCTTGTCTTGTCCCCTCAAACGTCAAACGTAGCTTAGGTGGTCCGTGCCGGGCGCCTCCGGCAGCCCTGCTCCAAAAATGCGAACGTCTGCAGATAGCTCGCAGGCAGAAAGAGCTAGCCTGGAAAGCTGTTGCTCAGCCTCATCTGCCCATGGCACTGCTCGCACAGAGGCACAGAGACTGGGGCTGCTTGCTTGTCTTGTCCCCTCAAACTTCAAACGTAGCTTAGGTGGTCCGTGCCGGGCGCATCCGGCAGCCCTGCTCCGAAAATGCGAACGTCTGCAGATAGCTCGCAGGCAGAAAGAGCTAGCCTGGAAAGCTGTTGCTCAGCCTCATCTGCCCATGGCACTGCTCGCACAGAGGCACAGAGACTGGGGCTGCTTGCTTGTCTTGTCCCCTCAAACTTCAAACGTAGCTTAGGTGGTCCGTGCCGGGCGCATCCGGCAGCCCTGCTCCAAAAATGCGAACGTCTGCAGATAGCTCGCGGCAGAAAGAGCTAGCCTGGAAAGCTGTTGCTCAGCCTCATCTGCCCATGGCACTGCTCGCACAGAGGCACAGAGACTGGGGCTGCTTGCTTGTCTTGTCCCCTCAAACTTCAAATGTAGCTTAGGTGGTCCGTGCCGGGCGCCTCCGGCAGCCCTGCTCCGAAAATGCAAACGTCTGCAGATAGCTCGCAGGCAGAAAGAGCTAGCCTGGAAAGCTGTTGCTCAGCCTCATCTGCCCATGGCACTGCTCGCACAGAGGCACAGAGACTGGGGCTGCTTGCTTGTCTTGTCCCCTCAAACTTCAGATGTAGCTTAGGTGGTCTGTGCCGGGCGCCTCCGGCAGCCCTGCTCCAAAAATGCGAACGTCTGCAGATAGCTCGCAGGCAGAAAGAGCTAGCCTGGAAAGCTGTTGCTCAGCCTCATCTGCCCATGGCACTGCTCGCACAGAGGCACAGAGACTGGGGCTGCTTGCTTGTCTTGTCCCCTCAAACTTCAAACGTAGCTTAGGTGGTCCGTGCCAGGCGCCTCCGGCAGCCCTGCTTCGAAAATGCAAACGTCTGCAGATAGCTCGCAGGCAGAAAGAGCTAGCCTGGAAAGCTGTTGCTCAGCCTCATCTGCCCATGGCACTGCTCGCACAGAGGCACAGAGACTGGGGCTGCTTGCTTGTCTTGTCCCCTCAAACTTCAAACGTAGCTTAGGTGGTCCGTGCCGGTCGCATCCGGCAGCCCTGCTCCGAAAATGCGAACGTCTGCAGATAGCTCGCAGGCAGAAAGAGCTAGCCTGGAAAGCTGTTGCTCAGCCTCATCTGCCCATGGCACTGCTCGCACAGAGGCACAGAGACTGGGGCTGCTTGCTTGTCTTGTCCCCTCAAACTTCAAACGTAGCTTAGGTGGTCCGTGCTGGGCGCATCCGGCAGCCCTGCTCCAAAAATGCGAACGTCTGCAGATAGCTCGCAGGCAGAAAGAGCTAGCCTGGAAAGCTGTTGCTCAGCCTCATCTGCCCATGGCACTGCTCGCACAGAGGCACAGAGACTGGGGCTGCTTGCTTGTCTTGTCCCCTTAAACTTCAAACGTAGCTTAGGTGGTCCGTGCCGGGCGCTTCCGGCAGCCCTGCTCCGAAAATGCGAACGTCTGCAGGTAGCTCGCAGGCAGAAAGAGCTAGCCTGGAAAGCTGCTGCTCAGCCTCATCTGCCCATGGCACTGCTCGCACAGAGGCACAGAGACTGGGGCTGCTTGCTTGTCTTGCCCCCTCAAACTTCAAACGTAGCTTAGGTGGTCCGTGCCAGGCGCATCCGGCAGCCCTGCTCCGAAAATGCGAACGTCTGCAGGTAGCTCGCAGGCAGAAAGAGCTAGCCTGGAAAGCTGTTGCTCAGCCTCATCTGCCCATGGCACTGCTCGCACAGAGGCACAGAGACTGGGGCTGCTTGCTTGTCTTGCCCCCTCAAACTTCAAATGTAGCTTAGGTGGTCCGTGCCGGGCGCCTCCGGCATCCCTGCTCCAAAAATGCGAACGTCTGCAGATAGCTCGCAGGCAGAAAGAGCTAGCCTGGAAAGCTGTTGCTCAGCCTCATCTGCCCATGGCACTGCTCGCACAGAGGCACAGAGACTGGGGCTGCTTGCTTGTCTTGTCCCCTCAAACTTCAAACGTAGCTTAGGTGGTCCGTGCCGGGCGCATCCGGCAGCCCTGCTCCGAAAATGCGAACGTCTGCAGATAGCTCGCAGGCAGAAAGAGCTGGCCTGGAAAGCTGTTGCTCAGCCTCATCTGCCCATGGCACTGCTCGCACAGAGGCACAGAGACTGGGGCTGCTTGCTTGTCTTGTCCCCTCAAACTTCAAATGTAGCTTAGGTGGTCCGTGCCGGGCGCATCCGGCAGCCCTGCTCCAAAAATGCGAACGTCTGCAGGTAGCTCGCAGGCAGAAAGAGCTAGCCTGGAAAGCTGTTGCTCAGCCTCATCTGCCCATGGCACTGCTCGCACAGAGGCACAGAGACTGGGGCTGCTTGCTTGTCTTGTCCCCTCAAACTTCAAACGTAGCTTAGGTGGTCCGTGCCAGGCGCCTCCGGCAGCCCTGCTCCGAAAATGCAAACGTCTGCAGATAGCTCGCAGGCAGAAAGAGCTAGCCTGGAAAGCTGTTGCTCAGCCTCATCTGCCCATGGCACTGCTCGCACAGAGGCACAGAGACTGGGGCTGCTTGCTTGTCTTGTCCCCTCAAACTTCAAACGTAGCTTAGGTGGTCCGTGCCGGGCGCATCCGGCAGCCCTGCTCCAAAAATGCGAACGTCTGCAGATAGCTCGCAGGCAGAAAGAGCTAGCCTGGAAAGCTGTTGCTCAGCCTCATCTGCCCATGGCACTGCTCGCACAGAGGCACAGAGACTGGGGCTGCTTGCTTGTCTTGTCCCCTTAAACTTCAAACGTAGCTTAGGTGGTCCGTGCCGGGCGCTTCCGGCAGCCCTGCTCCGAAAATGCAAACGTCTGCATATAGCTCGCAGCCAGAAAGAGCTAGCCTGGAAAGCTGCTGCTCAGCCTCATCTGCCCATGGCACTGCTCGCACAGAGGCACAGAGACTGGGGCTGCTTGCTTGTCTTGCTCCCTCAAACTTCAAACGTAGCTTAGGTGGTCCGTGCCGGGCGCCTCCGGCAGCCCTGCTCCGAAAATGCGAACGTCTGCAGATAGCTCGCAGGCAGAAAGAGCTAGCCTGGAAAGCTGTTGCTCAGCCTCATCTGCCCATGGCACTGCTCGCACAGAGGCACAGAGACTGGGGCTGCTTGCTTGTCTTGTCCCCTTAAACTTCAAACGTAGCTTAGGTGGTCCGTGCCGGGCGCTTCCGGCAGCCCTGCTCCGAAAATGCAAACGTCTGCATATAGCTCGCAGCCAGAAAGAGCTAGCCTGGAAAGCTGCTGCTCAGCCTCATCTGCCCATGGCACTGCTCGCACAGAGGCACAGAGACTGGGGCTGCTTGCTTGTCTTGCTCCCTCAAACTTCAAACGTAGCTTAGGTGGTCCGTGCCGGGCGCCTCCGGCAGCCCTGCTCCGAAAATGCGAACGTCTGCAGATAGCTCGCAGGCAGAAAGAGCTAGCCTGGAAAGCTGTTGCTCAGCCTCATCTGCCCATGGCACTGATCGCACAGAGGCACAGAGACTGGGGCTGCTTGCTTGTCTTGTCCCCTCAAACTTCAAACGTAGCTTAGGTGGTCCGTGCCAGCCGCATCCGGCAGCCCTGCTCCGAAAATGCGAACGTCTGCAGATAGCTCGCAGGCAGAAAGAGCTAGCCTGGAAAGCTGTTGCTCAGCCTCATCTGCCCATGGCACTGCTCGCACAGAGGCACAGAGACTGGGGCTGCTTGCTTGTCTTGTCCCCTCAAACTTCAAACGTAGCTTAGGTGGTCCGTGCCGGTCGCATCCGGCAGCCCTGCTCCGAAAATGCGAACGTCTGCAGATAGCTCGCAGGCAGAAAGAGCTAGCCTGGAAAGCTGTTGCTCAGCCTCATCTGCCCATGGCACTGCTCGCACAGAGGCACAGAGACTGGGGCTGCTTGCTTGTCTTGTCCCCTCAAACTTCAAACGTAGCTTAGGTGGTCCGTGCCGGGCGCTTCCGGCAGCCCTGCTCCGAAAATGCAAACGTCTGCATATAGCTCGCAGGCAGAAAGAGCTAGCCTGGAAAGCTGTTGCTCAGCCTCATCTGCCCATGGCACTGCTCGCACAGAGGCACAGAGACTGGGGCTGCTTGCTTGTCTTGCCCCCTCAAACTTCAAACGTAGCTTAGGTGGTCCGTGCCAGGCGCCTCCGGCAGCCCTGCTCCGAAAATGCGAACGTCTGCAGGTAGCTCGCAGGCAGAAAGAGCTAGCCTGGAAAGCTGTTGCTCAGCCTCATCTGCCCATGGCACTGCTCGCACAGAGGCACAGAGATTGGGGCTGCTTGCTTGTCTTGTCCCCTCAAACTTCAAACGTAGCTTAGGTGGTCCGTGCCGGGCGCCTCCGGCAGCCCTGCTCCGAAAATACAAACGTCTGCAGATAGCTCGCAGGCAGAAAGAGCTAGCCTGGAAAGCTGTTGCTCAGCCTCATCTGCCCATGGCACTGCTCGCACAGAGGCACAGAGACTGGGGCTGCTTGCTTGTCTTGTCCCCTCAAACTTCAAACGTAGCTTAGGTGGTCCGTGCCGGGCGCATCCGGCAGCCCTGCTCCGAAAATGCGAACGTCTGCAGATAGCTCGCAGGCAGAAAGAGCTAGCCTGGAAAGCTGTTGCTCAGCCTCATCTGCCCATGGCACTGCTCGCACAGAGGCACAGAGACTGGGGCTGCTTGCTTGTCTTGTCCCCTCAAACTTCAAACGTAGCTTAGGTGGTCCGTGCCGGGAGCATCCGGCAGCCCTGCTCCAAAAATGCGAACGTCTGCAGGTAGCTCGCAGGCAGAAAGAGCTAGCCTG
The DNA here is from genome assembly GCF_030867145.1 of Opisthocomus hoazin. NCBI lineage: Eukaryota > Metazoa > Chordata > Aves > Opisthocomiformes > Opisthocomidae > Opisthocomus > Opisthocomus hoazin. The sequence goes on along the minus strand of NW_027448739.1, from coordinate 31,565 downwards.
GAAAGCTGTTGCTCAGCCTCATCTGCCCATGGCACTGCTCGCACAGAGGCACAGAGACTGGGGCTGCTTGCTTGTCTTGTCCCCTTAAACTTCAAACGTAGCTTAGGTGGTCCGTGCCGGGCGCTTCCGGCAGCCCTGCTCCGAAAATCCAAACGTCTGCAGATAGCTCGCAGCCACAAAGAGCTAGCCTGGAAAGCTGCTGCTCAGCCTCATCTGCCCATGGCACTGCTCGCACAGAGGCACAGAGACTGGGGCTGCTTGCTTGTCTTGTCCCCTCAAACTTCAAACGTAGCTTAGGTGGTCCGTGCCGGGCGCATCCGGCAGCCCTGCTCCGAAAATGCGAACGTCTGCAGATAGCTCGCAGGCAGAAAGAGCTAGCCTGGAAAGCTGTTGCTCAGCCTCATCTGCCCATGGCACTGCTCGCACAGAGGCACAGAGACTGGGGCTGCTTGCTTGTCTTGTCCCCTTAAACTTCAAACGTAGCTTAGGTGGTCCGTGCTGAGCGCCTCCGGCAGCCCTGCTCCGAAAATGCGAACGTCTGCAGATAGCTCGCAGGCAGAAAGAGCTAGCCTGGAAAGCTGTTGCTCAGCCTCATCTGCCCATGGCACTGCTCGCACAGAGGCACAGAGACTGGGGCTGCTTGCTTGTCTTGTCCCCTCAAACTTCAAACGTAGCTTAGGTGGTCCGTGCCGGGCGCCTCCGGCAGCCCTGCTCCGAAAATGCAAACGTCTGCAGATAGCTCGCAGGCAGAAAGAGCTAGCCTGGAAAGCTGTTGCTCAGCCTCCTCTGCCCATGGCACTGCTCGCACAGAGGCACGGAGATTGGGGCTGCTTGCTTGTCTTGTCCCCTCAAACTTCAAACGTAGCTTAGGTGGTCCATGCCAGGCGCCTCCGGCAGCCCTGCTCCGAAAATGCAAACGTCTGCAGATAGCTCGCAGGCAGAAAGAGCTAGCCTGGAAAGCTGTTGCTCAGCCTCATCTGCCCATGGCACTGCTCGCACAGAGGCACAGAGACTGGGGCTGCTTGCTTGTCTTGTCCCCTCAAACTTCAAACGTAGCTTAGGTGGTCCGTGCCGGGCGCATCCGGCAGCCCTGCTCCAAAAATGCAAACGTCTGCATATAGCTGGCAGCCAGAAAGAGCTAGCCTGGAAAGCTGCTGCTCAGCCTCATCTGCCCATGGCACTGCTCGCACAGAGGCACAGAGACTGGGGCTGCTTGCTTGTCTTGCTCCCTCAAACTTCAAACGTAGCTTAGGTGGTCCGTGCTGAGCGCCTCCGGCAGCCCTGCTCCGAAAATGCAAACGTCTGCAGATAGCTCGCAGGCAGAAAGAGCTAGCCTGGAAAGCTGTTGCTCAGCCTCATCTGCCCATGGCACTGCTCGCACAGAGGCACAGAGACTGGGGCTGCTTGCTTGTCTTGTCCCCTCAAACTTCAAACGTAGCTTAGGTGGTCCGTGCCGGGCGCCTCGGCAGCCCTGCTCCGAAAATGCAAACGTCTGCAGATAGCTCGCAGGCAGAAAGAGCTAGCCTGGAAAGCTGTTGCTCAGCCTCATCTGCCCATGGCACTGCTCGCACAGAGGCACAGAGACTGGGGCTGCTTGCTTGTCTTGTCCCCTCAAACTTCAAACGTAGCTTAGGTGGTCCGTGCCGGGCGCATCCGGCAGCCCTGCTCCAAAAATGCGAACGTCTGCAGATAGCTCGCAGGCAGAAAGAGCTAGCCTGGAAAGCTGTTGCTCAGCCTCATCTGCCCATGGCACTGCTCGCACAGAGGCACAGAGACTGGGGCTGCTTGCTTGTCTTGTCCCCTTAAACTTCAAACGTAGCTTAGGTGGTCCGTGCCGGGCGCTTCCGGCAGCCCTGCTCCGAAAATGCAAACGTCTGCATATAGCTCGCAGCCAGAAAGAGCTAGCCTGGAAAGCTGTTGCTCAGCCTCATCTGCCCATGGCACTGCTCGCACAGAGGCACAGAGACTGGGGCTGCTTGCTTGTCTTGCTCCCTCAAACTTCAAACGTAGCTTAGGTGGTCCGTGCTGAGCGCCTCCGGCAGCCCTGCTCCGAAAATGCAAACGTCTGCAGATAGCTCGCAGGCAGAAAGAGCTAGCCTGGAAAGCTGTTGCTCAGCCTCATCTGCCCATGGCACTGCTCGCACAGAGGCACAGAGACTGGGGCTGCTTGCTTGTCTTGTCCCCTCAAACTTCAAACGTATCTTAGGTGGTCCGTGCCGGGCGCCTCCGGCAGCCCTGCTCCGAAAATCCAAACGTCTGCAGATAGCTCGCAGGCAGAAAGAGCTAGCCTGGAAAGCTGTTGCTCAGCCTCATCTGCCCATGGCACTGCTCGCACAGAGGCACAGAGACTGGGGCTGCTTGCTTGTCTTGTCCCCTCAAACTTCAAACGTAGCTTAGGTGGTCCGTGCCGGGCGCATCCGGCAGCCCTGCTCCGAAAATGCGAACGTCTGCAGATAGCTCGCAGGCAGAAAGAGCTAGCCTGGAAAGCTGTTGCTCAGCCTCATCTGCCCATGGCACTGCTCGCACAGAGGCACAGAGACTGGGGCTGCTTGCTTGTCTTGCCCCCTCAAACTTCAAACGTAGCTTAGGTGGTCCGTGCCGGGCGCATCCGGCAGCCCTGCTCCGAAAATGCGAACGTCTGCAGATAGCTCGCAGGCAGAAAGAGCTAGCCTGGAAAGCTGTTGCTCAGCCTCATCTGCCCATGGCACTGCTCGCACAGAGGCACAGAGACTGGGGCTGCTTCCTTGTCTTGCCCCCTCAAACTTCAAATGTAGCTTAGGTGGTCTGTGCCGGGCGCCTCCGGCATCCCTGCTCCAAAAATGCAAACGTCTGCAGATAGCTCGCAGGCAGAAAGAGCTAGCCTGGAAAGCTGTTGCTCAGCCTCATCTGCCCATGGCACTGCTCGCACAGAGGCACAGAGACTGGGGCTGCTTGCTTGTCTTGTCCCCTCAAACTTCAAACGTAGCTTAGGTGGTCTGTGCCGGATGCCTCCGGCAGCCCTGCTCCGAAAAACCAAACGTCTGCAGATAGCTCGCAGGCAGAAAGAGCTAGCCTGGAAAGCTGTTGCTCAGCCTCATCTGCCCATGGCACTGCTCGCACAGAGGCACAGAGACTGGGGCTGCTTGCTTGTCTTGTCCCCTCAAACGTCAAACGTAGCTTAGGTGGTCCGTGCCGGGCGCCTCCGGCAGCCCTGCTCCAAAAATGCGAACGTCTGCAGATAGCTCGCAGGCAGAAAGAGCTAGCCTGGAAAGCTGTTGCTCAGCCTCATCTGCCCATGGCACTGCTCGCACAGAGGCACAGAGACTGGGGCTGCTTGCTTGTCTTGTCCCCTCAAACTTCAAACGTAGCTTAGGTGGTCCGTGCCAGGCGCCTCCGGCAGCCCTGCTCCGAAAATGCGAACGTCTGCAGATAGCTCGCAGGCAGAAAGAGCTAGCCTGGAAAGCTGTTGCTCAGCCTCATCTGCCCATGGCACTGCTCGCACAGAGGCACAGAGACTGGGGCTGCTTGCTTGTCTTGTCCCCTCAAACTTCAAACGTAGCTTAGGTGGTCCGTGCCGGGCGCATCCGGCAGCCCTGCTCCGAAAATGCGAACGTCTGCAGATAGCTCGCAGGCAGAAAGAGCTAGCCTGGAAAGCTGTTGCTCAGCCTCATCTGCCCATGGCACTGCTCGCACAGAGGCACAGAGACTGGGGCTGCTTGCTTGTCTTGTCCCCTCAAACTTCAAACGTAGCTTAGGTGGTCCGTGCCGGGCGCATCCGGCAGCCCTGCTCCAAAAATGCGAACGTCTGCAGATAGCTCGCGGCAGAAAGAGCTAGCCTGGAAAGCTGTTGCTCAGCCTCATCTGCCCATGGCACTGCTCGCACAGAGGCACAGAGACTGGGGCTGCTTGCTTGTCTTGTCCCCTCAAACTTCAAATGTAGCTTAGGTGGTCCGTGCCGGGCGCCTCCGGCAGCCCTGCTCCGAAAATGCGAACGTCTGCAGATAGCTCGCAGGCAGAAAGAGCTAGCCTGGAAAGCTGTTGCTCAGCCTCATCTGCCCATGGCACTGCTCGCACAGAGGCACAGAGACTGGGGCTGCTTGCTTGTCTTGTCCCCTCAAACTTCAGATGTAGCTTAGGTGGTCTGTGCCGGGCGCCTCCGGCAGCCCTGCTCCAAAAATGCGAACGTCTGCAGATAGCTCGCAGGCAGAAAGAGCTAGCCTGGAAAGCTGTTGCTCAGCCTCATCTGCCCATGGCACTGCTCGCACAGAGGCACAGATACTGGGGCTGCTTGCTTGTCTTGTCCCCTCAAACTTCAAACGTAGCTTAGGTGGTCCGTGCCAGGCGCCTCCGGCAGCCCTGCTCCGAAAATGCAAACGTCTGCAGATAGCTCGCAGGCAGAAAGAGCTAGCCTGGAAAGCTGTTGCTCAGCCTCATCTGCCCATGGCACTGCTCGCACAGAGGCACAGAGACTGGGGCTGCTTGCTTGTCTTGTCCCCTCAAACTTCAAACGTAGCTTAGGTGGTCCGTGCCGGTCGCATCCGGCAGCCCTGCTCCGAAAATGCGAACGTCTGCAGATAGCTCGCAGGCAGAAAGAGCTAGCCTGGAAAGCTGTTGCTCAGCCTCATCTGCCCATGGCACTGCTCGCACAGAGGCACAGAGACTGGGGCTGCTTGCTTGTCTTGTCCCCTCAAACTTCAAACGTAGCTTAGGTGGTCCGTGCTGGGCGCATCCGGCAGCCCTGCTCCACAAATGCGAACGTCTGCAGATAGCTCGCAGGCAGAAAGAGCTAGCCTGGAAAGCTGTTGCTCAGCCTCATCTGCCCATGGCACTGCTCGCACAGAGGCACAGAGACTGGGGCTGCTTGCTTGTCTTGTCCCCTTAAACTTCAAACGTAGCTTAGGTGGTCCGTGCCGGGCGCTTCCGGCATCCCTGCTCCGAAAATGCAAACGTCTGCAGATAGCTCGCAGGCAGAAAGAGCTAGCCTGGAAAGCTGTTGCTCAGCCTCATCTGCCCATGGCACTGCTCGCACAGAGGCACAGAGACTGGGGCTGCTTGCTTGTCTTGTCCCCTCAAACTTCAAACGTAGCTTAGGTGGTCCGTGCCGGGCGCATCCGGCAGCCCTGCTCCGAAAATGCGAACGTCTGCAGATAGCTCGCAGGCAGAAAGAGCTAGCCTGGAAAGCTGTTGCTCAGCCTCATCTGCCCATGGCACTGCTCGCACAGAGGCACAGAGACTGGGGCTGCTTGCTTGTCTTGTCCCCTCAAACTTCAAATGTAGCTTAGGTGGTCCGTGCCGGGCGCATCCGGCAGCCCTGCTCCAAAAATGCGAACGTCTGCAGGTAGCTCGCAGGCAGAAAGAGCTAGCCTGGAAAGCTGTTGCTCAGCCTCATCTGCCCATGGCACTGCTCGCACAGAGGCACAGAGACTGGGGCTGCTTGCTTGTTTTGTCCCCTTAAACTTCAAATGTAGCTTAGGTGGTCCGTGCTGAGCGCCTCCGGCAGCCCTGCTCCGAAAATGCGAACGTCTGCAGATAGCTCGCAGGCAGAAAGAGCTAGCCTGGAAAGCTGTTGCTCAGCCTCATCTGCCCATGGCACTGCTCGCACAGAGGCACAGAGACTGGGGCTGCTTGCTTGTCTTGCCCCCTCAAACTTCAAATGTAGCTTAGGTGGTCCGTGCCGGTCGCATCCGGCAGCCCTGCTCCGAAAATGCGAACGTCTGCAGATAGCTCGCAGGCAGAAAGAGCTAGCCTGGAAAGCTGTTGCTCAGCCTCATCTGCCCATGGCACTGCTCGCACAGAGGCACAGAGACTGGGGCTGCTTGCTTGTCTTGTCCCCTCAAACTTCAAACGTAGCTTAGGTGGTCCGTGCCGGTCGCATCCGGCAGCCCTGCTCCGAAAATGCGAACGTCTGCAGATAGCTCGCAGGCAGAAAGAGCTAGCCTGGAAAGCTGTTGCTCAGCCTCATCTGCCCATGGCACTGCTCGCACAGAGGCACAGAGACTGGGGCTGCTTGCTTGTCTTGTCCCCTTAAACTTCAAACGTAGCTTAGGTGGTCCGTGCCGGGCGCTTCCGGCAGCCCTGCTCCGAAAATGCAAACGTCTGCATATAGCTCGCAGGCAGAAAGAGCTAGCCTGGAAAGCTGCTGCTCAGCCTCATCTGCCCATGGCACTGCTCGCACAGAGGCACAGAGACTGGGGCTGCTTGCTTGTCTTGCCCCCTCAAACTTCAAACGTAGCTTAGGTGGTCCGTGCCAGGCGCCTCCGGCAGCCCTGCTCCGAAAATGCGAACGTCTGCAGGTAGCTCGCAGGCAGAAAGAGCTAGCCTGGAAAGCTGTTGCTCAGCCTCATCTGCCCATGGCACTGCTCGCACAGAGGCACAGAGACTGGGGCTGCTTGCTTGTCTTGCCCCCTCAAACTTCAAATGTAGCTTAGGTGGTCCGTGCCGGGCGCATCCGGCAGCCCTGCTCCAAAAATGCGAACGTCTGCAGATAGCTCGCAGGCAGAAAGAGCTAGCCTGGAAAGCTGTTGCTCAGCCTCATCTGCCCATGGCACTGCTCGCACAGAGGCACAGAGACTGGGGCTGCTTGCTTGTCTTGTCCCCTCAAACTTCAAACGTAGCTTAGGTGGTCCGTGCCGGGCGCATCCGGCAGCCCTGCTCCGAAAATGCGAACGTCTGCAGATAGCTCGCAGGCAGAAAGAGCTAGCCTGGAAAGCTGTTGCTCAGCCTCATCTGCCCATGGCACTGCTCGCACAGAGGCACAGAGACTGGGGCTGCTTGCTTGTCTTGTCCCCTCAAACTTCAAATGTAGCTTAGGTGGTCCGTGCCGGGCGCATCCGGCAGCCCTGCTCCGAAAATGCGAACGTCTGCAGGTAGCTCGCAGGCAGAAAGAGCTAGCCTGGAAAGCTGTTGCTCAGCCTCATCTGCCCATGGCACTGCTCGCACAGAGGCACAGAGACTGGGGCTGCTTGCTTGTCTTGTCCCCTCAAACTTCAAACGTAGCTTAGGTGGTCCGTGCCAGGCGCCTCCGGCAGCCCTGCTCCGAAAATGCAAACGTCTGCAGATAGCTCGCAGGCAGAAAGAGCTAGCCTGGAAAGCTGTTGCTCAGCCTCATCTGCCCATGGCACTGCTCGCACAGAGGCACAGAGACTGGGGCTGCTTGCTTGTCTTGTCCCCTCAAACTTCAAACGTAGCTTAGGTGGTCCGTGCCGGGCGCATCCGGCAGCCCTGCTCCGAAAATGCGAACGTCTGCAGATAGCTCGCAGGCAGAAAGAGCTAGCCTGGAAAGCTGTTGCTCAGCCTCATCTGCCCATGGCACTGCTCGCACAGAGGCACAGAGACTGGGGCTGCTTGCTTGTCTTGTCCCCTCAAACTTCAAATGTAGCTTAGGTGGTCCGTGCCGGGCGCATCCGGCAGCCCTGCTCCAAAAATGCGAACGTCTGCAGGTAGCTCGCAGGCAGAAAGAGCTAGCCTGGAAAGCTGTTGCTCAGCCTCATCTGCCCATGGCACTGCTCGCACAGAGGCACAGAGACTGGGGCTGCTTGCTTGTCTTGCCCCCTTAAACTTCAAACGTAGCTTAGGTGGTCCGTGCCGGGCGCTTCCGGCAGCCCTGCTCCGAAAATCCAAACGTCTGCAGATAGCTCGCAGGCAGAAAGAGCTAGCCTGGAAAGCTGCTGCTCAGCCTCATCTGCCCATGGCACTGCTCGCACAGAGGCACAGAGACTGGGGCTGCTTGCTTGTCTTGCTCCCTCAAACTTCAAACGTAGCTTAGGTGGTCCGTGCTGAGCGCCTCCGGCAGCCCTGCTCCGAAAATGCAAACGTCTGCAGATAGCTCACAGGCAGAAAGAGCTAGCCTGGAAAGCTGTTGCTCAGCCTCATCTGCCCATGGCACTGCTCGCACAGAGGCACAGAGACTGGGGCTGCTTGCTTGTCTTGTCCCCTCAAACTTCAAACGTAGCTTAGGTGGTCCGTGCCGGGCGCCTCCGGCAGCCCTGCTCCGAAAATGCAAACGTCTGCAGATAGCTCGCAGGCAGAAAGAGCTAGCCTGGAAAGCTGTTGCTCAGCCTCATCTGCCCATGGCACTGCTCGCACAGAGGCACAGAGACTGGGGCTGCTTGCTTGTCTTGTCCCCTCAAACTTCAAACGTAGCTTAGGTGGTCCGTGCCGGGCGCATCCGGCAGCCCTGCTCCAAAAATGCGAACGTCTGCAGGTAGCTCGCAGGCAGAAAGAGCTAGCCTGGAAAGCTGTTGCTCAGCCTCATCTGCCCATGGCACTGCTCGCACAGAGGCACAGAGACTGGGGCTGCTTGCTTGTCTTGCCCCCTCAAACTTCAAATGTAGCTTAGGTGGTCTGTGCCGGGCGCCTCCGGCATCCCTGCTCCAAAAATGCAAACGTCTGCAGATAGCTCGCAGGCAGAAAGAGCTAGCCTGGAAAGCTGTTGCTCAGCCTCATCTGCCCATGGCACTGCTCGCACAGAGGCACAGAGACTGGGGCTGCTTGCTTGTCTTCCCCCTCAAACTTCAAACGTAGCTTAGGTGGTCCGTGCCGGGCGCCTCCGGCAGCCCTGCTCCGAAAATCCAAACGTCTGCAGATAGCTCGCAGGCAGAAAGAGCTAGCCTGGAAAGCTGTTGCTCAGCCTCATCTGCCCATGGCACTGCTCGCACAGAGGCACAGAGACTGGGGCTGCTTGCTTGTCTTGTCCCCTCAAACTTCAAACGTAGCTTAGGTGGTCCGTGCCGGGCGCATCCGGCAGCCCTGCTCCAAAAATGCGAACGTCTGCAGATAGCTCGCAGGCAGAAAGAGCTAGCCTGGAAAGCTGTTGCTCAGCCTCATCTGCCCATGGCACTGCTCGCACAGAGGCACAGAGACTGGGGCTGCTTGCTTGTCTTGTCCCCTTAAACTTCAAACGTAGCTTAGGTGGTCCGTGCCGGGCGCTTCCGGCAGCCCTGCTCCGAAAATGCAAACGTCTGCATATAGCTCGCAGCCAGAAAGAGCTAGCCTGGAAAGCTGTTGCTCAGCCTCATCTGCCCATGGCACTGCTCGCACAGAGGCACAGAGACTGGGGCTGCTTGCTTGTCTTGCTCCCTCAAACTTCAAACGTAGCTTAGGTGGTCCGTGCTGAGCGCCTCCGGCAGCCCTGCTCCGAAAATGCAAACGTCTGCAGATAGCTCGCAGGCAGAAAGAGCTAGCCTGGAAAGCTGTTGCTCAGCCTCATCTGCCCGTGGCACTGCTCGCACAGAGGCACAGAGACTGGGGCTGCTTGCTTGTCTTGTCCCCTCAAACTTCAAACGTAGCTTAGGTGGTCCGTGCCGGGCGCATCCGGCAGCCCTGCTCCAAAAATCCAAACGTCTGCAGATAGCTTGCAGGCAGAAAGAGCTAGCCTGGAAAGCTGTTGCTCAGCCTCATCTGCCCATGGCACTGCTCGCACAGAGGCACAGAGACTGGGGCTGCTTGCTTGTCTTGTCCCCTCAAACTTCAAACGTAGCTTAGGTGGTCCGTGCCGGGCGCATCCGGCAGCCCTGCTCCGAAAATGCGAACGTCTGCAGATAGCTCGCAGGCAGAAAGAGCTAGCCTGGAAAGCTGTTGCTCAGCCTCATCTGCCCATGGCACTGCTCGCACAGAGGCACAGAGACTGGGGCTGCTTGCTTGTCTTGCCCCCTCAAACTTCAAACGTAGCTTAGGTGGTCCGTGCCAGGCGCATCCGGCAGCCCTGCTCCAAAAATGCGAACGTCTGCAGGTAGCTCGCAGGCAGAAAGAGCTAGCCTGGAAAGCTGTTGCTCAGCCTCATCTGCCCATGGCACTGCTCGCACAGAGGCACAGAGACTGGGGCTGCTTGCTTGTCTTGCCCCCTCAAACTTCAAATGTAGCTTAGGTGGTCTGTGCCGGGCGCCTCCGGCATCCCTGCTCCAAAAATGCAAACGTCTGCAGATAGCTCGCAGCCAGAAAGAGCTAGCCTGGAAAGCTGTTGCTCAGCCTCATCTGCCCATGGCACTGCTCGCACAGAGGCACAGAGACTGGGGCTGCTTGCTTGTCTTCCCCCTCAAACTTCAAACGTAGCTTAGGTGGTCCGTGCCGGGCGCCTCCGGCAGCCCTGCTCCGAAAATCCAAACGTCTGCAGATAGCTCGCAGGCAGAAAGAGCTAGCCTGGAAAGCTGTTGCTCAGCCTCATCTGCCCATGGCACTGCTCGCACAGAGGCACAGAGACTGGGGCTGCTTGCTTGTCTTGTCCCCTCAAACGTCAAACGTAGCTTAGGTGGTCCGTGCCGGGCGCCTCCGGCAGCCCTGCTCCGAAAAGGTAAACGTCTGCAGATAGCTCGCAGGCAGAAAGATCTAGCCTGGAAAGCTGTTGCTCAGCCTCATCTGCCCATGGCACTGCTCGCACAGAGGCACAGAGACTGGGGCTGCTTGCTTGTTTTGCCCCCTCAAACTTCAAACGTAGCTTAGGTGGTCCGTGCCGGGCACCTCCGGCAGGCCTGCTCCGAAAATGCAAACGTCTGCAGATAGCTCGCAGCCAGAAAGAGCTAGCCTGGAAAGCTGTTGCTCAGCCTCATCTGCCCATGGCACTGCTCGCACAGAGGCACAGAGACTGGGGCTGCTTGCTTGTCTTGTCCCCTCAAACTTCAAACGTAGCTTAGGTGGTCCGTGCCGGGCGCCTCCGGCAGCCCTGCTCCGAAAATGCAAACGTCTGCAGATAGCTCGCAGGCAGAAAGAGCTAGCCTGGAAAGCTGTTGCTCAGCCTCATCTGCCCATGGCACTGCTCGCACAGAGGCACAGAGACTGGGGCTGCTTGCTTGTCTTGTCCCCTCAAACTTCAGATGTAGCTTAGGTGGTCCGTGCCGGGCGCATCCAGCAGCCCTGCTCCAAAAATGCGAACGTCTGCAGATAGCTCGCAGGCAGAAAGAGCTAGCCTGGAAAGCTGTTGCTCAGCCTCATCTGCCCATGGCACTGCTCGCACAGAGGCACAGAGACTGGGGCTGCTTGCTTGTCTTGTCCCCTCAAACTTCAAACGTAGCTTAGGTGGTCCGTGCCGGGCGCATCCGGCAGCCCTGCTCTGAAAATGCAAACGTCTGCATATAGCTCGCAGCCAGAAAGAGCTAGCCTGGAAAGCTGTTGCTCAGCCTCATCTGCCCATGGCACTGCTCGCACAGAGGCACAGAGACTGGGGCTGCTTGCTTGTCTTGTCCCCTCAAACTTCAAACGTAGCTTAGGTGGTCCGTGCCGGGCGCCTCCGGCAGCCCTGCTCCAAAAATGCGAACGTCTGCAGATAGCTCGCAGGCAGAAAGAGCTAGCCTGGAAAGCTGTTGCTCAGCCTCATCTGCCCATGGCACTGCTCGCACAGAGGCACAGAGACTGGGGCTGCTTGCTTGTCTTGTCCCCTTAAACTTCAAACGTAGCTTAGGTGGTCCGTGCCGGGCGCTTCCGGCAGCCCTGCTCCGAAAATGCAAACGTCTGCATATAGCTCGCAGCCAGAAAGAGCTAGCCTGGAAAGCTGCTGCTCAGCCTCATCTGCCCATGGCACTGCTCGCACAGAGGCACAGAGACTGGGGCTGCTTGCTTGTCTTGCTCCCTCAAACTTCAAACGTAGCTTAGGTGGTCCGTGCTGAGCGCCTCCGGCAGCCCTGCTCCGAAAATGCAAACGTCTGCAGATAGCTCGCAGGCAGAAAGAGCTAGCCTGGAAAGCTGTTGCTCAGCCTCATCTGCCCATGGCACTGCTCGCACAGAGGCACAGAGACTGGGGCTGCTTGCTTGTCTTGTCCCCTCAAACTTCAAACGTAGCTTAGGTGGTCCGTGCCGGGCGCCTCCGGCAGCCCTGCTCCGAAAATGCAAACGTCTGCAGATAGCTCGCAGGCAGAAAGAGCTAGCCTGGAAAGCTGTTGCTCAGCCTCATCTGCCCATGGCACTGCTCGCACAGAGGCACAGAGACTGGGGCTGCTTGCTTGTCTTGTCCCCTCAAACTTCAAACGTAGCTTAGGTGGTCCGTGCCGGGCGCATCCGGCAGCCCTGCTCCAAAAATGCGAACGTCTGCAGATAGCTCGCAGGCAGAAAGAGCTAGCCTGGAAAGCTGTTGCTCAGCCTCATCTGCCCATGGCACTGCTCGCACAGAGGCACAGAGACTGGGGCTGCTTGCTTGTCTTCCCCCTCAAACTTCAAACGTAGCTTAGGTGGTCCGTGCCGGGCGCATCCGGCAGCCCTGCTCCGAAAATGCGAACGTCTGCAGGTAGCTCGCAGGCAGAAAGAGCTAGCCTGGAAAGCTGTTGCTCAGCCTCATCTGCCCATGGCACTGCTCGCACAGAGGCACAGAGACTGGGGCTGCTTGCTTGTCTTGCCCCCTCAAACTTCAAATGTAGCTTAGGTGGTCTGTGCCGGGCGCCTCCGGCAGCCCTGCTCCGAAAATGCAAACGTCTGCAGATAGCTCGCAGCCAGAAAGAGCTAGCCTGGAAAGCTGTTGCTCAGCCTCATCTGCCCATGGCACTGCTCGCACAGAGGCACAGAGACTGGGGCTGCTTGCTTGTCTTGTCCCCTCAAACTTCAAACGTAGCTTAGGTGGTCTGTGCCGGATGCCTCCGGCAGCCCTGCTCCGAAAATTCAAACGTCTGCAGATAGCTCGCAGGCAGAAAGAGCTAGCCTGGAAAGCTGTTGCTCAGCCTCATCTGCCCATGGCACTGCTCGCACAGAGGCACACAGACTGGGGCTGCTTGCTTGTCTTGTCCCCTCAAACGTCAAACGTAGATTAGGTGGTCCGTGCCGGGCGCCTCCGGCAGCCCTGCTCCGAAAAGGTAAACGTCTGCAGATAGCTCGCAGGCAGAAAGAGCTAGCCTGGAAAGCTGCTGCTCAGCCTCATCTGCCCATGGCACTGCTCGCACAGAGGCACAGAGACTGGGGCTGCTTGCTTGTTTTGCCCCCTCAAACTTCAAACGTAGCTTAGGTGGTCCGTGCCGGGCACCTCCGGCAGGCCTGCTCCGAAAATGCAAACGTCTGCAGATAGCTCGCAGGCAGAAAGAGCTAGCCTGGAAAGCTGTTGCTCAGCCTCATCTGCCCATGGCACTGCTCGCACAGAGGCACAGAGACTGGGGCTGCTTGCTTGTCTTGTCCCCTCAAACTTCAAATGTAGCCTAGGTGGTCCGTGCCGGGCGCATCCGGCAGCCCAGCTCCGAAAATGCGAACGTCTGCAGATAGCTCGCAGGCAGAAAGAGCTAGCCTGGAAAGCTGTTGCTCAGCCTCATCTGCCCATGGCACTGCTCGCACAGAGGCACAGAGACTGGGGCTGCTTCCTTGTTTTGACCCCTCAAACTTCAAATGTAGCTTAGGTGGTCCGTGCCGGGCGCCTCCGGCAGCCCTGCTCCGAAAATGCAAACGTCTGCAGATAGCTCGCAGGCAGAAAGAGCTAGCCTGGAAAGCTGTTGCTCAGCCTCATCTGCCCATGGCACTGCTCGCACAGAGCAGAGCTTTACAACCAACAAAAACCAGGAGTAGAATGAGGTCCCCTCCCAGCAGCTGCGGCTCATATACTCCCTGCCTCGCCCACCACCCTTCCCACGCTCCCCTGGGAAAGGGGAGGGGTGAACCACCAGAAGGTATAAAGCCAGCAGGAAGAGCAGCAGCAAGTTCTCTCATCTGCTTTAAGTTTACATCAAGCAAAGCACTGACTGCAGATGGTGATCCTTACTGGAAGCAATAATGCTTGGTCTTCTCCTGTAACTACATTTGTTACAGCAGTGATGTGAGTGAGTAAGTAATTACACTTTATTTTTCTGCAGTGTGGATAAAAAAAAGAGCTCCTACTAAGCTATGTAAGGAAGTAGTTTGCTAAATGCAGTAACAATATTATTACCAAAATTTATGCTTTTTGGCTTCCTATAAAAAAAGCCAAAATGCTACAGGTTTACTTTTTGTTTCTAGCAAGACCAGGCATACGACCTAACTTCCACCAGGACTATTTTCTGGATAGGATTGAATAACAAAGCAGAATTTGATGTTGTAATAATCTTTTCTCAAAAATATCTCTGGTTGCAAAATGAATTATTTACTGTCAATGGCAGATAATTCAGAGCCGCTTCGAAGGTCTCTCTGGCTGGCTCCCTTAAGAGAGCTAGGTGAGTTCCAAAGGACAGAAAATGGAGAAAAAAAAAAGGTGGAAATACAAGAAACATCAGAAATTGTACAAAAGCGGCCCAACTAACACCTAAGTAGATAAAAAAAAAAAAATTGCAAAACTCTACAAGAAATCTCTACGGGAGACGTGTCGATAAAAACAAAAGAAGGCTATTGCTTTCTCTGAAAAACCAAAGAGGAGATAGCAGCTGACAACGGACATCTTCATGGCGCCGGCTACCAAATAGAAGCATATGATAAGACAGAAAAGAAAAATACCACTCTGGGTCACAACGATGGCTTTGAAAAACAATCTGGTAGAACGGGAGGCGTCGTCACAGGGATTGGAGCAGTCCCGAGGGGGCCAGAGAGATTAATGATGTCTCCAGGATGCGGCGAGCGGACACGATGCAAAACTCCGCAGCATGTTCCAACAATGTACAGATGTTCTCGGGGGACGAGTGCCAGAATGGAGACATCCTAGATGGCAGCAAATAAGGTAAGAGAGCTCTGGGGCACAGGGACAGCCCGAGGAAGGGTTTTGTCTAAATCGAGGAGACACAAAGAGGGTGGTAGAGTTCTGTGGTGGGTCCCGGGGGCTCTGTGGTGGGTCCCGGGGGCTCTGTTGGGGTGCCGGGGGCTCTTTTGTTGTTCTGGGGTTGTCGCTGGGGTATTGGGGGTTCTGTTAGGATCGTGGAGGCTCTGTTCAGGTCCTGGAGGCTCTGTTGTGAACTTGGGGGCTCTGTTGGGGTCCTGGGGTCTTCGCTGGGTTAATGGGGTCTCTGTTGGGGTCCTGGGGGTCTCTGTTGGGGTCCTGGGGGGTCTCTGTTGGGGTCCTGGGGGGTCTCTGTTGGGGTCCTGGGGTCTCTGTTGGGGTCCTGGGGTTTGTTTTGGGGTCTCGACGGCTCTGTTGGTGTCCTGGGGGCTCTGTTGTTCTCCTGGGAGCTCTGTTGTTCTCCTGGGGGCTCTGTTGGGGTCCTGGGGGCTCTGTTGGGGTCCCGGGGGTCTCTGTTGTGGTCCTGGGGTCTCTATTGTTGTTTTGGGGGCTCTGTTGGGGTCCCGGGGGCTCTGTTGGGGTCCCGGGGGCTCTGTTGGGATCCTGGGTGTTCTGTTCAGGTACTGGGGGCTCTGTTGATGTCCTGGGGGCTCTGTTGGGGTCCTGGGAGCTCTGTAGTTCTCCCGGGGGCTCTGTTGGGGTCCCGGGGGCTCTGTTGGGGTCCCGGGGTCTCTATTGTTGTTTTGGGGGCTCTGTTGGGGTCCCGGGGGCTCTGTTGGGGTCCCGGGGGCTCTGTTGGGGTCCTGGGGGCTCTGTTCGGGTCCTGGGGGCTCCGTGGTGCTCCTGGGGGCTCTGTTGTTTTTTTGGCAGATTTACTACTGTCGCGGGGAGTCTGTCGGGGTCCTGGGGGCTCTGTCGGGGTCCTGGGGGCTCTGTCGGGGTCCTGGGGGCGCTGTCGGGATCCTGGGGGCTCTGTTGGGGGTCCTGGGGGCTCTGTTGTGCTCCTGGGGGTCTCTGTTGGGGTCCTGGGGGTCTCTGTTGGGGTCCTGGGGGTCTCTGTTGGGGTCCTGGGGGCTCTGTTGTGGTCCTGGGGGCTCTGTTGGGGTCCTGGCGTTTGTTTTGGGGTCTTGACAGCTCTGTTGGGGTCCTGGGGGCTCTGTTGGGGTCCTGGGGGCTCTGTTGGGGTCCTGGGGGCTCTGTTGTTCTCTTGGGGATTCTGTTGGGGTCCCGGGGGCTCTGTTGGGGTCCCGGGGGCTCTGTTGAGTCCTGGGAGCTCTGTTGTTCTCCCGGGGGCTCTGTTGTTCTCCCGGGGGCTCTGTTGTTCTCCCGGGGGCTCTGTTGTTCTCCCGGGGGCTCTGTTGTTCTCCCGGGGGCTCTGTTGTTCTCCCGGGGGCTCTGTTGTGGTCCCGGGGGCTCTGTTGTGGTCCCGGGGTCTCTATTGTTGTTTTGAGGGCTCTGTTGAGTTCCTGGGGGCTCTGTTGGTGTCCCGGGGTCTCTGTTGGGGTCCTGGGGGCTCTTTTGAGGTCCTGGGGGCTCTGTTGTGGGCCCGGGGGCTCTGTTGGGGTCCCGGGGGCTCTGTTAGGGTCCCGGGTACTCTTTTGAGGTCTTGGGGGCTCTGTTGTGGGCCCGGGGGCTCTGTTGGGGTATTGAGGACTCTGTTGGGGTCCTGGGGACTCTGTTGTTGTCCTGGGGGATCTGTTGTTGTCCTGGGGGCTCCGTGCTGGTCCTGGGGGCTCTGTTGTTTTTTTGGCAGATTTATTGTTGTCGTGGGGGCTCTGTTGGGGGTCCTGGGGGCTCTGTTGGGGGTCCTGGGGGCTCTGTTGTGCTCCTGGGGGCTCTGTTGTGCTCCTGGGGGCTCTGTTGGGGTCCTGGGGTTTGTTTTGGGGTCTTGACAGCTCTGTTGGGGTCCTGGGGGCTCTGTTGAGGTCCTGGGGGCTCTGTTGGGGTCCTGGGTGTTCTATTCGGGTACTGGGGGCTCTGTTGGGGTCCTGGGGGCTCTGTTGGGGTCCTGGGAGCTCTGTTGTTCTCCTGGGAACTCTGTTGGGGTCCCGGGAGCTCTGTTGGTGTCCCGGGGGCACTGTTGGGTCCTGGGGGCTCTGTTGGGGTCCCGGGGGCTCTGTTGTGGTCCTGGGGTCTCTATTGTTGTTTTGGGGGCTCTGTTGGGGTCCCGGGGGCTCTGTTGGGGTCCCGGGGGCTCTTTTGAGCTCCCGGGGGCTCTTTTGAGGTCCTGGGGACTCTGTTGGGGTCCTGGGGGCTCTGTTGGGGTCCCGGGTGCTCTTTTGAGGTCCCGGGTGCGCTTTTGAGGTCCCGGGTGCTCTCTTGGGGTCCCGGGGGCTCTGTTCGGGTCCTGGGGGCTCTGTTCGGGTCCTGGGGGCTCTGTTCGGGTCCTGGGGGCTCCGTGGTAGTCCTGGGGGCTCTGTTGTTTTTTTGGCAGATTTACTATTGTCGCGGGGGCTCTGTCGGGGTCCTGGGGGCTCTGTTGTTCTCCTGGGGGCTCTGTTGTTCTCCTGGGGACTCTGCTGGGGTCCCGGGGGCTCTGCTGGGGTCCCGGGGGCTCTGCTGGGGTCCCGGGGGCTCTGTTGAGTCCTGGGAGCTCTGTTGTTCTCCCGGGGGCTCTGTTGTGGTCCCGGGGGCTCTGTTGTGGTCCCGGGGGCTCTGTTGTGGTCCCGGGGGCTCTGTTGTGGTCCCGGGGTCTCTGTTGGTGTCCCGGGTGCTCTTTTGAGGTCCTGGGGGCTCTGTTGTGGGCCCGGGGGCACTGTTGGGGTCCTGGGGGCTCTGTTAGGGTCCCGGGTACTCTTTTGAGGTCCTGGGGGCTCTGTTGTGGGCCCGGGGGCTCTGTTGGGGTCCTGGGGGCTCTGTTGGGGTCCTGGGGGCTCTGTTGTTGTCCTGGGGGCTCCGTGGTGGTCCTGGGGGCTCTGTTGTTTTTTTGGCAGATTTATTGTTGTCGTGGGGGCTCTGTTGGGGGTCCTGGGGGCTCTGTTGGGGGTCCTGGGGGCTCTGTTGTAGGTCCTGGAGCCTCTGTTGGGGGTCCTAGGGGCTCTGTTGGGGGTACTGGGGGCTCTGTTGGGGGTCCTGGGGGCTCTGTTGCGGTCGTGGGTGCACTGTTGTGCTCCTGGGGGCTCTGTTGTGCTCCTGGGGGCTCTGTTGGGGTCCTGGGGTTTGTTTTGGGGTCTTGACAGATCTGTTGGGGTCCTGGGGGCTCTGTTGAGGTCCTGGGGGCTCTGTTGGGGTCCTGGGTGTTCTATTCGGGTACTGGGGGCTCTGTTGTTGTCCCGGGGGCTCTGTTGTTGTCCCGGGGGCTCTGTTGGGGTCCTGGGGTTTGTTTTGGAGTCCTGGGGGCTCTGTTGGGGTCCTGGGGGCTCTGTTGTTCTCCCGGGGGCTCTGTTGGGGTCCCGGGGGCTCTGTTGAGTCCTGGGAGCTCTGTTGTTCTCCTGGGGGCTCTGTTGTTCTCCTGGGGGCTCTGTTGTTCTCCTGGGGTCTCTGTTGTGGTCCCGCGTACTCTTTTGAGGTCCTGGGGGCTCTGTTGTGGGCCCGGGGGCTCTGTTGGGGTCCTGGGGACTCTGTTGGGGTCCTGGGGGCTCTGTTGTTGTCCTGGGGGCTCTGTTGTTGTCCTGGGGGCTCCATGGTGGTCCTGGGGGCTCTGTTGTTTTTTTGGCAGATTTATTGTTGTCGTGGGGGCTCTGTTGGGGGTCCTGGGGGCTCTGTTGGGGGTCCTGGGGCCTCTGTTGGGGGTCCTGGGGGCTCTGTTGTGCTCCTGGGGGCTCTGTTGGGGTCCTGGGGTTTGTTTTGGGGTCTTGACAGCTCTGTTGGGGTCCTGGGGGCTCTGTTGAGGTCCTGGTGGCTCTGTTGGGGTCCTGGGTGTTCTATTCGGGTCCCGGGGGCTCTGTTGGGGTCCCGGGGGCTCTGTTGGGGTCCCGGGGGCTCTGTTGGGGTCCCGGGGTTTGTTTTGGGGTATTGACAGCTCTGTTGGGTTCCCGGGGCCTCTGTTGGGGTCCCGGGGCCTCTGTTGGGGTCCCGGGGCCTCTGTTGGGGTCCCGGGGGCTCTGTTGGGGTCCCGGGTGCTCTTTTGAGGTTTCGGGGGCTCTGTTGGGGTCCTGGGGGCTCTGTTGGGGTCCTGGGGGCTCTGTTGGGGTCCTGGGGGCTCCGTGGTTGTCCTGGGGGCTCTGTTGTTTTTTGGCAGCTTTATTTTTGTCGCGGGGACTCTGTCGTGGTCCTGGGGGCTCTGTCGTGGTCCTGGGGGCTCTGTTGGGTTCCTGGGGCTCTCGTCGTGTCTTGGGGGCTCTGTTGGGATCCTGGGGGCTCTGCTGGGGGTCCTGGGGGCTCTATTGCGGTCGTGGGTTCACTGTTGCGGTCGTGGGTGCTATGCTGGGGTCCTGGGGGTCTCTGTTGGGGTCCTGGGGGTCTCTGTTGGGGTCCCGGGGGCTCTGTTGTGGTCCCGGGGTCTCTATTGTTGTTTTGGGGTCTCTGTTGGGGTCCCGGGTGCTCTGTTGGGGTCCCGGGGGCTCTGTTGTGGGCCCGGGGGCTCTGTTGGTGTCCTGGGGGCTCTGTTGGTGTCCTGGGGGCTCTGTTGGGGTCCCGGGTGCTCTTTTGAGGTCCCGGGGGCTCTGTTGTGGGCCCGGGGGCTCTGTTGGTGTCCTGGGGGCTCTGTTGGTGTCCTGGGGGCTCCGTGGTTGTCCTGGGGGCTGCGTGGTTGTCCTGGGGGCTCTGTTGTTTTTTTGGCAGATTTATTGTTGTCGCGGGGGCTCTGTCGGGGTCCTGGGGGCTCTGTCGTGGTCCTGGGGGCTCTGTCGGGGTCCTGGGGCCTCTGTTGGGATCCTGGGGGCTCTGTTGGGGGTCCTGGGGGCGTCTGTTGCGGTCGTGGGTGCCCTGTTGTGCTCCTAAGGTCTCTGTTGGGGTCCCGGGGGTCTCTGTTGGGGTCCTGGGGGCTCTGTTGTGGTCCTGGGGGCTCTGTTGGGGTCCTGGGGTTTGTTTTGGGGTCTTGACAGCTCTGTTGGGGTCCTGGGGGCTCTGTTGTTCTCGTGGGGGCTCTGTTGTTCTCGTGGGGGCTCTGTTGGGGTCCCGGGGGCTCTGTTGGGGTCCCGGGTGCTCTTTTGAGGTTTCGGGGGCTCTGTTGGGGTCCTGGGGGCTCTGTTGGGGTCCTGGGGGCTCCGTGGTTGTCCTGGGGGCTCTGTTGTTTTTTGGCAGCTTTATTTTTGTCGCGGAGACTCTGTTCAGGTCCTGGGGGCTCTGTCGTGGTCCTGGGGGCTCTGTTGGGTTCCTGGGGCTCTCGTCGTGTCTTGGGGGCTCTGTTGGGATCCTGGGGGCTCTGCTGGGGGTCCTGGGGGCTCTATTGCGGTCGTGGGTTCACTGTTGCGGTCGTGGGTGCTATGCTGGGGTCCTGGGGGTCTCTGTTGGGGTCCCGGGGGCTCTGTTGTGGTCCCGGGGTCTCTATTGTTGTTTTGGGGGCTCTGTTGGGGTCCCGGGGGCTCTGTTGGGGTCCCGGGGGCTCTGTTGTGGGCCCGGGGGCTCTGTTGGTGTCCTGGGGGCTCTGTTGGTGTCCTGGGGGCTCTGTTGGGGTCCCGGGTGCTCTTTTGAGGTCCTGGGGGCTCTGTTGTGGGCCCGGGGGCTCTGTTGGTGTCCTGGGGGCTCTGTTGGTGTCCTGGGGGCTCCGTGGTTGTCCTGGGGGCTGCGTGGTTGTCCTGGGGGCTCTGTTGTTTTTTTGGCAGATTTATTGTTGTCGCGGGGGCTCTGTCGGGGTCCTGGGGGCTCTGTCGGGGTCCTGGGGGCTCTGTCGGGGTCCTGGGGCCTCTGTTGGGATCCTGGGGGCTCTGTTGGGGGTCCTGGGGGCGTCTGTTGCGGTCGTGGGTGCCCTGTTGTGCTCCTAAGGTCTCTGTTGGGGTCCCGGGGGTCTCTGTTGGGGTCCCGGGGGTCTCTGTTGGGGTCCTGGGGGCTCTGTTGTGGTCCTGGGGGCTCTGTTGGGGTCCTGGGGTTTGTTTTGGGGTCTTGACAGCTCTGTTGGGGTCCTGGGGGCTCTGTTGGGGTCCTGGGGGCTCTGTTGTTCTCGTGGGGGCTCTGTTGGGGTCCCGGGGGCTCTGTTGGGGTCCCGGGGGCTCTGTTGGGGTCCCGGGGGCTCTGTTGGGGTCCCGGGGGCTCTCTTGTGGTCCTGGGGTCTCTATTGTTGTTTTGGGGGCTCTGCTGGGGTCCCGGGGGCTCTGCTGGGGTCCCGGGGGCTCTGCTGGGGTCCCGGGGGCTCTGTTTTGGGCCCGGGGGCTCTGTTGGTGTCCTGGGGGCTCTGTTGTTTTTTTGGCAGCTTTATTGTTGTCGCGGGGACACTGTTGGGGTCCTGGGGGCTCTGTTGGGGTCCTGGGGGCTTTGTCGGGTTCCTGGGGCCTCTGTTGGGGTCCCGGGGGCTCTGTTGGGGTCCCCGGGGCTCTGTTGGGGTCCCGGGGGCTCTCTTGTTGTCCTGGGGGCTCTGTTGTTGTCCTGGAAGCTCCGTGGTGGTCCTGGGGGCTCTGTTGTTTTTTTGTCAGATTTATTGTTGTCGTGGGGGCTCTGTTGGGGGTCCTGGGGGCTCTGTTGGAGGTCCTGGGGGCTCTGTTGTGCTCCTGAGGACTCTGTTGTGCTCCTGGGGGCTCTGTTGTGCTCCTGGGGGCTCTGTTGGGGTCCTGGGATTTGTTTTGGGGTCTTGACAGCTCTGTTGGGGTCCTGGGGGCTCTGTTGGGGTCCTGGGGGCTCTGTTGGGGTCCTGGGTGTTCTATTTGGATACTGGGGGCTCTGATGCTGTCCTGGGAGCTCTGTTGTTCTCCCGGGGGCTCTGTTGGGGTCCCGGGGGCTCTGTTGGGGTCCCGGGGCCTCTGTTGGGGTCCCGGGGCCTCTGTTGTGGTCCCGGGGGCTCTGTTGGGGTCCCGGGGGCTCTGTTGGGGTCCCGGGGGCTCTGTTGTTGTCCCGGGGGCTCTGTTGTTGTCCCGGGGGCTCTGTTGTTGTCCTGGGGGCTCCGTGGTTGTCCTGGGGGCTCTGTTGTTTTTTGGCAGCTTTATTGTTGTCGCGGGGACTCTGTTCCGGTCCTGGGGGCTCTGTCGTGGTCCTGGGGGCTCTGTCGGGTGCCTGGGGCTCTCGTCGTGTCCTGGGGCCTCTGTTGGGATCCTGGGGGATCTGTTGGGGGTCCTGGGGGCTCTGTTGCGGTCGTGGGTTCACTGTTGCGGTCGTGGGTGCTATGCTGGTGTCCTGGGGGCTCTTTTGGGGTCCGGGGGTCTCTGTTGGGGTCCTGGGGGCTCTGTTGAGTCCTGGGAGCTCTGTTGTGGTCCCGGGGGCTCTGTTGTGGTCCCGGAGGCTCTATTGTTGTTTTGGGGGCTCTGTTGAGTTCCTGGGGGCTCTGTTGGTGTCCCGGGGGCTCTGTTGGGGTCCCGGGTGCTCTTTTGAGGTCCTGGGGGCTCTGTTGTGGGCCCGGGGGCTCTGTTGGTGTCCTGGGGGCTCTGTTAGGGTCCCGGGTACTCTTTTGAGGTCCTGGGGGCTCTGTTGTGGGCCCGGGGGCTCTGTTGTGGGCCCGGGGGCTCTGTTGGGGTCCTGGGGACTCTGTTGGGGTCCTGGGGACTCTGTTGGGGTCCTGGGGGCTCTGTTGGGGTCCTGGGGGCTCTGTTGTTGTCCTGGGGGCTCCGTGGTGGTCCTGGGGGCTCTGTTGTTTTTTTGGCAGATTTATTGTTGTCGTGGGGGCTCTGTTGGGGGTCCTGGGGGCTCTGTTGGGGGTCCTGGGGGCTCTGTTGGGGGTCCTGGGGGCTCTGTTGCGGTCGTGGGTGCACTGTTGTGCTCCTGGGGGCTCTGTTGTGCTCCTGGGGGCTCTGTTGTGCTCCTGGGGGCTCTGTTGGGGTCCTGGGGTTTGTTTTGGGGTCTTGACAGCTCTGTTGGGGTCCTGGGGGCTCTGTTGAGGTCCTGGGGGCTCTGTTGGGGTCCTGGGTGTTCTATTCGGGTACTGGGGGCTCTGTTGGGGTCCCGGGGGCTCTGTTGGGGTCCTGGGGTTTGCTTTGGGGTCTTGAACGCTCTGTTGGGGTCCTGGGGGTCTCTGTTGGGGTCCAGGGGGTCTCTGTTGGGGTCCTGGGGGCTCTGTTGTGGTCCTGGGGTCTCTATTGTTGTTTTGGGGGCTCTGTTGGGGTCCCGGGGGCTCTGTTGGGGTCCCGGGGGCTCTGTTGTGGGCCCGGGGGCTCTGTTGGGGTCCTGGGGGCTCTGTTGGTGTCCTGGGGGCTCTGTTGGGGTCCCGGGTGCTCTTATGAGGTCCTGGGGGCTCTGTTCCGGTCCTGGGGGCTCTGTTCCGGTCCTGGGGGCTCTGTTCCGGTCCTGGGGGCTCTGTTCCGGTCCTGGGGGCTCCGTGGTTGTCCTGGGGGCTCCGTGGTTGTCCTGGGGGCTCTGTTGTTTTTTTGGCAGATTTATTGTTGTCGCGGGGGCTCTGTCGGGGTCCTGGGGGCTCTGTCGGGTGCCTGGGGCTCTCGTCGTGTCCTGGGGCCTCTGTTGGGATCCTGGGGGATCTGTTGGGGGTCCTGGGGGCTCTGTTGCGGTCGTGGGTTCACTGTTGCGGTCGTGGGTGCTATGCTGGTGTCCTGGGGGCTCTGTTGGGGTCCGGGGGTCTCTGTTGGGGTCCTGGGGGCTCTGTTGAGTCCTGGGAGCTCTGTTCGGGTCCTGGGGGCTCTGTTGTGGTCCCGGGGGCTCTGTTGTGGTCCCGGAGGCTCTATTGTTGTTTTGGGGGCTCTGTTGAGTTCCTGGGGGCTCTGTTGGTGTCCCGGGGGCTCTGTTAGGGTCCCGGGTACTCTTTTGAGGTCCTGGGGGCTCTGTTGTGGGCCCGGGGGCTCTGTTGGGGTCCTGGGGACTCTGTTGGGGTCCTGGGGGCTCTGTTGGGGTCCTGGGGGCTCTGTTGTTGTCCTGGGGGCTCCGTGGTGGTCCTGGGGGCTCTGTTGTTTTTTTGGCAGATTTATTGTTGTCGTGGGGGCTCTGTTGGGGGTCCTGGGGGCTCTGTTGGGGGTCCTGGGGCCTTTGTTGGGGGTCCTGGTGGCTCTGTTGGGGGTCCTGGGGGCTCTGTTGCGGTCGTGGGTGCACTGTTGTGCTCCTGGGGGCTCTGTTGTGCTCCTGGGGGCTCTGTTGTGCTCCTGGGGGCTCTGTTGGAGTCCTGGGGTTTGTTTTGGGGTCTTGACAGCTCTGTTGGGGTCCTGGGGGCTCTGTTGAGGTCCTGGGGGCTCTGTTGGGGTCCTGGGTGTTCTATTCGGGTCCCGGGGGCTCTGTTGGGGTCCCGGGGGCTCTGTTGGGGTCCCGGGGGCTCTGTTGGGGTCCTGGGGTTTGTTTTGGGGTCTTGACCGCTCTGTTGGGGTCCTGGGGGCTCTGTTGGGGTCCTGGGGGCTCTGTTGGGGTCCTGGGTGTTCTATTCGGGTACTGGGGGCTCTGATGGTGTCCTGGGGGCTCTGTTGGGGTTCTGGGAGCTCTGTTGTTCTCCTGGGGACTCTGTTGGGGTCCCGGGGGCTCTGTTGGGGTCCCGGGGGCTCTGTTGGGGTCCCGGGGGCTCTGTTGGGGTCCCGGGGGCTCTGTTGTGGTCCTGGGGGCTCCGTGGTGGTCCTGGGGGCTCTGTTGTTTTTTGGCAGCTTTATTGTTGTCGCAGGGACTCTGTTCGGGTCCTGGGGGCTCTGTCGGGTTCCTGGGGCTCTCGTCGTGTCCTGGGGGCTCTGTTGGGATCCTGGGGGCTCTGCTGGGGGTCCTGGGGGCACTATTGCGGTCGTGGGTTCACTGTTGCGGTCGTGGGTGCTATGCTGGGGTCCGGGGGTCTCTGTTGGTGTCCGGGGGTCTCTGTTGGGGTCTTGGGGGCTCTGTTGTGGTCCTGGGGTTTGTTTTGGAGTCCTGGGGGCTCTGTTGGGGTCCTGGGGGCTCTGTTGTTCTCCCGGGGGCTCTGTTGGGGTCCCGGGGGCTCTGTTGAGTCCTGGGAGCTCTGTTGTTCTCCTGGGGGCTCTGTTGTTCTCCTGGGGGCTCTGTTGTTCTCCTGGGGTCTCTGTTGTGGTCCCGCGTACTCTTTTGAGGTCCTGGGGGCTCTGTTGTGGGCCCGGGGGCTCTGTTGGGGTCCTGGGGACTCTGTTGGGGTCCTGGGGGCTCTGTTGTTGTCCTGGGGGCTCTGTTGTTGTCCTGGGGGCTCCATGGTGGTCCTGGGGGCTCTGTTGTTTTTTTGGCAGATTTATTGTTGTCGTGGGGGCTCTGTTGGGGGTCCTGGGGGCTCTGTTGGGGGTCCTGGGGCCTCTGTTGGGGGTCCTGGGGGCTCTGTTGTGCTCCTGGGGGCTCTGTTGGGGTCCTGGGGTTTGTTTTGGGGTCTTGACAGCTCTGTTGGGGTCCTGGGGGCTCTGTTGAGGTCCTGGTGGCTCTGTTGGGGTCCTGGGTGTTCTATTCGGGTCCCGGGGGCTCTGTTGGGGTCCCGGGGGCTCTGTTGGGGTCCCGGGGGCTCTGTTGGGGTCCCGGGGTTTGTTTTGGGGTATTGACAGCTCTGTTGGGTTCCCGGGGCCTCTGTTGGGGTCCCGGGGCCTCTGTTGGGGTCCCGGGGCCTCTGTTGGGGTCCCGGGGGCTCTGTTGGGGTCCCGGGTGCTCTTTTGAGGTTTCGGGGGCTCTGTTGGGGTCCTGGGGGCTCTGTTGGGGTCCTGGGGGCTCCGTGGTTGTCCTGGGGGCTCTGTTGTTTTTTGGCAGCTTTATTTTTGTCGCGGGGACTCTGTCGTGGTCCTGGGGGCTCTGTCGTGGTCCTGGGGGCTCTGTTGGGTTCCTGGGGCTCTCGTCGTGTCTTGGGGGCTCTGTTGGGATCCTGGGGGCTCTGCTGGGGGTCCTGGGGGCTCTATTGCGGTCGTGGGTTCACTGTTGCGGTCGTGGGTGCTATGCTGGGGTCCTGGGGGTCTCTGTTGGGGTCCTGGGGGTCTCTGTTGGGGTCCCGGGGGCTCTGTTGTGGTCCCGGGGTCTCTATTGTTGTTTTGGGGTCTCTGTTGGGGTCCCGGGTGCTCTGTTGGGGTCCCGGGGGCTCTGTTGTGGGCCCGGGGGCTCTGTTGGTGTCCTGGGGGCTCTGTTGGTGTCCTGGGGGCTCTGTTGGGGTCCCGGGTGCTCTTTTGAGGTCCCGGGGGCTCTGTTGTGGGCCCGGGGGCTCTGTTGGTGTCCTGGGGGCTCTGTTGGTGTCCTGGGGGCTCCGTGGTTGTCCTGGGGGCTGCGTGGTTGTCCTGGGGGCTCTGTTGTTTTTTTGGCAGATTTATTGTTGTCGCGGGGGCTCTGTCGGGGTCCTGGGGGCTCTGTCGTGGTCCTGGGGGCTCTGTCGGGGTCCTGGGGCCTCTGTTGGGATCCTGGGGGCTCTGTTGGGGGTCCTGGGGGCGTCTGTTGCGGTCGTGGGTGCCCTGTTGTGCTCCTAAGGTCTCTGTTGGGGTCCCGGGGGTCTCTGTTGGGGTCCTGGGGGCTCTGTTGTGGTCCTGGGGGCTCTGTTGGGGTCCTGGGGTTTGTTTTGGGGTCTTGACAGCTCTGTTGGGGTCCTGGGGGCTCTGTTGTTCTCGTGGGGGCTCTGTTGTTCTCGTGGGGGCTCTGTTGGGGTCCCGGGGGCTCTGTTGGGGTCCCGGGTGCTCTTTTGAGGTTTCGGGGGCTCTGTTGGGGTCCTGGGGGCTCTGTTGGGGTCCTGGGGGCTCCGTGGTTGTCCTGGGGGCTCTGTTGTTTTTTGGCAGCTTTATTTTTGTCGCGGAGACTCTGTTCAGGTCCTGGGGGCTCTGTCGTGGTCCTGGGGGCTCTGTTGGGTTCCTGGGGCTCTCGTCGTGTCTTGGGGGCTCTGTTGGGATCCTGGGGGCTCTGCTGGGGGTCCTGGGGGCTCTATTGCGGTCGTGGGTTCACTGTTGCGGTCGTGGGTGCTATGCTGGGGTCCTGGGGGTCTCTGTTGGGGTCCCGGGGGCTCTGTTGTGGTCCCGGGGTCTCTATTGTTGTTTTGGGGGCTCTGTTGGGGTCCCGGGGGCTCTGTTGGGGTCCCGGGGGCTCTGTTGTGGGCCCGGGGGCTCTGTTGGTGTCCTGGGGGCTCTGTTGGTGTCCTGGGGGCTCTGTTGGGGTCCCGGGTGCTCTTTTGAGGTCCTGGGGGCTCTGTTGTGGGCCCGGGGGCTCTGTTGGTGTCCTGGGGGCTCTGTTGGTGTCCTGGGGGCTCCGTGGTTGTCCTGGGGGCTGCGTGGTTGTCCTGGGGGCTCTGTTGTTTTTTTGGCAGATTTATTGTTGTCGCGGGGGCTCTGTCGGGGTCCTGGGGGCTCTGTCGGGGTCCTGGGGGCTCTGTCGGGGTCCTGGGGCCTCTGTTGGGATCCTGGGGGCTCTGTTGGGGGTCCTGGGGGCGTCTGTTGCGGTCGTGGGTGCCCTGTTGTGCTCCTAAGGTCTCTGTTGGGGTCCCGGGGGTCTCTGTTGGGGTCCCGGGGGTCTCTGTTGGGGTCCTGGGGGCTCTGTTGTGGTCCTGGGGGCTCTGTTGGGGTCCTGGGGTTTGTTTTGGGGTCTTGACAGCTCTGTTGGGGTCCTGGGGGCTCTGTTGGGGTCCTGGGGGCTCTGTTGTTCTCGTGGGGGCTCTGTTGGGGTCCCGGGGGCTCTGTTGGGGTCCCGGGGGCTCTGTTGGGGTCCCGGGGGCTCTGTTGGGGTCCCGGGGGCTCTCTTGTGGTCCTGGGGTCTCTATTGTTGTTTTGGGGGCTCTGCTGGGGTCCCGGGGGCTCTGCTGGGGTCCCGGGGGCTCTGCTGGGGTCCCGGGGGCTCTGTTTTGGGCCCGGGGGCTCTGTTGGTGTCCTGGGGGCTCTGTTGTTTTTTTGGCAGCTTTATTGTTGTCGCGGGGACACTGTTGGGGTCCTGGGGGCTCTGTTGGGGTCCTGGGGGCTTTGTCGGGTTCCTGGGGCCTCTGTTGGGGTCCCGGGGGCTCTGTTGGGGTCCCCGGGGCTCTGTTGGGGTCCCGGGGGCTCTCTTGTTGTCCTGGGGGCTCTGTTGTTGTCCTGGAAGCTCCGTGGTGGTCCTGGGGGCTCTGTTGTTTTTTTGTCAGATTTATTGTTGTCGTGGGGGCTCTGTTGGGGGTCCTGGGGGCTCTGTTGGAGGTCCTGGGGGCTCTGTTGTGCTCCTGAGGACTCTGTTGTGCTCCTGGGGGCTCTGTTGTGCTCCTGGGGGCTCTGTTGGGGTCCTGGGATTTGTTTTGGGGTCTTGACAGCTCTGTTGGGGTCCTGGGGGCTCTGTTGGGGTCCTGGGGGCTCTGTTGGGGTCCTGGGTGTTCTATTTGGATACTGGGGGCTCTGATGCTGTCCTGGGAGCTCTGTTGTTCTCCCGGGGGCTCTGTTGGGGTCCCGGGGGCTCTGTTGGGGTCCCGGGGGCTCTGTTGGGGTCCCGGGGCCTCTGTTGGGGTCCCGGGGCCTCTGTTGGGGTCCCGGGGGCTCTGTTGGGGTCCCGGGGGCTCTGTTGGGGTCCCGGGGGCTCTGTTGTTGTCCCGGGGGCTCTGTTGTTGTCCTGGGGGCTCCGTGGTTGTCCTGGGGGCTCTGTTGTTTTTTGGCAGCTTTATTGTTGTCGCGGGGACTCTGTTCCGGTCCTGGGGGCTCTGTCGTGGTCCTGGGGGCTCTGTCGGGTGCCTGGGGCTCTCGTCGTGTCCTGGGGCCTCTGTTGGGATCCTGGGGGATCTGTTGGGGGTCCTGGGGGCTCTGTTGCGGTCGTGGGTTCACTGTTGCGGTCGTGGGTGCTATGCTGGTGTCCTGGGGGCTCTTTTGGGGTCCGGGGGTCTCTGTTGGGGTCCTGGGGGCTCTGTTGAGTCCTGGGAGCTCTGTTGTGGTCCCGGGGGCTCTGTTGTGGTCCCGGAGGCTCTATTGTTGTTTTGGGGGCTCTGTTGAGTTCCTGGGGGCTCTGTTGGTGTCCCGGGGGCTCTGTTGGGGTCCCGGGTGCTCTTTTGAGGTCCTGGGGGCTCTGTTGTGGGCCCGGGGGCTCTGTTGGTGTCCTGGGGGCTCTGTTAGGGTCCCGGGTACTCTTTTGAGGTCCTGGGGGCTCTGTTGTGGGCCCGGGGGCTCTGTTGTGGGCCCGGGGGCTCTGTTGGGGTCCTGGGGACTCTGTTGGGGTCCTGGGGGCTCTGTTGGGGTCCTGGGGGCTCTGTTGGGGTCCTGGGGGCTCTGTTGTTGTCCTGGGGGCTCCGTGGTGGTCCTGGGGGCTCTGTTGTTTTTTTGGCAGATTTATTGTTGTCGTGGGGGCTCTGTTGGGGGTCCTGGGGGCTCTGTTGGGGGTCCTGGGGGCTCTGTTGGGGGTCCTGGGGGCTCTGTTGCGGTCGTGGGTGCACTGTTGTGCTCCTGGGGGCTCTGTTGTGCTCCTGGGGGCTCTGTTGTGCTCCTGGGGGCTCTGTTGGAGTCCTGGGGTTTGTTTTGGGGTCTTGACAGCTCTGTTGGGGTCCTGGGGGCTCTGTTGAGGTCCTGGGGGCTCTGTTGGGGTCCTGGGTGTTCTATTCGGGTACTGGGGGCTCTGTTGGGGTCCCGGGGGCTCTGTTGGGGTCCTGGGGTTTGCTTTGGGGTCTTGAACGCTCTGTTGGGGTCCTGGGGGTCTCTGTTGGGGTCCAGGGGGTCTCTGTTGGGGTCCTGGGGGCTCTGTTGTGGTCCTGGGGTCTCTATTGTTGTTTTGGGGGCTCTGTTGGGGTCCCGGGGGCTCTGTTGGGTCCCGGGGCTCTGTTGTGGGCCCGGGGGCTCTGTTGGGGTCCTGGGGGCTCTGTTGGTGTCCTGGGGGCTCTGTTGGGGTCCCGGGTGCTCTTATGAGGTCCTGGGGGCTCTGTTCCGGTCCTGGGGGCTCTGTTCCGGTCCTGGGGGCTCTGTTCCGGTCCTGGGGCTCTGTTCCGGTCCTGGGGGCTCCGTGGTTGTCCTGGGGGCTCCGTGGTTGTCCTGGGGGCTCTGTTGTTTTTTTGGCAGATTTATTGTTGTCGCGGGGGCTCTGTCGGGGGTCCTGGGGGCTCTGTCGGGTGCCTGGGGCTCTCGTCGTGTCCTGGGGCCTCTGTTGGGATCCTGGGGGATCTGTTGGGGGTCCTGGGGGCTCTGTTGCGGTCGTGGGTTCACTGTTGCGGTCGTGGGTGCTATGCTGGTGTCCTGGGGGCTCTGTTGGGGTCCGGGGGTCTCTGTTGGGGTCCTGGGGGCTCTGTTGAGTCCTGGAGCTCTGTTCGGGTCCTGGGGGCTCTGTTGTGGTCCCGGGGGCTCTGTTGTGGTCCCGGAGGCTCTATTGTTGTTTTGGGGGCTCTGTTGAGTTCCTGGGGGCTCTGTTGGTGTCCCGGGGGCTCTGTTAGGGTCCCGGGTACTCTTTTGAGGTCCTGGGGGCTCTGTTGTGGGCCCGGGGGCTCTGTTGGGGTCCTGGGGACTCTGTTGGGGTCCTGGGGGCTCTGTTGGGGTCCTGGGGGCTCTGTTGTTGTCCTGGGGGCTCCGTGGTGGTCCTGGGGGCTCTGTTGTTTTTTTGGCAGATTTATTGTTGTCGTGGGGGCTCTGTTGGGGGTCCTGGGGGCTCTGTTGGGGGTCCTGGGGCCTTTGTTGGGGGTCCTGGTGGCTCTGTTGGGGGTCCTGGGGGCTCTGTTGCGGTCGTGGGTGCACTGTTGTGCTCCTGGGGGCTCTGTTGTGCTCCTGGGGGCTCTGTTGTGCTCCTGGGGGCTCTGTTGGAGTCCTGGGGTTTGTTTTGGGGTCTTGACAGCTCTGTTGGGGTCCTGGGGGCTCTGTTGAGGTCCTGGGGCTCTGTTGGGGTCCTGGGTGTTCTATTCGGGTCCCGGGGGCTCTGTTGGGGTCCCGGGGGCTCTGTTGGGGTCCCGGGGGCTCTGTTGGGGTCCCGGGGGCTCTGTTGGGGTCCTGGGGTTTGTTTTGGGGTCTTGACCGCTCTGTTGGGGTCCTGGGGGCTCTGTTGGGGTCCTGGGGGCTCTGTTGGGGTCCTGGGTGTTCTATTCGGGTACTGGGGGCTCTGATGGTGTCCTGGGGGCTCTGTTGGGGTTCTGGGAGCTCTGTTGTTCTCCTGGGGACTCTGTTGGGGTCCCGGGGGCTCTGTTGGGGTCCCGGGGGCTCTGTTGGGGTCCCGGGGGCTCTGTTGGGGTCCCGGGGGCTCTGTTGTGGTCCTGGGGGCTCCGTGGTGGTCCTGGGGGCTCTGTTGTTTTTTGGCAGCTTTATTGTTGTCGCAGGGACTCTGTTCGGGTCCTGGGGGCTCTGTCGGGTTCCTGGGGCTCTCGTCGTGTCCTGGGGGCTCTGTTGGGATCCTGGGGGCTCTGCTGGGGGTCCTGGGGGCACTATTGCGGTCGTGGGTTCACTGTTGCGGTCGTGGGTGCTATGCTGGGGTCCGGGGGTCTCTGTTGGTGTCCGGGGGTCTCTGTTGGGGTCTTGGGGGCTCTGTTGTGGTCCTGGGGTCTCTATTGTTGTTTTGGGGGCTCTGTTGGGGTCCCGGGGGCTCTGTTGGGGTCCCAGGGGCTCTGTTGTGGGCCCGGGGGCTCTGTTGGGGTCCTGGGGGCTCTGTTGGTGTCCTGGGGGCTCTGTTGGGGTCCCGGGTGCTCTTATGAGGTCCCGGGGGCTCTGTTCCGGTCCCGGGGCTCTGTTCCGGTCCCGGGGGCTCTGTTCCGGTCCCGTGGGCTCTGTTCCGGTCCTGGGGGCTCTGTTCCGGTCCTGGGGGCTCTGTTGTTGTCCTGGGGGCTCCGTGGTTGTCCTGGGGGCTCCGTGGTTGTCCTGGGTGCTCTGTTGTTTTTTTCGCAGATTTATTGTTGTCGCGGGGGCTCTGTCGGGGTCCTGGGGGCTCTGTCGGGGTCCTGGGGGCTCTGTCGGGGTCCTGGGGCCTCTGTTGGGATCCTGGGGGCTCTGTTGGGGGTCCTGGGGGCGTCTGTTGCGGTCTTGGGTGTCCTGTTGTGCTCCTGGGGGTCTCTGTTGGGGTCCCGGGGACTCTGTTGGTGTCCAGGGGGTTCTGTTGGGGTCCTGGGGGTCTCTGTTGGGGTCCTGGGGGTCTCTGTTGGGGGTCCTGGGGGTCTCTGTTGTTGTCCTGGGGTCTCTGTTGTTGTCCTGGGGGCTCCGTGGTA